>NC_067410.1:6864859-7167890 GCF_009764475.1 Pristis pectinata | reverse complement strand
TGCTGTCCAAGACCACTCTTCGTCCGGAATGCCTCTTTGCAGATGCTACACACAAAGGGCTTCACGTTATCCTGGTTCTGTGAATCTTTACATTTGCCTGCATGACAGGCAATAGAGTGAAGTTCACCAATCCGACCACATAGTGTGCAGGTTGCCTTCATGGACCGGATTTGATGGCATCTTTTCAGATGGTTATGAAGCGCTCCCATGATATTATAGATCTCACTGCAACCTTCAACAGGGCACTTCTCAAAGGGATACGGATGTTGTTTAAAACTGCAGCGACACTTTTTTCTTCCTTCTGGGTGAATCTTTTTTCCTCCTTTCTTCTGTTGCTGTCACCTCCAATGGATCCATTGAATCACCACCCTCCATAAATTTCGAATTATAGTAGATGGTTGTCTTTATCTCGATGGCTGTAGCTTCATAGCCATCATGCAGGTGATGTTGTAGAAGACAATGGGAAGGGAGCTCTGGTAGAATTGCTTCTTGTTATATCTGCTACCTCTTCTGCCAACTGGTCAAGAGTCTTTTGATGTGCTTCTTTTCCTTCTCTCTACGTTTATTCAAAAGTGGTGGACCTTGACCTTTGTCCTTTAAATCTGTAAAAGTCGACCCGCGCTCTGTAATCAGACAACAGCAGAACCAAAGAACTTACGATCAATGCTTTATTAGTTTTAATGCTAGCAGGAGTGAGGGATACAGAGAAAGAGTAAACAATGTAACCTGAGCTCTGTAATTGACCCACTCAAAGATGCACTGGTTACTGCGTACCTTTATACCCACTTCGTGGGAAAGCTTGGTGGGAAGTTGCACTTACTAAGGCAGTTGTTTACTTCTAGCACCAGAAGATATGTCTAAAATAACTGTCTTTCTTACCCACACCTGGTCTCAAATCCAGTCATAGCTATATTCACCCCATGGCTGAGGTAGTTCCTTACCATGGGAAGAAGCTGACAATGAGAAGCATACCATTAACCCTTACATTGCCAGCCATTAACCCTTGCATTCCCAACTATCTTTTACAAATCCTCATGAGCCGAGGTTAGGAAATGATTTCCCTGCAGACAGTCACGATCAGGCTCCGAAATCTCAGAAGGGGGCTGCGTCAGATAAGAGGCTGGATTAACAGTTGTACAATTGTGGAAGGTCAGGTATGAGAGAAGGAGGGGACCCTTTACCACCAACAATCCCTTCAGACAGTGACCCGAGGTTGCAGGAAGGGCTCTGCCGTTAATAGCGAGAGGCGGAAGTGAAGAGCCCCCTTGTGATGATGAATGTGCAGGGAGTCTCTCTTCCATTTTTGATTGATACAGGGGCAACCTTATCCACCCTGGATCAGGAACTTGTGGAGGAATATGGATTCCCTGTAGCTACTTATACTGTTTGAATGTCTGGACTGGAAGGTAATCTCAGAGACTATGCGACCACAGCACCCTTACAAGTGACTTACGATTATATCACCCACACATTACCCTTCACCCTTACATCGAATCTGGGTTGCATTTTGGCCGGAAGGGACTTGCTCAGAGGACTTGGAGTGGAAATATTGTGTACCGATAGGGGGCTATATGTGAATTCACTCTCTGTGCAGCCACGAGCCCTAATGGCAGTCAGCTCTCCCCAATGGTGGTCAGTAGACCTTCCCCTGGCGCTGCTCTTATCTGACCTACCCAACCCTCATGTCACCCTGTGCTATGATCCCACTGGTCACGATTGGGAGAAGGAGCACTTCTGAGCCGTATGAAGGACACACGGTTAACGTACGCTTGACAGGGAAAGTTGAGGGACGGCAAGGAACGGCCCTGACTGCAGAAGTGCCAGATATGATGTGGAAGCAAACTGGATTCATCCCTCCACATGTTACACTCACTGTTAATAAGGGACATACGGCTAAGGAACTTGGTGTTTTGACACAATGCTTGGTGAATCTTGCTTATCCTAAATTGACTACTAAGCAGGAGTTTCCTCAAGGCGTGCTGACGTACTGGGCGACAGCTCAAGAAGTCCTTGGCATATTGAAACATCACCGGTCACAGGACAGGACCGAAATTCCCGATGAGGTCTGGTTGGCATCTCCATAAAGACCACCTGTACACATATCGGTAAAACCCAACGTCCAGCTACCGTCCATACCACAGTACCCTTTGAAGCTGGAAGCACGTGAAGGCATTAGGGAGCTGGTGGACTCGGTACGTCAAGGCATCCTCGTACCCTGCCGCTCCCCCTACAATACACCGATTTTTTCCGGTGCCGAAACCTGGACGCTCTGGGTGGTGCCTAGTACAGGATTTGCGTGCTATCAATGACGTTGTGATGCCGATGCATCCTATTGTGCCAAATCCAGCCACAATACTGAGTCTCATTCCTGCAGCATCTATGGTGTTTATGGTAATCGATTTACAGCATGCCGCCTTTGCCGTTCCTCTACACCCAGACAGCCAGTACCTTTTTGCTTTTACATGAGGAACAGCAGTGTACGTGGACGCGATTTCCGCAAGGCTTTATTCATTCACCTACAGTATTCTCGCAGACTCTTCGGGAACAGCTGACGTCATTACCTCTTCCCGGCAGTTCCGCCGTCATTCAGTATGTAGATGACCTGTTGCTGGCCAGCCCGGACAAAGAAACAAATGACAAGGATACTGAGTCGCTTGTGAAGGCACTGCACGGATGGTAATGCAGGGTAAAGAAGAGGTAAAGTTCTTCGGAATCATGTTAAGTGCCACTGAAAAAGAACTCACTCTGGCTCGTACTACTCCCATCACTAATTACTCTGCCCTTCAAACACTGAAACAACTGTGGGCCTTTTTGGAACTGGTGAATTTTTGTCGACAATGGATTCCTAACGTAGTGACGTTGACTAAGGAGCTTTCCCCTCTGGCCTCTGTTAATGCGCCACAGTGTTTTACTCTGATCAACAGCTTACAGATGTTTAAAGAGCTGAAAGAAGCCTTGCGCTCTGCTCCTGCACTTGGATGACTGCCCATTCCAACTTTATGTTACAATCATGCAAGAGTGCGCCACGGCTGTACTTACCCAATATCATGGTGATATCTGGAGACCTGTTGCCTATTTTTCTGTTAAATAATAAAGAACTTTTTGTACGCTCCTTGGTTCTGCTGTTGTCTGCTTTATTACAGCGTGGATCAACTTTCACATTTGGCGTAATTGGCAGGATCTCGCTGGGATACCTGGACACCTCCAGACTGAGTAAGTGGCAGACGGCGTTCAGAAGGTCAATGGCAGAAATAAGGCGCCTTCAGACCCCTTGTGTCTGACTCCTACATTGACCTCTGGGAACACTGTGGTCCCTCATCTGACGTAGATCTGGTTCCCTGCTGAGATCCAAAAAGAACAAAGAAATTCACAGGTAGGACCGTATTATTTTAAAGAAATAGTCGTATGGTTAAAAAAAAAACTGGTTCGTATGGATAAATAATTCTGAGTTCGTTTGGAAGATAATTAGAGTTTGTATGGAATAAAAAAGAGTTAGTTTGGTATAAATAAGGTCGTATGGAATAAGTAACTTCGTTTGGTAAGAATAAGTTCGTTTGGGATAAGTTTGTTTGGAAAACTAAAGTAGTACTACAGAGTTTGTTTGGAAATAGTGTTCGTTTGGAAACATGGTCTGGGATAAATTGTAATCTCACCTGTGGCAGTGAGGCCAGGATAAATTGTGATTTGGACATCAGACATTTACTAGAATGGGACAAACTTCAGATAAAAGTGATGGGGGTGCCCCAGTTCAACAAATGTGTTATTTGCACCCAGAACATCGAAAACAGTATCGACAATCGGTAACTAAAAGATTAGGTAATGAAGAGTGGCCGATCGGTGGCACAAGGTGCACATTAAGTCATTTGTTTAAAAGACGTCGAGGGAGATATTTAATTTCTATTTTTTTAAGGCTCTAATTTCATGTTAAGTCCGCTCTTTAATTTCAAGGGTGCTTTTCAGTTTGTGGTAGAAATTCATGTTTTTTAGATTGATACTTTAATGTGTAAGTGTTGTTTTTGGGTTATTTTTGTCTTTCATATTATGTAAGGTTTTTTGAGAATTGAGGGCTAATAAGCTTTGAATAGTTAATGAGCAACATTATGCACTAAGGAGGGTGCACCCAAAGGCTGGGAGGTGTTAAAGGCTGAGTGTGAATGGTATGACAACCAAGAAAAGAAGCGCAGAGATAACGAAGTCCAGGCGCAGCTCCAGTTGATTAATAAAATGGCCAAAGGTATTAAGACTGATAATGACCCCGGGGGCCCATTGTCAGGCATGGCGACCCTGTTCTTGCAGAATGATGAGGATGAGGAATTGGAAGATTCCTTGTGGGTGAGACCAACCCCGTATGCTCCCCCACCACACCCCCCCCCCCCCCCCCCCACCCCCGGGACCTCAAGATCATCAAGCTCCAGCACTGCTGGCACTGGCACAAGCACCCCGTGGTGCGGAGCAAATACCCCAAGCCCAACCTCCCACCAGAGGTGAGCGAGCAGTAGGACGGGTAGCCGAACGTGTGAAAACAGACCCCAGAGCAAAGAGAGAGTAACCCTTTGTTCACCAGAGCTCCCTTCCCATTGTCTTCTACAATGTCAGAGGTAGGTTTTTTACACAGAGAGTGGTGGGTCCCTGGAATGCATGGCGGTGGGGGGGGGGGGATGGTAGGGGCTAAGAGATTCTTAGGCACATGGATGAAAGAAAAATAGAGGGTTACGGGAGGTGAAGTCGAGAGGGGGACAGATAGAATGTGGATAAGGTTTATATAGGTGGGCACAACATCGTGGGCCGTACTGTGCTGTACTGTTCCATGTTCTATAATTTGCACGCCAGGGTTCCATTACACCTATGACTATCCTTCTTTGGCTGAAAAGTGTTTTGGGACACCCTAAGGTTATGAAAGTTGCCTTGGAAATACCATGCAAATCTTTTCCTACTTGCCAAAAACTGGTTCATATGCTCAAGGGCATTAAATATGGCATTAAAACATTAAATCCCTTTGCTCACGTGATGTTTAATGACTGTAACAGTTACAAGGTACCACCATTCATACTTTGTTAAATGCAAGTTTCACTGTACATTGTACTCCTCTAGTTGAAATTTACAGCACCATTGTACGGTTTCTGACTGGAAACAACAGAAGATAAACTTGTGAATACTGAAAATAAAAATGAGTGTTGGAACCACACAGGGTAGTCAGTGATGTGGAAGGGCAGATACCCGGATTACTGTGATGTGCTGGGATCTTTCTCAGCCCCAGTTGCAATGATGATCCCTTTCGTTTTCACAGTTGCTCACTAACTCGTTTTGTGCTCCCAAAATGTTTCCATAACAGAAGGCCATTCAATCCATGGCATACAGTACATGCTGGCTCCCAGCAAAGAAATTCCATCGGTTCTATTCTCTCTTTAGTTCTCCTGCAATTTATTCTCTGGGGTAATTTACAGTAGCTAATTAAGCTGCCAGCATGTCTTTGGAATGTGGGATAGAACCAGACAACTTGGGAGAAATCCAGAGTTAGAGTGAACATGCAGACTCCATGCACACAGCCCCCAAGGTCATGATTGAACCCAGGTTAGTGGAGTTGACATTTCTATTTTCTGCGGCTGTGTCTTTCGTATTTGGTAGTATTTGTAGCATTTGTCTCTCTCCTACATGGCAACTTTGTTGGCATTTTGTACATTGACGTGATTTGCTTAGATTCCTCTGACATTTGCTTTTGAGAAATACATTTTAACAGTCTGTATTTTAATGTAGGATAGAGAATGGGCCTTTGCTTAATTTTAATCTGGGTTTGGTTGGGGAATGGGCTAGTGGAGGTGTCAAACAATGGAGAGGAACTCTTGGTTGAGGAAGGAGGAAAGATCTATCAGAAGCACTGGTTTGGAGCAGATACACTGGAGAAACTGGGAGAGTAGAATGAAGTCTCACAGGAAGCAGTGTGGAAAGAATGTGGTGAAGGTAGGTTTGGATAATGGTCAACAACCAAGCCCCAGTAATTGTGGCTGGGAAGTCAGGGAAAATGGGTTATGTGAAGGTGAGAGAAAATATGGATAGCAGAGTCAATGACATTTTTTATTTCATGGTGGAAGCAAAATATTGTCATTAATGTACCAGATAAAGGTGAGATGACTTGAATGGGAATAGAATGAAAAATGTTCCATGTGTCCCATAAAAAGCCAGGCATCACAGGGACTCATTTGGGTTCCCTAACGCCCTGCTCCACTTGCTTCTGCAAGTGAAAAGTTTTTCTGTATAAGAATAAGTCAAAGTGCTGGTGGATGGAGGTGTGGAGGGACTGGATATATGTAAATGAAAAGGAGAGTGTCAGGGCCTGGAAATTGTGAATGTGGTGCAGTGTGTCTGACTGCTGGTGGGAAAAGATTGGACAAGGGAGGAAAAATACTTGAGTCAGGAAGAAATGAGCTCTCTGGATAAAATAAGCCAAAAATATTGGGGTCAAAAATTGTAGGTGGAGTCGTGGTCTGAGAGAGCGGCAGGAACATATCCTTGTAATTAAAAGTTTCCTTATCAGTTTGCAGATCTCACAACTATGTTTTCAATGAGAGCTGCATGCATGTTATTTACAGTACTTAGAGACACTCTGACTGCAAAGGATATTATCTCTCCATAGATGACCAGAGGATCTCTTGTGCCACTCTAAATTCACCCCACAGGTGAACAATTGGTTGATGCCACCCTGGAACCGAGCTATTCCACTGACAATCCCTCAAACTGCATCTACCATGAGATGCTGTAAAGAATACAGCCCAGCAGTTCAGGTGTATTTGCACGTGTGTGCTTGTTGATGGATTCCAACCAAAGTTCAACAACTTTTTAAAAAGTTATTTTTATTTAAGAAACAGCTGAGATAAATTAGTACAAAGGAAATGGAATCTGTTCAGGTCAAGGGTTGGTCACACAGGATGAGTGATTTTCACGGAAGAGGATGAATAACGGATCTCCCAATTACTGAAGATCTTGTGCCAACCCAGAGAGACCAGTTTCACACAGTACCACCCAATGCCAGCATTTGATTCTGATAAGTATGGATACAAGCCCCCAGGATGTCTGGATGATGTGCAGAGAGTTAACAGGAATAGTGGATGAAGCAGATCTATTATCAGACTGCCACCATTCGGTATGGTCATTGGATTATATGGAGGAGGTCCGAGTAGAGACATGGCACTGACAAAGGAACGTTGAGGTTGCTCCACTTCAGTCAACTGGTCTGAGGCTGATGAAGGCCACGTGGTTCTTGGTTCCTTCAACCTGGTGGTGTGGAATGGAATACTGGACATACTGGATTCTCAGAGCTGGCTGGGTGGTGGGATGTGAAGTGTACCCAGTGCCGTATGAAAAATCTCTCTCAATCCTTTCATCAACTGCAGGCGTGCAAACATCTGGTTGAACAAATGCTCCAATGGTTCCTGTGGAGTCAAACATCCCCCTTTTAATAATGAGTAGCACTAAAACTGCACAGTACGAGTGCACAAAACTACACAGATAAACCCTTTCTTCTGCACAACACATATTACACGGCAGTAGTCTACTTGCTCGGTAAGTCTGATTGCCTTTGCTGAGGGCCACTCTCACACACTGCTTTCCCCAACTACACGTGACATCTTTTGATGGTACTACCGATGTTGGTTTCACACCATTGTTCCCAACCAAACTCTTGCTTCTCATAGTCATGGAGTTATACAGCATGGAAACAGGCCCTTTGGCCCAACTTGTCCACGCCAACCAAGATATCTACCTGAGCTAGTTGCATTCGCTTGTATTTGGCCCATATCCCTCCAAACCTTTCTATGTACCTCTCCAAGGAATTGTACCCACGTCTACCACTTTCTCTGGCAGCTCATTCCATATATCCACCACCTTCTCTGTGGGGGGAAAAGTTGCCCCTCAGGTCCCTTTTTAAACCTTTCTCCTCTTACCTTAAACCTCTAGTTTTAGACTCCTCTACCTTGAGGAGAAATTTGTGACCATTCACCTTATCTATGCCACTCCTTTGCTTGAGTGCATCAGGCTATTCCTGAAAAACGATTTGTACTTTAATTGTGTTTGGAAAAACTGAGGCAGTGTATAATAAACACTGGTCATTTCGTGCAGCTGCTTGCTACAACTTCTGGTGTATTAGCGTATCCTTGGATAAAATTCATTTTTTCCCAGTTTCTTATTTCATACCTGTTGTCAAAGTCGACCCACGCTCTGTAATAAGTCAGACAACAACAGAATCAAAGAACTTACGATCAATGCTTTATTAGTTTAACACTAGTGGGAGTGAGGGATACAGAGAAAGAGTTAAACAGTATTAGACCCACTCAAAGATGCACCGGTTACTGCGTACCTTTATACCCACTTTGTGGGAAAGCTTGGTGGGAAGTTGCACCTACTACAGCAATTGCTTACCGCAAGCTTTTAGCACAAGAAGATATGTCTAAAATAACTATGTCTTTCTTACCCACACCTGGCCTCCAATCCAGTCAAAACTCTCGTCACCCCATGGCTGAGGTAATTCCTTTCTATGGGAAGAAGCTGACAATGAGCATACCATTAACCCTTACATAGCTGGGAATGCAAGGGTTAACAACTGGCAATCTTTTACACTGTGTCAATCTTCTCGATGAAACTAACAACTAGAGGCATTTTATCCCATCTTCTGTGAATTTCTTGGGTCACAGATGGTAACACCAAGATTATAGCAAACCTGAACTCTGAGCTTCAAAATTCAGTGGGTCATACCTGCAGAGAACTATTCCTCTGGTATCAATTTCACTGTTTCTCTGCCTGCTGATCTCAAATATCAATGCAATGTTTGTTTTTAGTTTGCTGGCTTTCAAATTTTATTTGGCTGTTAGTTGTAACCTGACAACACATCTGCATTGTATGAATGTACTGACGGATGGTGAACTGATCCGGTAGAGAGTCACTATTAACCTTGCTGTCAGTGAAACTTTATTCTCACCTGTAGTGAAGAGCGTAGAGAGAGATCCTATCAAAGAAGCTCATCTTTTCAGCAAGAAAATATAAAGGCATATGTCAGGTTAAGGCAGCTGGGTTCTGAACGGCCCATGAACACTACCTCATTGTTCCTTATTTCTTGCACTATTTATTTATTTTGTAATTTATAGCTTTTTGTCTTTGTACTGTACTGCTGCCACAAAACAACAAATTTCACGTCATAAGACAGTGATAATAAACCTGCTTCTGAATCCTAAAAGACTATATTAAGTATATTAAGAGCAAAAGGGTAGCTAGGGAGAGAGTAAGTCCCCTAAGGATCAGGACAGAGCATCCAGAAAAGGGCAAGTCTTAAATGAATACTTCTCATATGTATTTACTGTGGAGAAGGACATGGAGGCTAGGGAATTCAGGGAAGAGATATCCTGAAACATAATGACATTCTGAAAGAAGTGTTGGAGGTCTTGATGTGCATAAAGGTGGAAAAACCCCCAGGGTCAGATCGAGTGTACCCTAGGAAATTGTAGGATGCAAGTTGTTTTTTGTTTTGAAGAGGTGACCAAGAGGATAGACAAGGGCAGGGCAGTAGATGTTGTCTACATGGACATTAGTAAGACCTTTGACGAGATCCTGGATGTTAGGCTGGTCCAGAAGGTTAAAACACATGGGATCCAGGGTGAGCTATCCAATT
This sequence comes from Pristis pectinata, assembly GCF_009764475.1. Lineage (NCBI taxonomy): Eukaryota > Metazoa > Chordata > Chondrichthyes > Rhinopristiformes > Pristidae > Pristis > Pristis pectinata. The sequence goes on along the minus strand of NC_067410.1, from coordinate 7,158,235 downwards.
GGATACAAAATTAGCTCAGTGGAAGGAAACAGAGGGTGGTAGTGAAGGGTTGGTTTCTCAGATTGGAGGCCTATGACCAGTGGTGTGCTGCAGGGATCGGTGCTGGATCCATGGTTGTTTGCCATCTATATTAATGATTTGGATGAGAATGTAGATCAGTAAGTTTTTCACTATGTGTTTCGGTGTACATGTGACTAATAAAGATATCTTATCAGATGACACCAAAATTGGTGGTATAATGGACAGTGAAGAAGGTTGTCTCAGGTCACCACAGGATATTGATCACTGGGAAAGTGGGCAAAGCAATGGCAGATGGAATTTAACTCAGACGAGTGTGAAGTGATGAATTCTGTTAAAAGTTAAACAAGACCAGGGCATATACAGTGAATGGCAGGATCCTGGGGAGCCTTGTTGAACAGAGAGGCTAGGGGTACAAGTACATAGTTCCCCGAAAGTGGCAACACAAATAGACAGGGTGGTGAAGGCAGCATGCTTGCCTTCAATTACCTTGGTATTGACTACTGGACTTGGGATGTCATGTTACAGTTGTACAAGACCACACTTGGAGTATTTTGTGGAGTTCTGATTGGCACGCTATAGGAAGGATGTGATTTAAGTCAGAGAGGGTGCAGGAAAGATTCATGGGGATGTTGTCTAGACTGGAGGGCTTGAGTTCTAAGGAGAAACTAGATAGGCTGGGACTCTTTTCCCTGGAGTGAAGGAGGCTGAAGGATGACATGAGGGGCATGGATAGGGTAGATAGTCTTTTCCCAGGGTAGGGGAGTATAGGTTTAAGGTGAGGGAAAAGATTTAAAGGGGATCTGAAGGGCAAGGATTTCACAAAGAGGGTGGCAGGTATATGGAACGAGTTGCCAGAGGAGGTTGGGGGTGGTTACAATGTTTTAGAAACATCTGGACAGATACATAAAGGTTCAGAGGGGATTGGGCCAAATGCAGCAAATAGAATTAGCTTAGACAGACATATTGGTTGACATGTATATCCTTGCTGTTTCACTCTGAATCTATATCCAAAGGTATTTTTAATTGAAGTGTTAGAATTTTATTAATTATAAACATGCTGGAGTACAGCAGAGGTCAGGCTATCAAAGCATTGCTTTAAGATATCTCACCACTGGCCGTACCTTATCAAAACTATTGTATTTCACCTTGGATTAGAGTGTGGGTGGGGGCAAAGTGGAGGAGAACACATTAACCAAGATTCTTGCTCCTAATAGCAGTTGCCACTTTTCCAGCCATGAAAATGTCCACTTGGATGAGGTATTTGAGGGCTTCTGCTCTCCACATCACTGCAAAAGAGGCAGCCCAAAGAGATTCATGAGGCTAATTACTGGGACAAGAGGGTGTCCTATCACAAACAGCTTCCGAAGTTGGGTCCCTATTCTTGAGTTTAGAAGAACGAGAGGTGATCTTACTGAAACACAAGTACTCGTGACAGGGTAGATGTTGAGATGTTTCCACCAGTGGGAGAGGCTCGAACAAGGGGGCAGAGTTACAAAGGGGTTGGTCATTTAAAACTGATGCGTGTAGGAATTTCTTCTCAGAAAAGGTGGAATTCTCTACCTCAGAGACTAGATTACTGGAGGAAGCAGATGCATTTTTTGAAAGATTAGAAATTTGAGGACTATGGGAAACTGGCACAGAAAAGTGCAGGGCCTTGGGCAGATCAGCCACAATTGCGATGCAGGGCAGGGCAGGCTCGAAGGTCTAAATGACCTACTCGTGCTCATGTTTTCTTGCGTATGAAGCAACGGTAGGAGTTATCACCTTCAGTAAGTGGGAAGAATTGAGAGGAAGACAGGAGAAGGAAAGAGAGCAAAATAAATTCATCAGAAATGGTGAAAGAAAAAGTAAATTTAAAAAAATATTGTGATATTAAAGTTGGGTGGGGAAGCAAGGAAAAGGATAATCCAGAAAGTAGTCAGAAAAAGGATTAAAAATGGCAGGAAAAAATTCTTAAATCGTTCAATATTGAGATTCCAACAGTGAGCCCAATGAAAAAGAGTTAGTAAGGTGACAGTGAACTATTACGTTTGTACTTATTACAATGATACTTACTCCCAGGATGTGCACACGGTTGTAATAGGAGCTGAAATCCATACTGAGGTTTACAAGAAACTTGCACACCTACAAGTTACAGGAGAAGGGTGTTCAGTTAGTAAGATCTGTGGCTTTCACAACCTCTGTGTCCCAAAGCACTTCACTGTTAATGAAATCCATTTAAAGATTGGTCACTGACATAATAGAGGAAGCAAGGCAGCTAACTTGCAGCCAGGAAGGTCCCAGAAACAACAATGTGATGCGTCATTTGTTTTAGGAGCTGGTTGATGAACCGATATTAACCAGGGCACTGAAAAAACTGAATTGCTCTTCAGACAATGCTGTGGATCTTATACATGGCATCCAAGATGTGGTCTTGGTTCAACATTTCATTTGAAAGATGGCACCTCCAAGGGGTCAGTCTTGAGCACAAGCTCATTCTCTGGAGTGGGACCTGCGGTGAGACTGTAACCATGGGGCATGAAAAGGTAGTGTAACAATGTTGAATTACGTAGTCCCAGTAGGTAGACACCATGAAGGAGATGGAAAACTGGGAGGGGAAAGGAATAATGATCAGAGAGGCTTTTAAGAAGCTTTACAATGGAAAACAAAATGTAGCTAGGGGAGGGATTTTAGAAACAGCATTCCAGACAGAAAAACACTCATGAATGAAATCAGTAAATTAGAGTTGTAGAAATGCTGGTATGTAATTTTTAGGTACTGTCATTTATGCACTGAGTTTCTTTTCCCTTGTCCAATACATCGATGTATGTACTAACAGTACTTCAATCCACTGGCCTGGGTACTTAGTGTTCTAACACAATTCCCTTTGTTGGTGGGAAATATACAATTAGGTGAGGTGACTTTGAATGCAATTGGACATAGAATGGCTACATTGAGTAGACAGAGCGAGCAGAGGGACAAAAGGCTTCTTTGTTTTGGTAAGATTCCCCGACAATAAGGAAAAGCTTTTATTTTTTAAATTAAAAGCTTTTCCTTACCCCTTATCAGTTCTGCTTACTGTTTCTGTGTTGATGCTCAGATGGATCCCTTTAGCTGAACTCATGGACTGTGTTATCTGGGCAAGAACTTCTCGGAAAGGAATAATGTAATTGTACAGCAACAGCCACTCGCCCTGCAGGTGAAGGAAACTGGTTACTCTTCCACAAAAGCTTAACACGTGTTAAACAAACAATGGGCTTAAAATTAATGAGCCTGGATTCATTTTGTTAAACTACCTCTCTCCTTACATCTTAATGTCTCAACTTTTTCTTAAAGACAATTTACTGATAGCTGGTGCAGCTGCTGCTTGGCCACAAGCCTGCTTCACCATTTTGGTCTTGGCTCCATTTCCTGCAACACTTTCCCTGTAGTCCAATGTTCTCTCAGCTCTGAATATACTTCAATGATACACATGCAGTAAAGCTTGCACACTTCAATAGCATCACCTACTGGCTACACCTGAAGTTACCAGAATGTCAGTGTTTAGCATGGCAGCCATACTTTGAGCTGCAGCCACTATTATAACATAGGACAGCAATCAATGAGTGGATTACTGAGTTCCAGTATTGAGATCTAGGAGAGTGCAGGAACAAGTTATTGGAATGGTTCCTGGTTGGGACAGAGATCAAGTCTTTCAAAAGGCATGTGAAATATCAGGCTATGTAATCCAGCCAATGTTCCTTGATTTTATCTTCTATTGGCTGAGAGTTTTCTCTTGATCTTTATGCTCCTCCCACATGATAGCATAGCTGCTTGGGTGGGTGGAGTTTGGTGGTGGACCATGTCCAATCAGGGTGCTTTATACAATCCTCATTGGATAATTTCTAGAAATGACCCTACATTGACTCCTGGAAGACTGCCCAATGAGGAGAGGCTTAGTGGGATATACTTAGTCTGAGGAGTTCAGAAGAATGGGTAGTGATCTCACTGAAACAGTGATTGAGGGGTTTGACAGAGTAGATGCTGAGAGGCCATTTCTCCTCTGGATGCAAGGAGTCCAGAAACAGAAGCTTCATGGTTTTAGACTGTGGGGTTGGCCATCAATGACTGAGATAAGAGGAAATGTCACCACTCAGGTGGTGGTGAATCTTTTGAATTTTCCAATCCAGAGGGCTGTGGAGGCTTAGTCGTTGTGTCTATTGAAGGGAGTTGAGCACAGAGGGATATGGGATCAGGTGCAATGTAGAGTTGTTTGGAAGTCCAGGTATCATTTTGCTAAATGGCACTGCAGGTTTGATGGGCTGCCTAACCCACTCTTGCACCCGTTCCTCAAATTGTCTTCACATATCACAACTGCATGGAGTTATGTTTGAGAAACTATATGTCCTTGTCTGCCTGTCACTTTCTACATTTAGTGCACAAACACTGGAAGGCTCAAGTGTCCAGAGCTAATAAACTGCTTGGCTTTAGCTGGTTAAACAACGGTAGTTCAATATTTGTCTTAATGAAGGGTCTCGACCAGAAACGTCGACTGTTTATTTCCATCCATTAGGTGCTGCCTGACCTGCTGAGTTCCTCCAGCATCTTGTGTATTTTGCTCCAGACTCCGGTATCTGCAGAATCCCTTTCGTCTCAATATTTGTCTTGATGCCTCCCAATCAACACAAACTTTTCTTCTGAGCAAGTTCTGTGTGCCCCTGCATAGTATGTGCCCCAAACCCAGATAATCTGCCAAAATTAGAGCTAGGTTGTTTATAGATAAGGTTTCCCATACAAAATGGAGAGGAACTCGAACACATTGGCCCAAGAGACGCTGAGTGTGGCAGTCTACTAAAAATTCTTTTGAATGGGCATTATTCCAATTTAAACTCCACCTCACTAGTTCTCTCAATGTTTTTGAGATTCTTGAGAAATATGATGGGTTTCATTACAGGTTAGGCTCATTAGAAATTAATGTTGCCGACCAGTGGTCCCTCGAGTACCCCAGCTATCTCCTCCTTACTGGTCAGCTTGTCTCTGACACATGGCCAAAGAAGTCATAGAAGAACTAGTGGATCTGACCTCTTGCTCCATTGTTGGACTTACCACCTGGTCTGGGAACAGAGCACTCACCAACTGGATAGAGCAGCCAGACACACCTTACATAGCTCGCATTAGTAGTATGACCCTATTAATTTCAAGAGGACTCGTTGATCCCGAGTTTTAAAGGTAAGTGCAAGTAAGTGGTTTACTTATTTTCCTTTGTCTAACTACTTTCCAATTAACTTTAAGAAATTAAAGTGCGTTTGATTAAATCTATTTTCTTTTAATAGATTTTAACTTTTATAATTATCTGAACACCACTTCTTCTGGATATCAGAACAAAAAAAAGGTTCAAAGGCTTTCACACCAGTGAGCTGCCAAAAGCCAGCAGGGCACTCCAAGGGCTGGGTGTCTGAGGTCCAGCTATCACCTATAGCTTGGTCTGCCTTGTGGGCAGACTGTATCTGGATCAGGTGTGTGCAGGTAGGTGGACACAGCAGGCAACAGGTTTGGGCAGTGAGCTGAATCCACGATGATCCAGCCCTTCACTTATTTTCAAATAAAATCTCCAATGTAAACGGAAGACTTAATTGCACCAGTCAAACCAGATAACAAACTGCAAAGCCTTCGGTGGCACCGTCCTTTGGATGTTTGTGTATTACATTGGTAGGCTGTGAGGTCCTGATCATGCACATTGTTAATCTCAACCATTCCGTCAGTGTCCTTGAGGAGCAGATGGTAGATAAGTGACCCTGTGTCTGACATGCCTCCACTCCCACCCCACCAACAGCTAACGTGTGCTAAAAGACCCTCGCTTGGGGCAAATCTCCTGGATGAAGAAACAATTTATAGTAAGCAAGTCCTGACTGTTTTTGCAGCAATCTTTGCTCTTAATTGCAGTACCTCATGAGGACAGAAAGAATCACATCAGTTATAAAGAGATTTAGTACCTCTTCCTGGAGTGCAGAAAAATTCAACTGGGATGTTTCTGGGAAATGTGGGTACAATCCTGCAAAAAAAAGCAAAGAAAATCTGTTTCACTGTTTCAAAGAAAACATTTCAGTTGAGACACAAGAAACTGCAGATGCTGGAATCTAGAGCAACAAACAATCTGCTGGAGGAACTCAGTGGGTCGAGCAGCATCTGTGGAAGGAAAGGAATTGCTGACATTTTGGGTCCTGATGCAGAGTTTTGATCCAAAACGTCGACAATTTCTTTCCTTCCACAGATGCTGCTCGATCCGCTGAGTTCCTCCAACAGATTGTTTGTTAAAACATTTTAGTTACCCTATGTTCAGTCCTTGTGGAATCTGAGTTAAGATCAAACAGGAAGGGCTGTTCTACAGGTAAATTTTATTTACAGCGTGGTAACAGGCCCTTCCAGCCCAACGAGTCCACGCTGCCCATTTTAAACCCATATTAACCTACCCGTACATCTTTAGAATGTGGGAGGAAACCCACGCAGACATGGGAGAATGTACAAACTCCTTACAGACAGCGACGGGAATCGAACCCCAATCGCTGGCGCTGTAATAGCGTCGCGCTAACCGCTACGCTACCGAGACACCCCAAAATGCACACCCATGCTGCCGAAACCCGGGACTGAACCAGGGACCTTTAGATCTTCAGTCTAACGCTCTCCCAACTGAGCTATTTCAGCTGACAAATAATATTATAATATTATTATAATAAGCACACTTGTAAAGCTAAACAGAATTGGTTTTTAATTTGGCACCCACCTATTCTAATTGATCCTAATTTTTCCAGGCTCGCTGTTACCCTCCCCCCGAGGCGATGAGCAAAAGGAGAGGGCAGGATTTGAAAAATGGCTTGAATCAACCTGACAGAATTTCTGATGCTTGCTGTTGACCATAAGAATTATTTCAGTTACGCACATGAATAATATTCCAGGGCATTACCGACAACTGGACAGTTGGTCTGGTTCATTTACAGAGCTGAGCTTCCGCACCCCCAGTTAACCAAGAGATGAAATGTGTCCAGAGGAATGGTATGTGAAAGAGGGACTTCATTTCTATAGCACTTTTCAAAGACATCCCAAACAGCTTTACACTGAATTAAGTACTTTTGAAGAGCATTCACCTCTTCTAACATGGTTAACTTGCACGCATTGGTAATTTCTTTTCTTGTGGATTGAGTGCCATATATTTGTCAGGACACAGGGAGGCTCTTCTTTGAACCAGGCCACATGATCTTTTATGGCCACTTCAAAAGCAGATGGGGCCACAGTTTAACAGGTGTACAACTGACAGTGCAACACTTCAGTTACACTGAACTGAAGCTTTGGTGTAGATTTCTGTGTTCAAGTCTCCAGACTTGGAATCAGATGAAAATATTACCATCTGCATGGTACTAACATGTTAAACTCAGCAATATCCCACTCCACAACTGTGGGGATGCAAATTTTGACAATGGCGCTCAGAAGAATTAGACTCACAATGAATGTTTTATATCAAATACAAAGTCCCTCTCCTGAAAAAAATAATAAAAGCTTACATGGTGTACCTGACTTTCATCCCTAAACATTTAGCCGTTGCAGCGTAGTCACTTAAAATTTAGGAAACACAGCAACTAATTTGCACATAACAAAGTCAAACAGGCAGCAACGTACTAATGACCAGATCATCACATTTAATGATATTGATTGAAGGATCACTATCAGCCAGAGCTGTGGGGAGACTTCCCTAATCTTTAAGACAAGCCTGGGTTTAACATCACATTGGAAATTCAGCAAAACTGAGGGTGCAGTACTCCCTCCAAACTAGTGTTTGGAGTCTTGGCTGTGCTGATGGTGGGTCCAATCAAAGACAAACCATTTAAGGAGACTGCAGATGCTGGAATCTGGAGCAACAAACAATCTGCTGGAGGAGCTCCACATCTGTCGATGCTTTGGGTCGAAACCCTGCATCAGAACAAACCTTTTATAGCAGAAAGTAGGTATATTTCCTAATGCTACATAGGAAAAGGGATACGGGGAGAAAGTAGGAACAGGGTATTGAAGTCGATGATTAACAATAATCCTATCCAAGGGGATGAATGGCCTACTCCTGCTATTTTCTATGTTTCTCTATGTCATTGATAATCTGCTCTCAGCAAATCCCTGTAAACATGTTACAATAACATTCAGTTTCCAAGTCAACCAACTACGAAGAATAATGGCTTGCTCTCAGATTAACAATTCATGCATATTAAAATAATTGAAGTTTGAGCCAGGTCCAGTGCCGAATTATCACTGAACCAGTTGGTCTGTGGTGGTGACAGCAGTCAGCCTCAGGGTCAGAAATCAGCATGAAATGCTAACTGGAGCTCACCCCCACCTCAAAGTGTTCAGCTGCTCCTCCATTAACGAGGAACAAATGACCTTGGTTGTTGCATGACTGAGTCCTCACACTTTAATGGAGGATGGGTCTACTTGTCGACCTCTGGAATGTGTCCGTATATGGAGAAACCATCTCTTCCTACTGTGAGGCCAATCAAATTATAAATGCTAAATGTAAAACCAGCTAAAAATCTCACGTGAAGATAAAACCAGATCTCCCTGATCTTGTGAATCAGACCCCTCTGCAAACATTCATTGCCACCAGCGGAAAAGGCCTCGTCGGTCACTGTACGAAATTAAATGAGATTCCTGCCATTTTGTTTATTCGTGAACAATAAATAATCAGCAACTAACTCATGGTTCATGAATGAATTAATTATTTTGGTGCTGCCGATCTCTGTTAAATCCAGCCGACTGGGGGAGAAAATTCTAAAGGTTCACCACCCTCGGCGAAGAAATTTCTCCTCATGCCTGAATGAACTACTCCTTATCGTGGGCCCCACAGTCCTAGACTCTTCAGCCGGGGAAACATCCTCCCTGCATCTGGCCTGTCAAGCCCTTTAAGAAATTTTCAATGAGACGACTTCTCATTCTTCTAAACTCTAATGAACACAGTCTCAGGCTACTCAATTTCTTCTCATACAGCACACCCATCATCCCTGGAACTGGACTCGTGAATCCAGCGGCTCTACTTCTTTACGGGTTTGAGGAGATTTGGTATGTCACCAAAGACTCTTACAAATTTCTATAGATGTACGGTGGAGAGCATTCTGTCTGGTTGGATAGGAATATGGAAGAATGTGAGATCGAGGGATATGCAGGAGGAAAGGGTTAGTGTGAGGGTGGTTTGATGGACGGCACAACATGGTGGGCCGAAGGGCCTGTTTTGTGCTGTATGGTTCTATGGTTGCATCACCACCTGGTATGGAGGCTCCAATGCACAGGATCACAAGAGGCTGCAGAGGGTTGTAGACTCAGCCAGCTCCATCCAGGGCACAACCCTCCCCGTCATCGAGGACATCTTCAAGATGCGGTAACTCAAGAAGGAGGCATCCATCACTAAGGACCCTCAACACCTGGGACATGCCTTCTTCTCGTTACTACCATTGGGGGGGAGGTACAGGAGCCCGAAGACCCACACTCAACAATTCAGGAACAGGTTCTTCCCCTCTGCCATCAGATTTCTGAACAGTCCATGAACACCGTGTCATTATTCCCTTTTCTCCCCACTATTTATTTATTTTTTTAATTTATAGTAATTTTATGTCTTTGCACCGTACTGCTGCTGCAAAACAACATTTCACAACGTACAAGTCAGTGCTAGTAAATCTGATTATGCTGCACTCCGTCTGTGGCACATACATTCTTTGGAGAGCAGAACTGCACATAAAACTCTAGGTACATCTCACTGAGGCTCTATATATTTGCAGTAAGATTTCAAATCTTCTCATAATAAAGGCTAACATCCCATTTGCCCTACTAGTCTTAGCTACAAGGAGAGGTTGGACAAACTTGGATTGTTTTCTCTGGAGCACTGGAAGCTGAGGGGAGATTTGATACAAGTATATAAAATTATGAGAGGCATAGAGGGTAGATAGTCTCTTTCCCAGGCTGGATATGTCAAATACCAGAGGGCATAGATTTAAGGTGAGAGAGGGAAAGTTTAGAGGAGATTTACTAGGCAAGTTTTTACACAGAGTGGTAGGTGCCTGGAGTGCACAGCCAGGAGAAGTGGAGGAAGCAGATATGTTAGCAGTGTTTAGGAGGTATTTAGGCAGGCAGATGAACGTTGGGATATGGACCATGTGCAGGCAGATGTGTCGTTTAAATTGGCGTTATGGTCAGCACAAACACCATGGGCTGAGAGACCTGTCCCTGTGCTGTTCTATGTTCTTGGCCATTCACTCAACTTGTCCATATCCTCTTGAATCCTCCTCCCTACTCACAATCCCACCTAGCTTTATATCATCAGCAAACTTGGGAATATGACATTCGGTTCCCTCAGCCAAATCGTTGTTCTAGGTTATGAACAGCTGTGACTCAAGCCTTGATCCCTGCAGTACCCTACTCAACTCAAACTGCCAGACCGAGGACAATCAATTTATTCCCACTCCTTGCTTTCTATCTGAGAATAGGTTAACCAATTCTCAATCCAATTCAGTATATAATCCCCCAATGCTTTAACATTGATCAGACATTGGCTGGTATGAAGTATCGACTTAATCTATGCCTTTTTTTGTTACGCTGCTTGAAATACAAGCTTGCTGGTTTTGACTAAAGGTACATTTACAGTTTTGTGAAGAACTTAATGGGAAGGTGTCCAGAGAAAAAAAATGAGCAGGCTGTCTAAATCCAGCAAATAATAATAAAAAAATGCAGCAGTTACCTTTCTCCACAGAATTGTTGAAATGATCGAACAACGTTGCAAGCCTGGCACAGTTGTACATGACAAATGCACCACTCCTTGTTCCTTTGGTTGAGATATTGACTCTTTGTGCCAGGTCCAAATTCAGCTAAAATTCATGGGCGGGTGGGTTGAGAGTTTGAGGAAAGAGAGATGAAGTGAATTTCTGTTCTGAATCATTTTTATTTTCCACCTGATATTCTTGCAGTTTCTCATCCTCAGCTTCTGCAGATTTGAAATCAATTCTTTCAGTAGTATATTTTGTTTTAAAAGGAAAATCAAATGGCTGACTTTCTGCTGAAGCAAAAAAAGCCCAAACCTCCCAAGAATAACACAGGGAAATACTACAGTCACTAGCCACCCTGTTGAAAAGCTTATGTCATTATGCAGAAGAATTGGGATGTGGAAAGTGGGATATTAAGCCCATCTACCACATGAAACCAATTTCTGCAGTTGTATCTGAAATAATTTCAGGATGCTGGCTCCACTCTCAGCCCTCTCTTTACTATTCTCTTTTGCAATGCCTCTCCGGCAGTCTATCTTCTCACAGACTTTCCCTTTTGTTCTCCCTTCTCTAGCCTTTAAATCACATTTAACATTTTCCAACTTGTTAACCAGAAATTTTAATTCTGCTTCACCTCCCACAAATACTGCCCAACTTCCTCAGCATTTTATTTATTTAATCCAATTTGTTCAATCATTATTGTAAAGAGACAGTTCATGACATCAGCCCTATATTTTTACTGTCTTGTTATATTTTTACTGTTTTGTTTATTATATTTAAGGCCTTGAATTCACCTTCTTTCAATGATGAACATTCTAAGTGTTGTTAGATCCTTCGACAACCTTTTGACTCTGCTCTGTACCATTTCTCGTGCTTGCGACCGATATCCTTGCTGTTTTAGCCCAGAAACTTCTGCTGAATGGCAATGTGTGGGGCTTCCCCATGAGAGTGGAAAGGAGCACCCTAATTGGGGTACCTATCTTAGTTGGCTTTGGGCTGTGCCAGACTCCACCTTTATTTATTATAAAGATCCAGAACAGTAGCAGCACAACAACTCTTGTCAGAAAAGCAGAGAATGAGAACACAGCATATGAAAAACAAAGAATATATTTTCTTGACAGTCTCTACACTACTTTTGCTGTCGTTGGAATACGTCGATTACTTACTGGACTGCGGTGTGCGGTTGCCAGCAGTTCAAACCTTATAACAGCTGAGGTCATGCTATTGATTATTTCAGCCCATGAATCACCTAGGAAAAGATACAGCAAACCTTGTCAGAACTATTCAAATGTAGTAAAATTTTTCCTTTTCATAGTAAATATTTCAATATTGAAATATTAAAGAACAGAGGGACCTAGGGATACCGGTATATAGTTCTCTGAAAGTGGAAACACAGATATACAGGGTGGTGAAGGAAGTATTTGGCACATTTGCCTTCATCAGTCAGGGCACTGAGCACAAGAGTTGGTGAGCCCACACTTGGAGTATTGTGTGCAGTTCTGGTCACCTGGGTATAGGAAGGATGTCATTAAGCTGGAAAGGGTGCAGAAAAGATGCAGAAGGATTTTAGCAGAACAGGAGGGCTTGAGTTGTAAGGTGAGACTGGACAGGCTGAGATTTTTTTCCCTGGAGCATAGGAGGAGGAGAGGTGACCTTATAGAGGTTTATAAAATCACGAGGGGTACGGATAGGGTGAGTGGTCACAGCCTTTTTTCCCCAGGGTAGGGAAGTTTAAAATTAGCGGGCATAGGTTTGAGTTGAGATAGGAAAGGAATCTGAGGGGCAACTTTTTCCACACACAGACTGGTGGGTATATGGAATGAGTTGCCAGAGGAAGCTGTAGATGTGGGTACAATTACAATTTTTAAAAGACATTTAGACAGGTGCATGGATAGGAAAGGTTTAGAGGGATATGGGCCAAACACTCTAGAAGAAACTTGGTTGGGCCAAGAAGAAAAAGTCGGGCCAAAGGGCCTGTTTTCTTGCTGCATGACTCAATGACTGAATTCTCCAACTTAAGGTAACTCAGCCTTTCTTTCTGTCTGTATCAGAGTTAGCCATTTCTGCCCGACATCATTTTAGCTCAGTTATTCTCTTTTTACTAACACAGTCTAGCATGTTCGCCATGTCCCACAGCCCTGCTATTAGCAACGCATGACACAGACAAAGCAGCATAATTGGCTTCCGACTGCCACAATGACCCATTTAGTCTCACCCTGTCATAGATATTCTCTTTGTTCCAACCATCCCTCTCTCACCTCTGCTACTGAAAATTAGCTTGATATTTTTCTTTCCCAATTTTGCTTCTACTTCCCAGGTGCTGTCTGACCTGCTGAGCGTTTCCAGCATTTTCTGTTTTTATTTCAGATTCACGGCATCTGTAGTTTATTTCAGTAAACACTTTCCCCACCGTGTTCACACTTTCCTCAAACAGCAAAATAGCAACCCTGCCAATTCACTACCCGACTTTAGCCCTTAACTTGCTTGTCACCTATGTCTCAACGCACAGCACTCTCATCTGAATCAGAGGATTGTACTCCAAAGACTTGAACATAATAACCTTGGTTGACACTCGTGCAACATTGAGGCAGATACTGCACAGTCTGCAGTGGTGTCTTTTAGGCATGTTGTTAAACCAAAGCCTTGCTGACCCTCCAAGGTGGATGTAAAATACACTATAATAACTATCACTGGCATTCCGACTAATACCCCTCAGGCAATATGTAATTTTTCAATGAATTTGTTGTGCATATACTAATCACCATATACCACATTACAGCAGTGACTATGCTTCAAAAAAGTATTTCCACAGGCTGTAAATAAGATAATTTGATGCTGTGGAACTGAGAGAACTTTCTTCTCTTTGCATTTTAATCTAGCTGTCTTTTTGAACTATTTCATAAGTTTTCCTCAGTAACTTTTTCCTCCAAAGGCCAACTGCAGCATTAATGTACACCTAAGTTTCCCTTTTAATAACTATCACCTCACTTTTAAACCATCCCCCCACCCCCCATGAACAATTGCATCACCTTGTCAATGTCTCCCCAAAACTATTTTACTAACTAAAGTCATGCCACCTACGGCCTTAACCAATTGAAGACTTGAGTGTTTTTAAACTATGCTGCTCAATCTAATTCAATCCCCAATAATGAACATGGCAATTTGTTCCCTGTAGTTGTCCAGGAAGAACAATGTTGAGACATCTTGGTGCTAAGGCCACTGATGCAGTGAACTACAGGGAAACATTGACCAGATAACATACTTGACTAGTGATCTTTACCTTGCACTATGTTTCCATACTTCATTACAGATGTTTCTTGCATTTGAGACCTTCGATATCTAGGCCAAAAATTAGTTAAGGTTTTAAAGAGTAGTTCTACAAAAAAAAACATTGAATTTTTTCAATTTAATCTTCCTTCAAATTATCAATGGTTTTATGATTGAAGTAATTAAATCTTACTGCAAAAAAGGAAACTATGATTATGCAGGGCTAAAACTTCATTATATGAAATAAACCAAGATTAGTGAAAATGAAAAGATGAAATACTTTAATGGTGTTGAGAGATACCCACTAAATACTTTAATGGTAAAAGGTCTCACACAGTGGTCGGTTGTAGATGCATTGTTAGAAAGATCAAATTTTATTTTATTACCGAAAATGTCTGCATTAAAATTTTTGAATTGATAGTAAATTAAAAAGTATGAGAGACAGACTAAAGTCTTGTGCTTAATTACACAGGTGACTTACTCAAAATACTGAACAGCATTGATATGCAAGTGTTCACCAGTTGTTTTCACTGGGCCACACACAAGGTGTCTCTGTGGAGAAAAGAAAAATACACAATAAATATTTCAGTCCTATGTGCTGGATCCATTAACTACAGATTAGATACATATTCAAACTGCTTCTGCACACACCAGAATAGAACACCAGAGTGCTGCACGCTTAAGATCATTTCACAACACTCACAGTAAAGGAATAATTAAATTAGGAACAATGGAACATGGCCCATAATGAATGGGAATGAAATCACGATCTATAGAATTGAGGCACATAGGTCTCAGAGAGAAGAGCACTGATCAGATTTGGAACACGTTTACATTGTGTGCTGGTAACTTTGAAACTTGACAGGTATCGAAGATCCCAGCTCTTGGATGATGCAAAAACTTGATGTACCCATCTGACTGCGTCACTTTTAAATGTCATTACTAGAGGCTTGGGTCAAACACCTGAAGTAGGCAAAATGGTGAGTGGTAAAACAGCAAAGTACTGCAGATGCCGAAATCTGAGATGAAAACAAAAAATGCTGGATATATTCAGCAGGTCAGGCATTATCTGTGGAGAGAAAAGTAATGTTGTTGACGATCTTTCTTTAGAAGGTTATTAATCGAAAATGTTAACTATATTACACAGGTATTGTCTGTAATGGCTGTCTCGATTTTAAAAGGACAATTCCAGTACTTGTGGATGAGCTCCTGAATAAACACTTATGTCCTTATAGTAATGCGCTTAAAGTTGTTACTTTCTGTAGGAAGAGCATGGACCAGTTGGGCCAAAGGGCCCATTTCCATGCTCTATCACTCTACTTGACTCTTCTTGAATCTTGTTCCACCATTCAACTGTCTACCCGTCAAACTAACCTGAGTTACTTGATTAATCTCGCTATTCAGTATCCTCCAGAGCACATCAATCTTCTGCTGCTGAAACTCCTGCTCACAGCCCACCACGTGGATCACCATACATTGGTCCGGATCCTCCTGAGACTCAAAACACATTTTAGTCACTTTTAAAAAATGGTTGTAAATTTGAGTTCTTTTTTATCATAGCACAGTACAACACCAAAAACACCATTTGGTCCATGGTACATCTCTGAAAGAGCTATCCAATCAGTTCAACTCATCAGCCTCTTATACATAGTGCTAGAAATTCATCCTCTTCAAGTATTTCATGTAATTCCCTCTATAATATTGCTGCTGAATCTGCTTCCACTGCCCTATTAGGAGTCACATTCCAAATCATAACAATTCATTGCGTTTATATTGATTAAAAATCTCATTTCCACTGTGGCTCTTCCCCAATTATCATCCACCTAGTCACTGATCATTACAATCCAAAAGTAATGTTTTACTTTAACAGATCTATTCTGCTGGTCTGGACTGCAAGGTATCGTGTCTAACTAAAGGCTGGCAGATCCATCTTCAGCAAATGTCACTCTATACCTGGTTGGTGACACTCTCTTCCAATGGAGTTCCTCTAACCTATAGTATACCATGCTCTGATTTGAAATGGTTGGGCATTGTTGCTTTGCTCAGTGTACTATACACTGCTAAATCTGATGGTATTAATGCTTACGTATGTCTTCTAAAGTATTGGAGAAAGTAGTATGGACTTCGTAGAGTTTACAGGATAACACTAACCATATTTTAGTACTGAATGGCAGGGACACTCAGACACCCAGAGAAGCATTTGGTACAGCACGAAGAAGCTACACAGTGATGCAGCTAAATGTCAAAATTGACCCATTGGCTTCCTTCAGCCCATGGATTTCTAGATTTCAATCAGGTACCAAGGAGGAATATGTCATTTTGGAGCATGTTAGTTTTAGAAAGTAAGCTGGGCTTACACTAACCTGCAAGACTGTGTGCTGAAGCTCTGCTATCTGTCTCAGGGCTTCCTCCTGCACTGTAGAAAGCAGAATGAATTATTCTGGTTTAACATCCGAAAATGCCAAACAGCAAATACCTACCCTCATTCCTAGAAAGAATGTTTTGCCTCAGCTTGCTACTTTTAAATAATCCACCCAACACACACCACCTTAATTCCATTTGAAAACAGACTTGATGTGCAACTATTCTGGATGTGTAAGTTCCATGTTTTATTCTTGCTGTTGCAAACCTAAACAGTGCAGACTCATATACTGCATCGCACCTCATATTCCACCTTGCTAGTCTCCAACCTGACGGCATGAACATTGATTTGTCTAACTTCTGGTAACCACCCCTCTCTGTCCCTTCCCTCTTTTTTTTTCCTGATCCCACCAGCCCCCATCACCCTCTTTCCCCTCCCCATCTGCCCATCACCCACACACTCCTCCCTCCAGTTCCCCTCCCCACCTCCTTCCCTTTATTCCATGGTTCACTGTCCTCTCCTGTGGGAGTCCATCTTCTTCAGCCCTTTCCCTCTTCCACCTGTCACCTCCCAGCTTCTTACATCATTCCCACTCTCCCCCCTTCCTCATCTGCCTATCATGCCCCTCACCTGGATCCACCTATCCCCTGCATCCTCTTGCTCTACCCCACCTTTTTACACCAGCTATCTCCTCTCTTTCCAGTCCTGATGAAGGGTCTCGGCCCGAAACGTCGACTGTCCATTCCCCCCCCCCCCCCCCCCCCCCCCCAGATGCTGCCTGACTCGCTTGAGTTCCTCCAGCTCCTCTGTCTGTTGCTCCAGATTTCCAGCATCTGCAGTCTCTCGTGTCTACAGTTACATACGATCTGTCTTTATGAAGGTCTTGAAAATCAAAAATTGGCAGATGATAGGAAAAACCGAAAACGTTGGAAATACTCGGGCAGCATTTGTGGACAGAGAAACAGTCAACATTTTAGACCAAAGACACTAAAGGGTTTCTCCTTCCACAGGTGCTGCTCGACCTGCTGAGTGTTTCCAATATTTTCTATTTTTATTTGTTAAAGACTTATTTTCTGATAATCTCTCAACTCCAACTTCTTTCTGTTGCAGCCAAAACTATGTTATTTTTGGGTTCTCTGAACCTTTTATTTCCCCATACTTAGCTCATAAATAATCCCATAAACGTGTTAGAGACGCAAGAGACTACAGATGCTGGAATCTGGAGCAAAAGAAAACACAAAACTGCTGGTGGAACTCAGCAGGTCAAGCAACATCTGTGGAGGCAAAGAGATGGTCAATATTTTGGGTTGCGACCCTACATCAGGACTGTCCTGGAGGGTCACGACCCAAAACATCAACCATTCCTTTGCCTCCACAGATGCTGCTTGGTCCACTGAGTTCCTCCAGCAGTTTGCTTCTCACTCCAGAAACTCGTCAACTCTCTTGGAATCGAAATTTCTCACACTATTTCCCAGGACCTAAAATTTGAAACGACTTGCTCTCTTCTCAATAGCTCTGGGAGTTTGAAATCCAAACTACACAACAATGCTTGACACACCTCAATGTCAATTTTCTTTTCAATCTTGGTGCTGTCTTGCATCACAAATCAAGTCCCTTCACCTGGAATTCTCAGTTTAAAGGTTATATCTTAGCCGCATTGCAGAAATCACCCCAATCTGATGCAAGGCAAGTTTAACTTTTAACAGATAGAAATATCAATGAGATTTAAGATATTTATTCCATAATCTAAGGTGAGTATAGATTAATATTGCCTAGAGGGAGAAACAGGCATTTTTCACAGGACTTCTATGTGTGGCTCGCAGTTGTAGAGAACCAACTGATCAGATATTCTGCTTTAGTGATGTTGGTTTTAAGATAAATATTGACTGGGAAAAGTCTCCTGTTCTTCCTCTAAATGCCTTGGCATAACTAACTGCAGAGGTAAATGCAGCAGCAGGAGATGATGTTAACCATTATCAAAAACAGGTAAGAGAAACACTTATGATTGAACCAATTCATTAAACAGCTATACTGTGCACAATCCTCTGCTACATTTATTTTACAACACCTGATTGGGTTAATTCCCCTCAAAAATTAACTTCATTTTAATAGATGCACTAAACTAGGGAAATACATTTAGGTAAACTTGTCTAGGCAAAAGGTAATTAGAAAGGTAATGTCAGATTTGCTCCTTCAAGTCCCACCAAAGGCCAGTCTGAGTTATTTACCCTTGTATACTTAAAGTAGCATTCCTGGAAAAAAAATCTGTGCTCAGCAAAGATTAGGTTTTCCTTCCATAAATTACTTCATATGGAGACACCACTGAGTGACGTGAAGATTAGTCTGTCCCAATGCCCACTTCTCAGTGGATCTCCGATAACTAACATTCAAATTATCTACCAGGAGTTTCACAGGTCAAAACATTTTGATTCACGAATCATAAACAAAATCTTAAGTCTTCACTATCATCTCTGAGGTGTTGTTGCACTTCATGTGCAATATGGGAAAGATATGTTCCACTTTGCATTATTATGGGATTGAAAGGATTTCCATGGTTCATAGTTAATGTTATTCTGAATATATTTTTATTTCCCACACTACCAAAAAAAGGGAGAGGATCTTTTAAACATCTTCGATTGAAAGTAAAAATAATGTTCAAAGATATCTTCCCAGTCCTTCCATTCCTTGAAATATGAAAATATCTATCTCAGACACCACAAGGGTCACAGAACAACTTAATATGAGAGTACTAAAGGCACACGGACCTACCCAAAGCCACATCCAAATTTGTATCGTAACCTTCTAGTTCCTTCTCCTCCACGAACTGTCTTAAGTGCACCTTGTATTGCACATCTTTTGGCAACATGTTAGGTGTCTGATCCGTAGGAGCTTCCAACTGCCCATGTTGTGTGTACACTGACTCTGAGAGAATCCTTTTGAAGTCAGAAACTCTTCTGTTGTCTGAAGCAGTTTGTAGGGAGCATGTCCAGTTGACTCCTACTGATTTCAGGAAGTTGCAGACTGCAGCGTTTTGCTGAAGATTTGGCACTGTACGTACGACATAGCTGTAGGAAAAAGTGAAACAAACCATAAATTCTTCCTCAACATACAATGAATTGCAAGGGCACTGGCTCCAATTTATGGAATTGATTTTCTTCAAGAAAACCTGTCGTTTGTTCCAGTAAAACTTACCCTTGTTGCCTTAACACTTCAGCCAGATGGTCTGCCAGGAGGATAGCTCGTAATTGATTAATGGTCAGTGATTCAGGTCCCCTACTCGCCTGCAGAGGTGTGCAGTTGAGAATCGCACATTTCTTCTTTGGCAGCACAGACTTCAGAGGTCTTGTGTAGAGAGGGAGATTGCTCAGAACCTGCTTAAAAAGGGCAGGATGGTCCAAGTGAATGACTACCCCAGCTCCGGTCTGCACACAGCTGTGAATGTACAGGCGATGACGATACTCAGACAGCAGCCTTTCTATGAGATCTTCAGGAACCTAAAAGCATTTAAGAACATTGGTTGTTTAGTTTTATTTTGCGCCTTATATTTAATTTTTAAAACAAAACTTTGGTGGGTATTGACACCAGAAAAGGTAAGCAGAACAGAGAACAGGCACGGTAGTGGTTAGCGTAACGCTTTACAGCGTCAGCGACCCAGGTTCAATTCCGGCTGATCTCTGTAAGGAGTTTGTACGTTCTCCCCGTGTCTGCGTGGGTTTCCTCCAGGTGCTCCGGTTTCCTCCCACATTCCAAAGACGTCCGGGTTAGGAAGTTGTGGGCATGCTATGTTAGCACCGGAAGCGTGGCGACACTTGCGGGCTGCCCCCAGAACACTCTACGCAAAAGATGCATTTCACTGTGTGTTTCGATGTATATGTGACTAATAAAGATATCTTATCTTATACCAAAATGATTTGTTTCTACACCTGAACCCAAGTGTATGCACCACTTCCCATTTAGCTTTCCCACCCTTCCACTTGTTTGGGAGCAGGTACCGTACTTCAAATCAACCCTGCTCCTGCAACAAGCCGTCATAATAAGGGCATGAGATCAAAATTTACCATTTTACGTTATGGCAAAATATCAAATGTTTGAAAATAATCAGAAATATTTGCATCAACAAGCTTTAGAGCTTCACTGTTTGGCTAATTTGGTAGGTCTGCATCACAGCACACATCAGATGGGTTTGATGCAGAACCACAGAGCTAAACAGAGAAGACAAAGTCTGAAGTATCTCAGGGAAGGTTGCGTGTGTGCATGGGCAGGGAGGGGAGGGGAGGGAGTGTGCATGACCCCCACCCATCTCCCCCCCACTCCATGGGACTCCCCCCCAACCCTACACAGGACACCCACCCATCTCTCACCACCCCATCCCCACACCCCCATGGGACCCCCACCCATTTCTCACCCCATCCCACAGGATTCCCCTCACCCCCCCAATAGGACCCCCAAAATTCCCATCCGATGGGACCCCCACCCATCTCTCACCCCCATGTCCCTACCAGACCCCCACCCCATCTCTTGCCCCCATGCCTCCACCGGACCCCACCCCATTCTCCCACAGGACCCTCACCCATCGCTTCCCCCACAGGACCCCCACCCATTCCCCCAGGGGATACCCCCCCGGAACATGAACCCTACCCCCACGTGATCCCTGACCTAATCACCCACATGACCCTGTGGGTAAAATTTGCTAAGGGTTCCCACCCATGCCCCCCACAGGAACCCCACTCAGCTCTCCCCCCATGGGACCCCCCCCCCCATTCCCCCCCCCCAACAGGGTCCCCTCCGTTTCCCACCTCCCTTCCCCCCATGAGACCTCCTCCACGGCGCCGGAGCGTGGCGACTCGTTGCAAGCTGCTCTCTACAGATCTACTCATTACCCTTACTATAATTGTTCTACACTTTTAAATTTACCTGCACTACCTCAATGCACTCTGTACTAATCCAATGTAACTGCACTGTGTAATGAATTGATCTGTACGATCGGTATGCAAGACAAGTTTTTCACTGTACCTCGGTACAAGTGACAATAATAAACCAATACCATTTCCCTCCCCCCATTCCCCCACAGGACCCCCTCTATTTCCCTCCCCTCACACCTCCCACAGTACCCCCCCCCATTTCCCTCCCCCAAGGATACCCCCAAAGGAACCCCCTCCCCGTTTCCCTCCCCGATCCTCCTTCCCCCCCCTCATCCCCCCATGGGACCCCGCCATTTCCCTCCCCATCTATCTCCCTCCCTCCCTCCCTCAGGAACCCCCCAGGGCCCCTCCTTACCCCTCATCCCCCCACGGGACCCCGCCATTTCCCTCCCCATCTATCTATCTATCTCCCTCCTGCCCTGGACCCCTTCTTCCCCCCCCTCATCCCCCCATGGGACCCCATTTCCCTCCCCATCTATCTCCCTCCGCCGCCCAGGACCCCTCCTTCCCCCCTTCATCCCCCCACGGGACCCTGCCATTTCCCTCCCCATCTATCTCCCTCCCTCCTTCCCCCCCTCCCCAGGACCCCTCCTTTCCCCCCTCTTCCCCCCACGGGACCCTGCCATTCCCCTCCCCATCTATCTCCCTCCCTCCCTCCGCCCCCCAGGGCCCCTCCTTCCCCCCCCTCATCCCCCCATGGGACCCCGCCATTTCCCTGCCCATCTATCTCCCTCCCCCCCCCCCAGGACCCCTCCTTCCCCCCCCTCATCCCCCCATGGGACCCCATTTCCCTCCCCATCTATCTCCCTCCCTCCCCCCCAGGACCCCTCCTTCCCCCCCCCTCATCCCCCCACGGGACCCCGCCATTTCCCTCCCCGTCTATCTCCCTCCCTCCCCCCCCAGGACCCCTCCTTCCCCCCCTCATCCCCCCACGGGACCCTACCATTTCCCTCCCCATCTATCTCCCTCCCCCCCCAGGACCCCTCCTTCCCCCCCTCATCCCCCCACGGGACCCCACCATTTCCCTCCCCATCTATCTCCCTCCCTCCCTCCCTCCGCCCCCCAGGACCCCTCCTTCCCCCCCCTCATCCCCCCACGGGACCCCATTTCCCTCCCCATCTATCTCCCTCCCTCCCCCCCAAGGACCCCTCCTTCCCCCCCTCATCCCCCCACGGGACCCCGCCATTTCCCTCCCCATCTATCTCCCTCCCCACCTCCCTCCCCTCCCATCACTCCCCCCCCCCATCACTCCCCCATCCCAAGGGCCCCCCATCCCCCCAGGAACCCCCCATTCCCCCCCCCCCCCGGTCCACCCCCCGTGACCCCCGATCCCCGCCGCCCACCTGACCCTGCGGGTACAGTTTGCTCAGGGCGCCCCTGGGCCCGATCCAGTCGCGGGAGCTCAGGTTGCGCCCGCTGCTCTCCTTGAACCAGACGCCCCCGCCGCCCAGCACCGCCTCCAGCGCGGCCACACAGCCGGCGAGGGTGAACCCCGCGGGGGCGTCAACGCCACCATCGCCGGCCAGCGCCATGGCGAGCACATCATTTCCGGATCATCCGCCCGACTTCCGGCTCGGGGTTGCCATGGCGACCGCAATGCTGGCTGAATAAAGTGGAGGGTTGGACATGCTGCTGCTGTGAGTATCATAAAGGTCGTTCTTCAGTGTCTCCGTCCCAGGCAGCAGAGTCATGGGTCTGTCTGATGAATCCAACCCTTTGCACAGGGAGAGGGGAAGCAGACACGTCTATACAGTATTTACAAGTACTGTTGTTTGGAAGTGTGGTCACTGGTAATGTAATTATTGCCACAAGATAAGATGAGATTTCTTTATTAGTCACAAGTACATCAAAACACACAGTGAAATGCAACCTTTTTGCGTAGAGTGTGCTGGGGGCAGCCCGCAAGTGCCGCCACGCTTCCGGCGCCAACACAGCACGCCCGCAACTTCCTAACCCGTACGTCTTTGGAACGTGGGAGGAAACCGGAGCACCCGGAGGAAACCCACGCAGACGCGGGGAGAGAACGTACAAACTGCTTACAGACGGCGGCTGTTTTTGAACCTGGGTCGCTGGCGCTGTAAGGCGCTGTAAAGCGCTGTGCTAACTGCTGCACTACCGTGCCTGCCCCTACGCTTGAAAAGCTTTTGTTTGCATGCCATCCAGACAGATCATTGTACTGTCAGATGTACTGCTGAAAGTATCCTGACTGGTTGCATCATGGTTTGGTACGGCAATTGGAATGCGCAGGAAGGTAAGCAGCTGCAGAGAGTAGTGGACTCTGCCCAATACATCACAGGCACATCCCTCCCCACCATCGGAAGTCTACATCTATCTGAAGAAGGCAACGTCCATCATCAAAGATCCCCACCATCCGGGCCATGCCATCTTCTCGCAGCTACCATTGGGCAGGAGGTACTGAAGCCTGAAGTCCCACACCACCAGGTTCAAGAAAGCTACTTCCCTTCAACCATTCGGTTCCTGAACCAACCTGCACAATCCTAATCACTACCTCAGGAAAGCAACACTTTGACCACTTTGCACTACAATGGGCTTTGTTTCTTTTGTTCTAATTACGTTCTTTGTATAATTTATGTTTAATTTATATTTTTCCTGTGAAAGTTGTGTTTCCGATGCTATGTGCCTGTTCTGCTGCTGCAAGTACGTTTTTTTCATTGCACCTGTGCATATGACAATAAACTCGACTTTGAATTTGATTCCAAACATAAGTACATCAAGGTAGTACAAATGAAAAAGAAAACAAAACAGAACGCAGAATATAGTGTTACAGTTGCAGAGAAAATGCAGTACAGGTAGACAAATAAAGTGCAAGGGCCATGACAAAGTAGATTGAGAGATCAAGAGTTCATCTTTATGGTACGAGAGGTCCATTCAAGAGTCTTATAACAGCCAGATGGAATCGTTGAGCCTGCTGGCATGTTCTCAAGCTTCTGTACCTTCTGCCCGCACAAGCTTCAACAGAAGAGCAACCCAGTAATGATCAGATAATATGCTTTAGTAATGTTGACAGAGTGGTCAAATGGGCAGGAGACCCAAAGGAGAATTCCCCTGCTCTTTTTTGATGTAATGTCAAGGGATATTTTGTCTCCATTTGGATTAGGGTCAACTTTGTGGTTGGCATGGATATTATATAATCCCAGGGAGTACTGAGGATCATGGTTTGCAAGTTCAAGGATACCTGAAGGTCACAGCACAAGGGAGATTAGGTGGTGAAGAAGGCATACTGGATACTTGATACTCTACCATAGTGGACAAAGCTCTTGACTGCATCTCATTTATTTTCTGTACCTCTGCTCTCATCCCTTTTCCTCCTGATCAGAGCAAGAACAGAGTTCCCCTGGTCCTTACCTTCCACCCCTCCACCCTTTGCATTCAATGGATCATCGTTTGTAATTTTTGACAGCTCCAAGATTTCACCACCAGACACATATTTTCTTCCCTTTCCCTTTCAGCACTTCAAAAGGATTGCTTCCTTTACAAATCCCTGGTCTGCTCTTCTGTCCCTGCCTACTACTCCCAATCATATGGCAATTTTCCATGCAACCTCTTCCCTTCATTGAGGGGCCCAAATAATCCTTCCAGGTAGGACAGCGATTCACTTGCATTTCTTCCTATCTGGTGAACTACAATCGGTGTTCACAATGTGATCTCCTTTACATCGGAGAAACCAAATGGAGATTGGGTGACTGCTCAGGAATGACCCTGAGCTTTGGGTTGTCTGCCAATTTAATTCACCATCCCACATCCAATCTGAATTTTCTGTCTGTGACCTCTTGCATTGTTACAATGAGGCCCAATGCAAGCTTGAGGAGCAACATCTCATCTTTCCTCTGGGCGTTTTGCAGCCTGCAGCACTCAATATCAAATTCTCCAACTATAGATAATTCACTCTTTCTGCTTGTATCAGTACTGGCCATTTTTGCCAGCCATGCCTCCCTTCCTTTTTCTTTCATTTGTATATTCTGGCTTGCTGATCCTCCACTTGCTCGGATGTGTGCGGTGCCAACTCTTATGAAGCTTGACACCATCTATTGACAAAACAGTCCACTTGATTGGCACCCATCAACTATTCTAAACATTATTTTCTTTGACTGTGGGTGCACAATGGCTTCAGTGTGTACCATCTATCAAATGCACTGCAGTTAATTGCTCAGGATGCTCTGATAGTACCTCCCAAACCTGGAAACTTTACACTGGAGTTTTGTACTCAGGCCTCTAGAGGGAGTTACTAGAACCTGTGTGCTTCTAATTCAGAAACCTGATTGCTAACCACTGAGTCACTGCTGGCAATTGATCTTTTGATATCCTACTGAAACAGCAAATATATACTACAATAATACTCAACAATGCTGAACTAGGAAATTCAGTCAGAAATCCTAGCCCTGATTCTTTTGAATAAATCGACTCAGGTAAACTTAGGGTGAGGTACAAAGCAAGCAACCTTGGAATGGAGATTTTTACCTTTCTCGAGTCCATTTCAGTAACCTTTGAATATAGATGAGCGGAGCTGATGACATAATAATGTTTTTTTTAACTGAAGAAATATCAGTCCAGTTTTTTTTTGAAGTTTTTGGTTTGCTTTTGCTTATTATTATACTTTTTTTTTGATTTGGGGCTTTTCTTTTCATATAATTAAATTTCTTTTCTTTTTTTTCTGTATCATGTTCACTTAGCAAGAGAGCGGGAGGTCCAGATTACATATTTTACTCCTTGTGAGTATAAATTAATTTATTATTGTAATCCCAATCTCTTTGCATCATAGGTATAATTATCAATGTTATGTATATTAATTTGAATTAATTTGAGATTCAGTAAAAAGATTGACAAAAAAAAGGAATGGAGATTTTTTTCCCCCTGTGTAACTGTTAGAACTTCCAGCTTTCTATTAAAATCAAATGTTTTTCCTATTTGGAAAATGAGTCTGACTGTGCAGTGACTTCTGTCATAGAATACGCTGTCAACTTCCATTGCCAATTATTGCCTGGAAGTTTTAACCTGGATTGAAGTGTCTCAATAAGAAGGTAATTCAGTGGCAATTTTCAAAGGACAATTATACTGCAAAACTCAATATTTATCAGGCTGTTCAGAAAGAACGGTAAACTGGGATTAATTGAATAGTTCTCTCGAAAGAGCTGATTTGTGCACGATGAACTGAATGATCTCCTTTGGTATGATCCTCAGAGAAATGGCGAATTGGATGGTACTAAGTATAAGATAAGATTTCTTTATTAGTCACATGTACATGGAAACACACAGTGAAATGCATCTTTTTACGTAGTGTTCTGGGGCAGCCCGCAAGTGTCACCACGCTTCCGGCGCCAACATAGCATGCCCACAACTTCCTAACCCGGACATCTTTGGAATGTGGGAGGAAACCACAGCACCCGAAGGGAACCCATGCAGACACGGGGAGAACATACAAAATCCATACAGACAGCGGCGGGAATTGAAGCCGGGTCGCTGGCGCTGTAAAGCGTTACGCTAACCGCTGCGCTACAGGATGAAGTTAACGTCCTTGCAAGAGGGGACAAAAGAGAAAAATAAATACATATTTTAAAGAATAATGAGGTTCGGATCAGGAGGGGGGAAGGATTTGAACAGAGTACTGTGCAGTAGTTTCTCCCAGGCAGAAAGAGCCAAAAGTAAAATAGAGCGAAGAAGCTTGACACCTGGGTGGAGATATTTGATATTTTAGACTTTATGTGTTCAAGACCAGGAGGCCAAGGGTATGAAGAATCGAAATCCAGGATGGTAAATAGTTTAAGTTTTGATTGTTACCACTGACAGCCAGTTAATTACCCTTTGATCCTTCCAGTATAACCAACACAATTGTGTAACCTTGCATGGTGCAATCTACTTGATCTAACCGATTATACCGTCCTTGAAATGAGGAAGGCAGGAAGCCATTCTTTTGGGAATCATATCAGAAGGTCAATGTGAGAATTGCAAAAGTTCTTACATATTACTTGCCTTGCAGTAACATTCGGTGCAACCTGGAGTACCATCGTATGTTAATCTTGTTTTAAATAACATTCCACTTCTGATGTCTTTCAAAACTGGTAAAACTAGTCTCTGTAAATACATTTTGTAATTTCCTGCTTTGTTTTGCGTGTCTATATTCACTACCTGTCAGTAGTCATCGGATTAAAATATATGCATTTGGGGTATTTTGATTTCCTTGTGTGACCTTGTGGAATGCCTTACTGAAATCCATATGGGCAACATCCACTGCTCCATGTTCGTCAACCACCGTCGTCATCTCCTTGAAAAACTCAATCAAGTTATTAAGACATGACCTGCCCTGCACAAAGCTACGACGACTGTCCTTAATTAGGCCATGCTTTTCCAAATGATCATAAATCCTATCCCTAATCCTTTCCAATGGCTTCCCTACCACTGATGTGAGAGTCACCGATCTATAATTTCCAGGATTATCCCTATTTCCCTTCTTGAACAAAGGAACAATATTAGCTACTCGCCAGTGCTCTGGGACCTCGCCTATGGCTAGAGAGGACACAAAGATCTTGGTCAAGATCCCAGCAATCTTGTCTGTTGCCTCTCTCAGTAACCTGGGGTATATCCCATCAGGCCCTGGGGACTTGTCCACCTTAACGTTCTTCAAGAGAGCCAACATCACCTCTTTAAGCTTCTATATTTCACATCATTCAAGCCTCTACCTCTAGACAAAATTACCATTATTTGGTAATTTACTCTTGTGCTATTCTTCTTCAAGTGATGTTCACTCTTCACACTGTCCTCATTGGCAGATCCTGCAGTGCCCATTAATTCTTCATGTTTAACTTTTTAAGTAACTTCAGGATTGCAACCACTCCACCAGCCTGAAGTTCCCTAACCAAAAGATGAGGGAGATATATCGGTGGCATGGGTTCTTCCACTTCCAGTTGAAACAGCAGACAAGACTTCCATTTAGATTCTCATGCCTAGGGTGTTATCTCTGACTATGTGATGCTCATTATTCCACTGGAATGTCAGCCTGGATTTTGAGCTCAGTTTGAGACTGGAACCCATATGCTCTTGATTCAGAAGCCTGACTGCTATCTGCTGATACAAAAAGTGCTGGAGGAACTCAGCAGGTCAGGCAGCATCCACGGAGGGAAATAAACTGCTGCCTGACCTGCTGAGTTCCTCCAGCACTTTTTGCGTATTGCTCCAGATTCCAGCATCTGCAGAATTTCTTGTGTCTCTGCTATCTGATGAACCGCTACCTTTGATCAACCCCCTTTTCATTTGCTTGGATTCTTTTATTTTCCTGATTATTCTTCTTTGTGGTGCTTTACTCTCTATTCCCATGATTATTTCAGATCATTTAAATCATGCACGATCCTATGGGATTGCCTAAGATTCTCACAACAATGACTTCTATTCCTGAGGAAGGGTCCTGACCCAAAACATTGACTGCCTACTTTTCTCCACGGATGCTGCCTGGCCTGCTGAGTTCCTCCAGCATCATGGTGTTTCTCGTACTTCTATTTATATTGGACTTCTAAGGTGGTAGCACATCCCAAAGTGCTTCACAGGAGCAATTAACGAAAGAAAACTGATGCTGAGCCATATAAATAGATATTAAGGCAGATGGCCGACAGCTGGTCAAAATGGTCTTAAATTACAAGGTTAGGGAAGATACTCCAGAGTTTAGGGCCTTGTCAGCTAAGAGAGTGCCACCAATGATGGAATGGTTTTAATTTGGGGATGTCCAAGAGGCTGTAAATGAGAAGCTCAGAGATCCTGGAGGTTTCTCGAAGTAGAGTAGAATACAGAGATAGGGAGGGCTAAGTTCCAGGGCAGGATTTGAAAACACAGGGATTTTAAAATCGTATTATTTCTTTATTGTGAGGCAACATAGTTCACAAGTCTGGGGCTTTTGAGTGAACGGGAGCTGAGTATTCCTTAGTTAAAGGGCAGTATGTAAATACAAGTAAGTAACCATTTTGTGGATTCTTTATACAAAATGATTACTGCATTTTGCAAGATACTAAAACAGAGCTGTCTAAGATGTAGTAATGTGCTACATAATTAGAAGTTGTTTTAAATCCTTTTCCTGTAACCTGATGCCCAGTCATTTACATTTAATCTAGTAGAGGATTATCCATACTGGAGAATGTAAGTTTTCCCTTTTTCAGCTCCTATTGGCATACTCCAGAGAGGGAATGACTTTGATTAATACAATTCCAGTTGGCTTCTTTATGATGAATTATTTCTTGAACTGAGCACTTTGCAAATTAACTCAAAGCTCTACATTAGGTGCGTTCTTAGATTGACAGCTCCTCTCAAAGGGCTCTTCCTTGTATGGTCACATTTTCATTCCCTCCCTTCCTAGCCTTTTCTAAAAAGTATAATTCCTTGAGCTATTCAATAGATAATAGATTTTCTTCATTCACTGTACACAATTGCTTTGATCCTTTCAGGTCAAATACTAGGTCTCGATCTGCCTTTTTAGGTGGATACAAAAGAAGAGCAGAGGAATTCTTCTTTATTCGTCCACTAATCAGCATTAGAAAAAAAAGAGATCATAATGCTGCTCGTGGGAGCTTGCTGTGCGATATAACAGTGACTGGACTTCAAAAAACATTTCATTGCCTCTGGAACAGTTGGAGTCACTCTGGTGTGGTGAATGTTGCTGCAGAAAAACTTTTATTTTACTCAGTTACAGAATGCTTTCTGGCTCTTTAGATCTCTTTAACTTGCTTTCATTGCAGGTTTAGCATGCACCTTTTGTTCTAACTTCTGTAACTTCAATATATAAAAAGTATGGCACTCAGTGAGTTTGGCATCACTAGTGGTGAGGTCTTTGCAAATTGTCAAGACAGAATACTGGCGGGCTGTCATCACCTTCTGTGGATATTTTATTGTAACTAAAAGCAAAAGGGTTAATTGCCAAATGACACCGACATTGTCGACCTAACAGCCTGGAGCACTCTGCTCTTGTGTAATTCAAGAGGTAACCAATTTAAAATAATGTTATTTAGAAGAGTAGCACCTGGGTAGTCTACAAAGCGACAGATCGAACACTGAATTCTCCAGGTTCAGGTATCACAATCCCCTTCTGTCGCTTTCACTCTCCTTCTGTTTACCCAGACCCTCTCACACGCACCCTTCTTTACGAGTCCTCCATCCCCCTCCAGCCAAGCCCAGCCAACTCCCCCACCCCCCCCCCTCCAGCTAAGCCCAGCCCACTCCCCCACCCCCCGCCCTCAGCTCAGCAACCCGCTCCTCCCAATTTCTTTCCACACATTCCCCCCACTAGGTCCTTCACCCCACTGTTTCCATCTGCCACCACATATTGGTATTGGTATTTTTTTTAACTAAAATAAACTTTATTCATAATAAAAGACAAACTGTATACAATAATAAAACAGTGCAAACCTTTACATTTGTGTACAGATCAATCATCAGTCATTAGTGTTACGTTTTGTAAAAAAACCACAGCACTGATGCCACCCATGTGGCTCCCTGGGGTGATACCCCAATCCCATATTAACAATATATAAGGAGCCTCCCTGCCTGACTCCACCCCTCCCTCTCCAGTGGCAGAAGAACCCTAAACTGTTGTCCTTCCCCATTGGTTTATTATTGTCACTTGTACCGAGGTACAGTGAAAAACTTGTCTTGCATACCGATCGTACGGGTCAATTCATTACACAGTGCAGTTACATTGAGTCAGTACAGAGTGCATTGAGGTAGTACAGGTAAAAACAATAACAGTACAGAGTAAAGTGTCACAGCTACAGAGAAAGTGCAGTGCAATAAGGGCCATCTCCCTTATTTGGTTCCTTTTCACCTAAATTTCTTATCAGATTCCATAATCTGCAGCCCTCTGTTGCCTCCACCTATCACCTCCCAGGCTCTCTCACCATTTCCACCCTTTCCTCCCCTCCCCCTCCTGACTTCCATCTGCCAATCAGCCCCTCCTCACCTGCATCCACTTATCGCCTGCTATCTTTTGCCCCACCCCTCTTCCTCACCTCTTTATACCAGCTACCTCCCCTCTACTCTTACAGTCCAGATGAAGGGTCTTGACCCAGAATGTCGACTGTCCATTTCCATCTACAGATGCTGCCTGACCAGCTGAATTCCTCCAGTAGCTTGTTTTTGTTTTGCTCCAGATTCCAGCATCTGCAATCTCTTATGTCTCTGTCTCTCTCAAAATGTTAATTCATCCATGAATAAAGTGACAACGACCTTGGCTGACGCATCAGTGAGAAACTGGCAGCCAATGATTGAGAACCTTGTTTGGTATTGGAATAAACTTGTTGCTTTGGCAAGAGTTCAACCTATGACAGAAAGCCAAGTGTGCATGAGCCACAGCAACGAGCAGTAAAACTTGTTGCAATATATATATTGAATGGTGCTGAGAGGCTATTTTAAGAGATACTGGTTCTTGGTGGAATGCATGTGTTTACAGGCATGCTGTGTGACAGCAGTTGGTACAAACAATTGCCATCACTTTTTTGGTGTGTATGTTAAGACGATTATGTTGAACTTGCAAATGCATGCATAAAATTCAACTGTTCCTAAGTACATTTGGTTACCAGTTTATAATATTTACCGAATCTTATGAACTCAGGTCATCTATCATCTTTGGTATTGACTGATTTCTTAACCAATCGGGTTGCCTAATTCTTAAATATCTTGCGGACAAATTGGCCCAAGCCATGAGCTTGATTGATCCTGGCTGCTCTCGTAGTGAAGCATGTCAACGCAGGAAACTAATCATCAGATGAACTCAGTACACACTACAAGGTTTCCAGTGTACTTGCAGGAATGACTGATCTTTTTCTCACAGCAGCTTTTTCACCTAACCACTGATCATGGATCAGTTAATTAAATATAGTGTTTTTGGTGAACTCATTCAACTTTTCATCTTATTATGACCGGACGGCCCTTGATTCTGTCTTTAAATGGTAGCTTCTCCCTCAGAGTGAATGTTAACAATCATTTAAGTAGAAGTTCTTTAGACCATAAGACCATAAATAGGCCATTCGGCCCTTTGAGTATTTACAGGAAGCTGTAAATAAATATGACAAAACTGAATTTTAAATTTGAAGCCAAATTAGACTTTGAAGCAAATTTAAACTTTTATATTACCTTTGTCAAACTGGCTTATGGTCTCCTCAATGTCTGTTTATCGTTTTGGAAGTTTTCATAGATGCCTAACTTGGAATATACTTACAGTCGTGGAAAAATGGATTAAAAACTCAGTTTTGACTCATACAAATTCTTACTCCATAGAACCATAGAACCATACAGCACAAAACAGGCCCTTTGGCCCACCATGTTGTACCGTCCATCAGACCACCCTCACACTATCTAACCCTTTCCTCCCGCATATCCCTCTATCTCACATTCCTCCATATGCCTATCCAACAAACTCTTGAACCTGTCCAATGTATCTGCCTCCACCACCACTCCAGGCAGTGCATTCCATGCACCAACCACTCTCTGGGTGAAAAACCTCCCCCTGACATCACCCCTGAACCTCCCACCCATAACCTTAAAGCCATGCCCTCTCGTCTTGAGCATTGGTGCCCTGGGAAGGAGGCGCTGGCTATCTACTCTATCTATTCCTCTCAATATTTTATATACTGTCATGTCTCCTCTCATCCTCCTCCCTTCCAGTGAATAAAGCCCTACTACCTTAAGCCTGTGCTCATATTCCATACGCTCTAATCCAGGCAGCATCCTGGTAAATCTCTGCACCCTCTCCAACGCCTCCACATCCTTCCTATAATGCGGCGACCAGAACTGAACACAGTACTCTAAGTGTGGTCTAACTAGAGTTTTGCAAAGCTGCATCATCACTTCGCGGCTCTTAAACTCAATCCCACGATTTATGAAAGCTAACATCCCAAAGGCCTTCTTAACTGCTCTATCCGCCTGTGAGGCAACTTTCAGTGAACTGTGAATATGAACCCCCAGATCCCTCTTCTCCTCTACACTGCCAAATACCTTGCCGTTTACCTTGTACTCTGCCCTAGAGTTTGTCCTTCCAAAGTGTACCACCTCACACTTCTCCGGATTGAACTCCATCTGCCACTTGACAGCCCAGCTCTGCATCCTATCAATATCCCTCTGTAAGTTCCGACAGCCCTCCACACTACCCACAACACCGCCTATCTTAGTGTCATCCGCAAACTTACTAACCCAGCCTTCCACCCCCTCATCTAAGTCATCTATAAATATCACAAAAAGTAGAGGTCCCAGAACCGATCCCTGCGGGACACCACTAGTCACTGCCCTCCAATCCGAGGGCACTCCTTCCACCACAACCCTCTGCTTTCTACAGGCAAGCCAATTCCTAATCCACAGAGCCAAGCTTCCCTGGATCCCTTGGCCTCTGACCTTCTGAAGAAGCCTACAATGAGGAACCTTATCAAACGCCTTACTAAAATCCATATAGACCACATCCACCGCACTACCATCATCAATCTTCCTCGTCACCTCCTCAAAGAACTCTATCAGGCTTGTGAGGCAAGATCTTCCCTTCACAAAGCCATGCTGGCTGTCCCTAATCAGTCCATGATTCTCCAGGTGTTCATAGATCCTATCCCTTAGAATCCTTTCTAACAGCTTACCCACCACAGACGTAAGGCTCACTGGTCTGTAATTCCCTGGACTATCCCTACTACCTTTTTTGGACAAGGGGACAACATTCGCCACCCTCCAATCCTCCGGCACCATCCGCGTGGACAACGAGGACTCAAAGATCCTTACCAGCGGTTCAACAATCTCCTCCCTCACCTCTTGAAGCAGTCTGGGGAAAATCCCGTCAGGCCCCGGAGATTTATCTGTCTTGATATTATTTAACAACTTCAACACATCCTCTCTCTTGATATCTACAACCTCGAGAACATTACCCTTACCAGCACTCCCTTCCACGTCATCAAGACCCCTCTCCTCGGTGAATACCGAAGAGAAGTATTCATTGAGAACTTCTCCCACTTCCGCCGCCTCCAGACACATTCTCCCACCTTTGTCTTTAATTGGACCTACCTTTACCCTAGCCATCCTCCTACCCTTCACGTACGTGAAAAAGGCCTTGGGATTTTCCTTAACCCTACTAGCCAACGCCTTTTCATGTCCCCTTCTAGCTCTCCTCAGCCCTTTCTTAAGTTCCTTCCTCGCTACTCTATATTCCTCATGGGCCCTGTCTGAACCTTGCTGCTTATACCTTATGTATGCTACCTTCTTCTCCCTAACTAGTCGTTCCACCTCTCTTGTCACCCACGGTTCCTTCACCCTGCCATTCCTTCTCTGCCTCACCAGGACATATTTATCCCTAACATCCTGCGTAAGATCCCTGAACATCGACCACATGGCAGTGTACATAACAAGTAACAATTTTCAGAAGCACTTTCATGATTGTCACTTACTTGCAGAAATCTCTCATTACAGAACTGCTAGTTATGATTTTTCTCCCTCTTATATTTTGGCAGGAATTGCAATGCAATTTGATTATATTTCAAACAATGTGAGTCAGTCATTCTTACTACTTGATTACAAGATTAACTTTTTAAATACAGTCCTCTCTATGCTCTGATCTCTCTTGAAATACATTTAGAATTGAAAATAAATACCTCCTACTGTGCTTATTTCTTTCTAATAAGATATCACTTAGATGCTCGTGGAGCAGGTGCTTGTAATTACAGAAGACATTTGAGGTATTTCATGCAAAATTAGGACATAAAATTAGCAGGCATGTAATGGGGTGTGGTACAAGGATGGATTGAAAGTTAGCTGGATGTGAGGAGATAGGTTGGTGTGAATAATAAAAATATCAGTTTGGAAAGGTGATCAACTTTGGGCTTGGGACCCTTCAATAGTCTTATAAATAATCTTGAATTTGGTACCAGTGGCTGCATTGAATGTTTGCAGCTGCTGTAGCTAATTTATTAGGATAGGGAGAGGCTACAGAGTAATTGGACCATTCAAAAAATTGTGTATATAAACGATAAAATCTCACTGCTCATCTACATTTTCAAAGTCATTCCATTTATTGTATACTCTCAATATTATTCCTCTCATGTGTCATCTTCACATTTCTCTCCACTAAACTCATTTGCTAAGTTACTGCCCGTGTCACCATCCCACCTGCCATCCTGAAGTCCACACATGCAAACCTGCTTACCAGGTTACATATCATCTACAAACCGGTGTCATCTAAGCTGAAGACTAAGTGAAAAGGGGCGTTGAATCCAAAATTCAGCTATGTAGAATACCATTGCAAATAATATCCCAATCTGTAATAAATATTCACTCACTACCATCTTCGGCTTCCTGTAACAACTCCATTCTGTATACATGCTGCTACTTTCCCTTTGATTCTATCAGCTTTCAGGTAATAAAATAGATTCATGTTAATAAGGAGAGAGAAATTTGATTACGAGAGAAAGCTATAAAGTAATATCAAAACAAACAGCAAGGGCTTCTCTGGATATATAAAATAGAAGACGATTGTTAGGGTAGGTGTGTGACCCTAGAGACTGAGGAATTAAGGAGATAGTAGATAAATTAAATCAATACTTTGCATCAGTCTTCATGGTGGTGATCACTGCAAATGTCCCAAAGATATCTGATGGGCTAGCTTCAAACAGTGTGGAAAAATGTATAACAATCATGAAGGATAAGGTATTGGAAAAACTAATGGGACTAAAGGCAAATAAGTTGATGGCCTTTAGACGAGGGTTTTAAAGGAAGCAGCTGCACAGATAGTGGAGCCATTGGTTGAAGTTCTTCAAAGCTTACTGAATTCTGGAACGATGCCAGTGGATTGAAAAACTACAAATTGTTCAAGAAGGGAGGAATACAAAATGTGGTTAACTATAGGCCTGTTAGCTTTTCACCTATTGTTGGCAAAATTCTGGTGTCTATAATAAAGGAAGAAATAGCCAGTCATTAAGGGAAACTTAATGTAATCAAACCATCAATATGTTGTAATGAAAGGTAAATTACATTTGACAAATTTGCTAGGGTTCCTTGAGGATGTAACAAGCAGAGTTGATGAAGGGGAACCTATACATGTTGTGTATTTGGATTTTTAGAAAGTTTTGACAAGATGCTACATAAAAGAGTGGTGCACAAGATAAGAGGTCATAGTATTAGGGGAAGTGTGTTAGCAATAGATTGAAGACTGGTTATTGCCTTGAAGATAGTCTCAGAATAAATGGGTCTTTTTGGTACTGGAAGGATGTAACTAGTGGAGTGCCCCAAAGATAAGTTCTTGGCTCACAATTATTTATAATTTAGATTAATGACCTGGAGGAATGGGCAGACTGAAAGATA
Organism: Pristis pectinata; assembly: GCF_009764475.1. Classification (NCBI taxonomy): domain Eukaryota; kingdom Metazoa; phylum Chordata; class Chondrichthyes; order Rhinopristiformes; family Pristidae; genus Pristis; species Pristis pectinata. The sequence goes on along the minus strand of NC_067410.1, from coordinate 7,121,600 downwards.
CCCAAGTTTGCCATTGACACGGAAATAGGTGAGTGTTTTCAGCTAAAGGAATTTCAGGTGAAAGTCATTGCACTGAAACCGAGCTGCAGGCACTGCCCCACATCAAGTAGGAGAAATGTTACCCGGATGCTTTGTACCAGGAATTGATCATACCCTATTAGACAGGGGTTTGTGTTTTGGTCAGTGTCAAGGACAGAGGAAGGTGAGGCAAGTAAGGGACCATGAGGGCAGGAGTGAAGGAGCCTCAGCTTTTGCAATTCCCCAATGGGTGTGAGGTCCTTTTTGCTTCTGTGGATGAGATGAGGCTACAGGGTGGATGAATTAACTGACCATGTGGTACAGGAAACCATTCAAGTAGGGGAGCAAACAAGGATGTTTTGAGTCTGAATGCAGCATTTGAAATGAAACGTGAACCGATTGTGCAAGTAGAAATAAGTCTGATCTGACAGCCTATACAGAGACTTAGCTTCAGCATGACTTTGTTTGGGACCTGAATATTAAAGAGAACATGTTATTTAGGAAACTCAAGGAGTGCAATGGAGAGGGATGACTGAATTCAGCAAACCAGGTAGAAGCGAGTCGGGTGGAGATGAGAAATAATAAAGGCAAGAACTCCCTTTTGCGAGTGGTCAACATGCCACCTAAGATAAGCACCTGGTAGGACAGAGTATAAAGAAAGGAATATGGGAGCTTGTCAGAAAGGTACAGTGATAATCATAATCATCCACACAAAGACTGGTAAAATCAGGTTGGCAAAGATAGCCTGGATAAGGAGTCAATGAAGTGTTTTCAGAACAGTTTCTTATAAGAGCATGCATTGGACTAGACCAGACCTGAGGTTGTGTAATAAGATAGGATAATTAATCACTTCATTAGAACACAGAACAGTACAGCACAGGAACAGGCCCTTTGGCCCATGATGTTGTGCTGAACTAATTAAACTAGTAATTGAATGCCCAACTAAACTAATCCTTTCTGCGTACACAATGGCCATTTCCCTCTGTTCTCTGCACATTCATGTGCCTATCTAAAAGCCTTTTGAAAGCCTCTACCTTATTTGCCTCCACCACCACACCAGGCAGCACATTCCAGGCACCCACCACTCGCTGTGTAAAAAAAACTTGCCCCGCACATCTCCTTTGAACTTACCCCCCTCACCAAATGCATGCCCTATAGTACTAGACACTTTGAGCCTGGGAAAAAGATACCAGCTGTCTACTCTTCTATGCCTCTCATAATCTTGTAAACCTCTATCAGATCTCCTCTCAGCCTCTGTTGCTCCAGAGAAAACAACCCAAGTTTGTCCAACCTCTCCTTATAGCACAGGCCCTCTAATCCAGGCAGCGTCCTGGTAAACCTCTTCTGCACTCTCTCCAAAGCCTCCACATCCTTCCTATAATGGAGTGGCCAGAATTGAATGCAATGCTCCAGATGCAGGCAAGTTTTACAAAGCTATAACATAACTTCCCAACTCTTGAACTCAATGCCCCAACTAATAAAAGCAAGCATGCCATATGCCTTCTTTACCACCCTATCAACCTGTGCAGCCACTTCCAGGGAGCTATGGACTTGGACCCCAAGATCCCTATGTTCATCAACACTGTTAAGGATCCTGTCATTAGCAGTGTACTGTCTCTTTACATTTGATCTCCCAAAGAGCAACACTTCACATTTGGCCAGATTAAATTCCATCTGCCATTTCTCTTCCCATTGTTAAAGCATCCCTAGGTAGTAGCATGCATTATCTGTTTGAGTTTTGCATTCCGTATGATGCAGAGAATACTGAATCCAAGACTAATCTTTTAAATTTAAATGAGTTAGAACTCTGGTTAGACCACACTTTGGAGTATTGTGTTCAGTTCTGGTCGCCTCATTATAGGAAGGATGGGGAAGCTTTAGAGAGGGTGCAGAGGAGATTTACCAGGATGCTGTCTGGATCGGAGAGCATGTCTTATGAGGATAGGTTGAGTGAGCTAAGGCTTTTCTCTTTGGAGAGAAGGAGGATGAGAGGTGACCAGATAGAGGTGTACAAGATGATAAGAGGCAGAGACTTTTTCCCAGGGTGACAGTGGCTAACACGAGGGGGCATATTTTTAAGGTGATCGGAGGAAGATATAAGGGGGACGTCAGGGATAAGTTTTTTACACAGAGAGTGGTGGGTGCGTGGAACGCACTGCCAGCAGAGGTTGTGGGGGCAGATACATTAGGGGCATTTAAGATACTCTTAGATAGACATATGAATGACAGAGAAATGGGGAGCTATGTGGGAGGGAAGGGTTAGATAGATCTTAGAGCAGGATAAAATGTCAGCACAACATTGTGGGCCAAAGGGCCTGTACTGTTCTGTAGTGTTCTATGTTCTATGAGTTACAGGGAGAGATTGAATAGGCTGGGTCTGTTTTCCCTGAAGTGAAAAAGGCTGAGAGGTGGCATGATATATAAAATTATGAGAGGCATAGATAGGGTAGAGAGCCAGTGTCTGTTTCCCATAGGTGTCTAAAACCAGAGGGCATAGGTTTAAGGTGAGAGGGAGGAGGTCTAAAGGGGATCTAAGGGGAAGTGTAATCTTCTCACACAAAGAGTAGTTGTCATCTGGAATGAGTTGCCAGAGGAAGTGGTGGAGACAAGAAACAGTAACAACATATAAGAGGCATCTGGACAGGTACTTGAATGACCAGCGCATGGAATTAATGCAAGCAAATGGAATTAGTACAATAAGGCATGATGGTTGGCATAAACCCGGTTGGCTGAAGGGCCTGTTTCCATGCTGTACAACCCTACAGCTCTATAAAGGCATGAAAGCAGAGCTAGCTAAAGTGAACTGGCAGATTTGTTTTGGGATGGGTAAGTAGATTTCTAAAAATTTAAGGAAATCTTTCAGAATAGACAAAATAGATGCATTCCAGTAAGAATGAAAATTCCACCATTCGCGGCTAAATAAAAAAATTAAAGATAGTATCAAACTTTAAGAAAAGTATTTAATTGTGCTAGGATGAGTGGCAGGTCAGAAAATTGGAGAGAATATAAAAAAATAAATGAAACTGCAACAAACGACTAGGAGATTAATAAGGAAGGAAAAATTAGAGCTCAAGATAAAGCTAGCCAGAAATGGGAAAGACACAGCAAGAGTTTCTGTAGACATTTTATAAAGAAAAGATTTAATGAAGTGAGCATTGGTCCTGTATTGAAAGTGAATCTAGGAAGTTAATAATGGAAAACAAGGAGAAAGCAAATGAGTTAAACAGATACAGTATTTTGTATCAGTCTTCTGTGTAAAGGATGCAAATAACGTCCCAGAAATAGCTGTAAATTGGAAATTTAAAGGGGGGGGGGGTGGAAACAAGAAAATTGCAACCTACAGGGTAGTGGTACTGAGCAAATTGTTGGAGCAGTAGGCTAACAAATCTGCAGCTTGTGATGGACTTCATCCTACTGTCTTAAAGGAAGTGGCTGGTGAGAAAATTGATACTATGGTTTTACTTGTCCAATATTCTCTAAAGGTTCCTCCATTAGATCAGAGAGTAGCAAAAGTAAATCTTTTATTCAAAAAGAGAGACAGGAAGCAGGAAACTATAGGCCAGTTAGCCTAAATCTGTCACAGGGAAATAGCATCATAAAGAGATACAGCATGGAAACAGGTCCTTTACCCCACCTAGTTTGCACTGATCATCAGCCACTCATTTGTACTAATCCTACATTAATCCTGTATTTTCGCCAACTCTCCTCAGAATGTACCATTTGTCTATGAACAAGGGGCAATTTACAGTGGCCAATTAACTTACCAACCCACATGTATTTGAGGCGTGGGTGGAAACTGGAGCATCCAGAAGAAACCCACTCAGTCACAGGGAGAACATGCAAACTCCACACAGACAGCACCCAAAGTCAGGATCGAATCTGTTGTGAGGCAGTGACCCTACTAGCTTGCCACTTCGCTGCCCAAATATTAGAAGGCATTATTAAAGATATTCAAGGTAATCAGCCAAAATCAATTTGATTTTATAAAAAGCAAATAATATTTGACCAATGTATTGGAGTGTTTTGAAGATGATAAAGGAAAACTGAAAAGATGTACGAGACTCAGGTTCCCAGATGGCATTTGATAAGGTGCCGCATCAGAGGTTATTGCAGAAAATAAAAGCTCATGGTGTAGGAGGTGAACTGTTGGCTTGGATAGAAGATTGGCTGACTAATAGAAAACAGAGAGTAGGCATAAATGGATATTTTTCTGGTTGGGTAATGAGTAGTGTGCCACAGGGATCAATGCTGGGCCCTCAGTTTTTCATAATTTACACAAATGACTTTGATAAACGCACCAAAGATATGGTTGCTAAATTGCCAAAGGCACAAAGACGGGTGAGAAAGTAAGTCACATGTAGATCAGATTGGGTGAGGGTGACAGATTTCCTTCCCTGAAGGACATGTTAAACCAGATGGGTGTTTTTTGGCAACAATAGTAATGAGGCCCTGTGTACTGTGTTTCTTTTATTTTAGATGATTTAATCTGGATTATTTAATTAATTAAATTCCCAAACTGTTGTGTCCGTGGAACAATGTTTAAGGCTTTTGGTTTACTAATTCAGTAACATTACCAAATTGTTACTCCTCCACAAATCGACAGCACTTAGAACAGCTTTTCCCAAGACCTTTCGATGTATGAAGTTCAGGCTGGGCAGACCAGCTAGTAACAATAACAAATGCAATTAGGATTGAGTTACTTAGACTAGGTGAATTATCAGCATTGGAATGATGCTTTGGAGAGCCCTGGTTTAGATCCTGTAGCGATTCTACTCTGTTGCCAAGACAAAAAGAAGGTATCTGAGTCCTGTCTGATAGGAAAGCATCAGCCATGATCTAAACTGAGTGGATACAAACAACTGTAGGATCATTAAGTGGTTAAATGCCTTATGGCACACAAAAGCAATTTAAGGTAAAGCCACCGTAAGTCTGACATAATGATCTACATTATTTAATCCTATCTGGTTGCATTCCACAAAGGATGTTTCCACTGACAGGCACAGCTCATGTTATAGATATTTGTGAGTTGATTTTCAAATCTCATGAACATGGCAGGGAGCCCAAAATAAGTTCACCACCAACATAACTCAAAGTTAGTCCTTGCTGGTAGTACAAGCTTGAAAATTTAGCCCTTTGTCCATGCCAAAACTTGCATAAAAAATAGGCTATAAATTTGGGTACATCTGTTTTTGGCCTTGAGGCAGAGTTGGCTCAGGGTACAATTAATGATTCTTCCAAAGTATTTGATAAAGCCCCACCCAAAAGTCTGGTTAACAGAACCTGAAATTAAAGGGTCAATAGCAGCGGCTCAAAGGAAAGTCGCTTAAAGATAGGGAGCAAAGCGTAGCTGTGAACAGCTATTTTTCAGACTGATGGTTTGTATGTAGTGGTGGTACGGAAAAGACTTAATTGAATCATTACAGGGATGAGGAAAGTTCAAGGAATTAGGGTTATTCTCCTTGGAGCAGAGATTAAGAGAAGATTTGATTGAAGTACACAATACGATGACTGGCTTAGAGAGGTAAGTAGAGGGGAACAGTTCCCATAAGCGAATGGTTCAAAGACAAGGGGCAAAGAACTAACATTTTCAGTAAAATAAATGTTGAGAGTAGTTACAGTCCGAAATTCACTGCTTGTAAGGTTGGTGGAAGGAAATCCATCACTGTTTTCACAAGGGCTTTGGATAAGCATGTGAGAGAAAATAATTTGCAGAACTGTGGGGAAACAGGGAATGAGATCTGTTGAGTTGATCTACTAAGAGTCAGCATAAACTCAAAGTCTTTCTGATGAAGCATAAAGTGTTGTCCTTCTCTGGTATATAAAACTAATCCATTGAGATTTGCCTGCATAAAGCTGGCCAGGGAATCATAATTGAAGACTGAGTTGCTGTTGCAATGATCCTCACACGATTGAGGAAGGGAGAGGGAATTGGCCTCAGTGGAGTCAGGAATCAGTAACCAAGGAGGAAGTTAAACAAGGACAGGACTTGCACAGTAAATGGCAGGGCTCTGGAGTGTGTTGAAGGCAAATGAGACTAATTCAGGTAGGCACCTTGGTCGGCATGGCTGAGTTGGGCCGAATGGCCTGTGTCCATGGTTGTATGACTCTATATTCCACATGTTATTAGTTATTAATATGAGTTTGGGTGAGGGGGCAGAGAGAGAACTGCTGTAACCAGCTCCATATTCAGGTAAATGTCAGGTTTCGTTTATGCCCTGCTTTCATTCACCTTAACTTTTGGGACACATAAAGGGTCCAGATGAAGGGTCTTGACCCAAAACGTCGACTGTCCATTTCCTTCCATCGATGCTGCCTGACCTGCTGAGTTCCTCCAGCAGTTTGTGTGTTGTGACATGATGAAGAACTATTTTAAGCAGCAAATGATAAAGGTTTTAATGTCATGTCAGGGGTAATAGTGGAAACAGATTAAATTGTAGTGTTCAAAAGGGAGTTGGATATATTTAGAGTTATACAGCACAGAAACAGGCCCTTCAGCCCAACTTGTTCATGCCGACCAAGATGCCCATCGATGACAGTCCCATTTGCCTGTGTTTGACCCATATCCCTCTAAACTTTTCCTATCCATTTACCTGTAAAAATGTCTTTTAAATGTTAATGTATTCATCTTTTCCTGTGGGGCACTTCACCCTGGTTCTGTTCCTGATCAACTTATTACCTTGTTCTGCCATCCACACAGTTGGCACTGTGAATAAATGACTCCCAAAGAAATACCTTCAGTATATCATTTCTGTCTGTTTCTTAAGAGTGTCCTTTATTAATATTATCTGCTCTAAATACAAACTCACATCTGGAGATATCACCATTCCCATTTGTTATGACAGGACCTTTTTGTCAGGTTTCCCAGAGCATCGTTCTCTGTCAACTCGTCCTGTCTCTTCTAAGGAAGGCCCTGCATTCCACTGCTTGGCTTTATTTTCATCCCAAGTTTCACAATTGCTCACTGAATAGATTGTTGTCAAATTCCAATTACCTTGGTGCCCACCATCACCTGTACCACAGTCACCATACCTGCCTTCAAGGATAGAGGTTCCTCTTTCTGCCACACCCTCATGTTGTGCCTTCTTTCAATGTTCCAATAGCTGCATCGTACTCATTGAACTACCATTTTCTGCAGCCATCCTGGTTGCAAACCTCGTTTACCAGTGTCTGTTAGATGGAGAATTCTTGCCACCTAAACAGTGGGTGATTCTACCGGGGCCAGTGCATCCAGGATTGTGAGTGACACCTGGATCTCCACCCTGTCCAGTGCTATGGTTCCCACCAAAACTACTTGTGGTATTCATGTGACTTGGCCGTGAAGAAGATCATGTCACCATTACTGTCACTGTGAGGTTGTCCCATGCTAGCATCTGATACATGGGTCTTTAAAGCGTGCTTTTTTGCCAGTGTCTTCAGACCGATCATTTGCTCGCTAGCAATTTCTTGTGGTTCCTGGTTGCACATGCCATACATATAGCTTTCAAATCTCCAGTGGTGTTGGATTAAAACCATCCTTTGATGGTTTTTACTTTGTCCTTATATTTCTGAAAGGAAAGAATTTAAATTGCTATGTGGAGAGGGCAGTGGGGGGTGGTGGGGGTGGGGATGAGTTGGGTTGCTCTTACATAGACTCTACTATAGACTTGTCAGGCCAAATAGTCTCCTTTTATGTTGCTACAAGTTGTGATTCTGATGGAGGACAGTGAGATCAGGGAGGGGTATGCTGATATTATGCATGAGGGGGCCTAATTTTAAGGTGATTGGAAGAAGGCATAAGGGGGATGTCAGAGGTAAGTTTTTTACACAGAGAGTGGTGGGTGCGTGGAACGCACTGCCAGCAGAGGTGATGGAGGCAGATACATTAGGGACATTTAAGAGACTCTTAGATGGGCACATGAATGATAGAAAAATGGAGGTCTATGTGGGAGGGAAGGGTTAGATAGATCTTAGAGCAGGATAAAATGTCAGCACTACATCGTGGGCTGAAGGGCCTGTACTGTGTTGTAATGTTCTGTGTTCTCTTCTAGGGAATGTTAATATCGAGGAGGAAGTGTTGGGGCTCTTAAAGAACATTAAGGTGACTAAGTCCTCAGGGCCTGATGGGATCTATCCCAGGTTATTAAGAGGAGACTGCTGGGGCCTTGGCAGAGATCTTTGTATCCTCTTCGGCCACAGGTGAGGTACCAGAGGACTGGAGAATAGCCAGTGTTGTTCCTCTGTTTAACAAGGACAATAGAGACAAACCAGGTAGTTATAGTCTAGTGAGGCTTTCATCAGTGGTTAGGAAATTATTGGAACATTTTCTGTGGGATAGGATCTACTTGCATCTGGAAAAAGCATAGACTTATTAGGGATAGTCTGCATGGCTCTGTGCAGGGGAGGTCATGTCTTCCAAATTTGATTGAGTTTTTTGAGGAGGTAGCAAAGACAATTGATAAGGGCAGAGCAGTGGATGTTATACGTATACATAGACTTGAGTAAAGCTTTTAAGGTCCCTCATGATAGGCTGATTCAGAAGATTAAGGCACATGGAATTCATGGAGACTTGGTAGATTGGATTCAAATTTGGCTGGGCCAGAGAAGACAGAGGGTAGTGGTGGACGGGTGGTATTCTGACTGGAGGTCAGTGACCAGTAGTGTCCGCATATAGTACTGATGGCTGAATCTTTATATTCAATAATGTGTCCTCCTGACCCATTCCACACTTAAAGCCAAGTTTTGCATAAATTCACTTTGAAGGTGGGCTGGTTAGAAAGTTTGCAGATGACACATAAAATGCTGATAGTGAGGAAGGTTGTCAAAGGATTCAGCACCCTATAGACCAATTAGAAATGTGGGCAGAGAAATGGTAGATGGAGTTTAATCCAGACAAGTGTGAGGTGTTGAATTTTGGGAGGTCAAGTGTAAAAGGAAATTGGCAGGACCCTTAGAAGCATTGATGTACTGAGCTCCCTGAAAGTAGAAACACAGGTAGATAGGGTGGTAAAGAAGGTGTACGGCATACTTGCTTTCATCAGTTGGGGTACTGAGTTTAAAAATTGGGAAGTCATGTTGCAGCTGTATGAAACTTTGGTCGGCCACATTTGGAGTATTGTGTGCAGTTCTGGTCACCCCATTACAGGAAGGATGTGGAGGCTTTGGAGAGGGTACAGAAGAGGTTCACCATGAAGTTCCCTGGATTGGGGTGCATTCGCTATAAGGAGAGGTTGGACAAACTTGGATTGTTTTCTCTGGAATATCGGAGTCTTAGGGGTGATCTGATAGATGTATACAAAATTATGAGAGACAAAAGATAAGGTAAAAAGTCAAAGTCCCAGGGTAGAAATGTCAAGTATCAGAGGGCTTGGCTTTAAGGTGAGAGGAGGTAAGTTTAAAGGAGAGCTACAAAGTTGTTTTTTTTTTACACACAGAGAGTGGTAGGTGCCTGGACCACATTGCTGGGGAAGTGGTGGTCTCAGATGTGATAGCAACATTTAAGAGGTATTTAGACAGGCACATAAACAGGCAGGAAATGGAACAATATTGATCATGTGCAGGCAGATGGGATTAGTTTGGATTGGCATCATGGTTAGCATAAACGTCGAGGGCCAAAGGGCCCATTCCTGTGCTGTATGATTACCACTCTGGCAATGATTGGTCATCTTGGATACAAAACATGGATGAGATTGGCATTTTGCTGCAAAATACAAATAAAAAACAAACTGTTGCATTTATAGAAAGCCATTCCTGAACTCAGGGTATTGCAGACAGTGAAAAACACAGCTGAAGTTTTAATTCCATATAGCAAAGCTTTCCAACCAACTAAGTCATTGAAGAGCATTGAAAGTTACTTTCAAAACAGAAACATATAGAAATAAGCTTCTGTTTATTTGTAAGCATGAAATCCACCAGGGCAATGGTGAGAACTTGAGTCCATTCCCAATGTGGTAGAAGTCTGATCATTTCTTCTTTTCCAAGGCTATGTCTCCGACAGCTTTTCCACAATGGGTAGACCATCTTCTCAGAAGCCACTTTAGATATCTTCTAGGAAACACTGGAAACTCTTCTACTGAGGAGCTGGGAAGCCCTCTTGGCTGACACGACTTTCCCGGTAAGTACTTACTTAGGCTTAACCAGGAGTGATCGTGTCATTCCAGAGAACTCTACTGGTACCCATGGATTAGCAAGTAGCTTTCACCACTAAATCAGAAAACTGTAGCTTTAAATTCCCTTTACTCAATTTCAAACTGTACTTTATTCATAACAAATCAAAAGTATGCAATACAGAACATTAAAGCCAACATTTTCATAACATGTTGTTCCACTTAACGTTAGCATGTTATCTGTTATCATTCATTTGGGAACCCACAGCAATATATCATGGAGCTTTAACACACAGATTTAAAGTAATTTGTGCGCCATGGCAGGCAGTCCCTAAACTGTTGCCCTTCTGCAGTGACTGCACCCAGCTTCAATGCATTCTCTAGCATTAGTGAGTGTGCTTGTTACAGCTGCCAGTTGTGGGTAACAACTAATCATTTTGAGGCATACCAGTGAGCATCTTTCACTGCATTAATGATTTGCCAACAGCAGATGATATTTGTCTCCATGCATTTCTGGAAACAGCCCATGAAGCAGAGTCCTGTGTTACGTAGCTGGTGAAGACATACCTCAACAAATACCTCTGCATCTTTCCCCAGTCTTTCCTGGCAAAGGCATCCTCTCAGGAGATGGGCAAGAGTTTCCTTTCCAGTACAACTGTCATGAGAGCAGCACGCAGTATGACCAATATTCCAACCTTACACGAATGATGGGGAGTGCTTAGTACTTCTTGGAAAGCTTTGGTGATGAGGCAGTTTGCCAAAAGACTTTGATAGTCTGCACAGGGGCCAGCTCACCTGATCCCTGCAGGGCTCTGATGACACTTCATGCAGACCACTGTTTAAAAGATTTGTGATCTTCTGAATTAACTGTTTTGTAATAGGTGGTGCAGAATGGTCCGATTAGAAGTAACATTCTAAGGTAAGGTGGCCAGACCCATTCTGGGGACATGTAGTGACACTTGGTGTTTGCATATTCAGGGTAGATGCACAGCTTGATGCAACCATACACAGAAGTAGCTAATAGATGATGACCAATTGGGTACATTTTTGCCCCCCTTTTCTGGAGGTTTACTCACAGAGGTTATACAAACTTGCTCCATTTTTGAGCTCTAGATGAAAAAGAAAAGGTCTTGGATGATTGTTACAATGTGTGGGGTATGGGTCACCCCTGAACCAGATCCAGCAAACCCAACAGCACCTTGCACCTGATAACTAAGTTCTTCCCTGAGGCTGCTTTTTCTTTACTTATACACGTCATCAAGTTCTTGGTGTGTGCACCAGCTCCTCTGAACCATATTCTAGCACCTTCAGGTAAATAGACCTGATGGTGATGGAAAATCAAGGATTGGCCAGACTAGCTGATAAAGAACATGGCCTCACTTTTTGCTGAGATAGACCCTGAAACTAGTTCAAACAGATCATGCATGGACGTCAGTCTGTGGGCTGACTGCGAGTCCAAGCAGAAGATGGAGGCCGAGACCCAAGTGTTTTCAATCATCACCCCTCTTATATCTGTGGCCTTCCTGATGACAAAAGCTCTATGCAACACACAAACAAGACAGAGGAGGGAGGGCAGTCTTGCCTAACTCAGGATTTGACAGGAAGGCTTTCCTGTTTCTCACCCATTGATTAGGACTGCAATGCTAATATGTGTATATCCGTCATATCCAAATATGGATTCTAGAGTCATATAGCACAGAATAGGTCACTATGTTCACTATTGCTTCTTGGTCTGCAAGGCTGAGAGCTAACAACTTCACTCATGCTCCTGGGATGTTGATTAACTGGCATACGATAAAATGCATTTTAGATTATTATCTAAATGCACAGGAAATCCGGGCACTCCAGTTAGACCAAAACTGATTTCTTCAGTTTTCTAAAGGCAGTGACCCCCTGTGCTTTGACTAAATGGTCTTTTCCTTCAGAACTAGCTTAAAGGGTCTATACCGGCAGTATGAGGGAACACCTCTTCTGGATCCTCTGCACACACAGCAGTGGGGATCAGAAACGGGGACACCCCTGCTGGCATTTTCCCACCTCCTCCCTCCTCTTCCCAAATTAGTCCAGAAACTGAGGCATTGCCAGGCCAGGATTCAGCACGGGTGGGTGAACACATGGGCAACAGATGAGCAAGGGTAGCTAAGTCTTGTCAAACTCTCTCAAGTTTAGTCAAGATAAATTATCTAGGAATTCCTCCCCAGAATAATAGGTTGGCCAGGAGCTCCTAAGTACTTTGGTAGTGGGGAGATGACCATGGCAGAGAGGAAAAGCTGTTGGCATACAAAAAGGGTGAAGTAAAGTTCACATTAAAGTTGGTGATTAGAATCAATGTATTTACAGTGTTACTATAACACAAGAACCCTCATCTCAATATTGTCAATATAAAATAATTCACTACACATGTATCTTAAAATGTATTGTGACTGAGATCCAATAGTTCCTTTGACTCCATGTCTTAAAACTGTCATTGAGCTGAGAAGTATTCAGGTAGTTAGTCCACAACTAGCAGGAACGGAACCCAACAGTAGCCGATTATGGACCCACAGCTACTTTTGGGGTTCCGTTTATGCTACCCATGCAAGGCATCAGTATAACAACTATTGACTTTCTTCTCAGTTCTTCAGGGAAGTACTTGCGCACTCTGTCTCTCTCACGGACAAGGTATTTGATCTCTTGAGGGAGATCTGTAACAACAAAACAACAAAAAGACAAGTTTTTTTTTACTGTACCTCAGTACAAGTGACAATAATAAACCAATACCAAAATTAGTATTACTATCTTGTTCGAGTTAGACATTTGGAAAAATTATACATTATATTCCCTACGGTCCCAGGACTCACTTAAGCATTTAAATGGTACTATCCAAGCACAAAATGTTTCATTGCTCCAAGATTTAAAAATAGGCCTGGAAGAAAAATGTCTGAACCCATTTGTGCACTTTTATAATGCAAAATTTGGACACAAAAATCATTTTGTGCATGTTAAATCACAATAGTGTTTATTTCCCAGTCGATTAGTGACCATTGGAAAATTGCTGGGCACTTACTGGTATAACTGGGCTTAATGTGTCTGATATTTGCATGAAGTCAGCCAAATAATGTCATCTGGTATGCAGCGGCCGTTTCTTTATTTACTGACAGAAATTGGCTTTTAAATGTTTTTCCTTCACAATAAAACAGGCAAACTCTGCAGTCATTCAAAAGAGACCCAAATTAGAAGGCAACCACGGAGACATTGTTGCTTGCCCCACAACCTTTGCCAGACTCAATTCATGTGCTCCACTTTGTACAAGATTCAAGGTGTAAACCACCTGAACCATTTTTTAGACTACGTTTCTCGCCAATTTCCCAGTTTTTTTTTTGTGGGTCACTCAGTTAGTGCTAAATGCTGTAAAAATGGTGAACTCCAATTTCTAGGCAATATTTTGTACAACTTTATCATCAAAAATTCTCAGGAAAATAGTATCATATTTAACTAGCTGTGTACACGATGGACATGTCTTCCTGCATGCTAATTGTTTGCGAACTAAGTAGTATGTTGGTCTTTATTACAAAGGGATTGGTTACAAGTGTGAGGAAATTTACTTCAATTATATAGAACTTTGGCGTGATAACACCTTTAATAGTTTAAACAGCGTAGAAAGGGGGTGCAGCTAGATTGATTCCCAGGATTAAATGGTTGTCCTGTGAGGAGAGACTGGATCACATGGGTTGGCATTCCTCACAGTTTAGATGCTGAGATGCTCTCTCCTCAGGATGGAGAGCCCAGATCCGGGGGGGGGGGGGGGGGGGGGGGGGGGGCAGCCTTAGGATAATATCTGGAATTGAGATGAGAGGAGCTTTGTTTATCAGAGGGTTGTGAATCTTTGGAATTATCTGCCTCAGAAGGCTGTAGATGCTTGGCAATCAAATATATTAAAGAGAAAGGTCGATCTTTAGACTAGATGAATCAAAGGATTTGGGGATTGGGTGTGAAAGTGAAGCCAACTCTTAATGAGTAGCAGAGCTCAATGGGCCCATGGCCTATTCCTGCTCCTATTTCTTTTATTTTGGCATTAATCATTTGATGACAAACTCTCAACTTCCGTAAATAAAGTGAGATTAAAGTCTGCGGCTAAGGAAAGAACATTTAAAGCCACAGCCAGTTCACACACACAATTCTGACCTGGACTTGTCGGTGATCATTAGATTAGGACTTTACACTCCCCACACCAAAGCCATCGTGGGGCCACAGGCCTATAACGGTTCAAGCAGGAAGGCTACCAGTACTCTTTCTCAATGGCAGCCAAGGATGGTCTAGATCTCAAGAGGAAAATAAACTACAGGGGCCCTTCATTTTTCCTGTGTTTGATGCAGGACCTCTGGCTTTTATTCTCACCAAAGAAAAAAATATTCACACATCCTAAATTTGGGTTTGGGAGAGATAAAAAAGGAGCAAAATTATACAGGAAGGGAAAAATGTGGCTGCCCCTTCGAGTGATTCAGCTTGGTGCTTCTTAACTACATTTGTTTATCCCACTCCCAAGGTGTGAGTATTTTCACCATATATCCCACACACACAGTTTGCTGTCTGTTGGCACTTGACTCATTCACTTAGGTTACTATTACTTGTACACCAAGGATTAAATGGTGTACTGATACTGAGCACCTATATTAAGGCAATAGTTTTCTTCACAACAACCTTATTTACTAGTTGTTATCTTGGAAAGGTTCCTTGGGTGTCAATCTCCACTTAGTTAAAGAATGAAAATTACATGACTAATTCATTTCTTCCTTTTGCTGATAGCTGTTTCCTCCTTCATCCACAACCCTTGGATGCTTTCTACTTTGAGCCATTCTGGGTGTTATCTTGTAGCTTGCCCAATTAATAACTATTCCTGCTTGGATCCTAAACTTTAACCATGGCTCACTGGATTCAGCTCTCTTCTTTGACTCAGTAGGGCCATTTACTAGGCTGGTGGCTTATTAACAAGAGTTTGAATTTCACAACAGCTGGAAAACTTAAATTAATCAGTATTTACAATGCTAATATCAATAAAGTGACCATAAATGTTAAAACCCTATCTGGATTACTAATGTCCTTCAGCATCTGACAGCATGTGATTCCACACCCACCAGTGTCTTTGATTTTACCATCGTCAGTAATGCTTCAGCAGGTACTTTCCTTCAGGAGCAACACACAATCTGCTGGAGAAGCTCAGCAGGTTGAGCAGCATCTGTGGGGGGGGGGGGGGGGGGGGATCGTATTGTCGATGTTTCAGGTTCAAAGCGCTCCATCAGGATGGGAGCCAAAATCAGGATCTGAAACGTTGACAATTCCTTCTCCCCCCCCCCCCCCCCCCCCCCCCCACAGACGCTGCTCAACCTGCTGAGTTCCTCCAGCAGATTGTTTGTTGCTCCAGAATCCAGCAGTCTCTTGTCTGTACTTTGTTCAGGAGGCAATTAAGGGAATAAATTGAGTTGTGACCTTGCATGCTGACTTTAATGATGAAATAAGTTGTTTATGGTTTCATGACTTAAGTTAATTTAAGCCAACACACTATCGGAAGTGTGAACTCATAGTTGAGACATTGTAACTGACACCTCATTGTCTTGGTTTGTTGGATCTTGCTGTGCACATTTTCTACATAACAATTGACTTAAAAACAAAAGAATGATTGGACTGCATGTCTAATTCTTCCTGGGATAAAGTAAATTGAAATGAGTTATGTTTGTAACTTCAAATCAAAGTCACACACCCATATCTGACACTGTTGCTTTGCCCCTCTTGCCACTCATTGGGACAGAAGTCCATGCAACAGTGAAGGAAATTAATTTGATGTTGGCGCTATCCACTGATAATACACTATATTTGCATCACAAGTATCAGTAATGGTACCATACAGCTACAGCTGCACAGTTCCTGTGACCCGGGTTCAATTCTGATTTTGGGAGCTACCTGCACATTCTCCCTTTGACTGCATGGGTTTCCTCCAGGTGCTCCAGTTTCTATCACATCCCAAAGACATGCTGGTAGGTCAACTGACTACTGTAAATTACCCATAGAGTAGGTGGGCAGGAGAATCAGGGCAGCATTGATGGGCATGCGAGAGAGAATAGATTACAGGGAAATAAATGAAGGAATGGACCGAGGGAAATGCTCTGAGAGCCAACATGGACTTAATGGGCCGATTGGCCGCATTCTATGGTGCAAGGGAAGACAAAATAATGAGAAACTGCTTGAATGTTGATCCAATAATGTGCAGTGACGACAATGGACGCAATATCTTACCTCAATGATCAGTGGAAGGATTGAGACAGAGCCAATGAGGAAGGAAGTTAGTAGAGTGAATTAGTCAAAAAAACAGAGGGAGGGGCAAGATGAAGAAAGGAACACAAAAAAAGGAAAAAAAAGCTTTTCAACCAAACTGTGACTGGGAATTGTTGTTTTAGACCTGGAGAGATTAATACACGAATTGCAAAATAGGTGTACAAAAGCATGAGCGTTCTTGATCAACAAAGTACAGAACTAGCTCCCAGCAGGTATCCCATATTCCTGCCTTGACAGCAACAAAGTCTTCATTTGTTTAGCATTTCCTGACATCTACGCAATTCGCCTTCCATTATCCTGGTAAGCACATGACACAATAACAGTGGAGTTGTTAACTAATCAAAATAATCAATTAGTCTGCAACAGACCCAGCATGAAGCAAAGGAAATCATAGTGGTGGAGAGCTTTAGGAACCATAGCCCTATAACTGTCCCAAGAAATACTGCCCTACAATATCATTCCTCAACCAATTCAAACTGTATCCCAAAATGTTATTCTCTGAAATAAATTTTACCTCATTTGCATTTACAAAAGAGATCTTTGGGGTTTCAAAATAGCTTTACACCCCGAAAATGATTGCCTTCCAACACTGGCAGGAATGATTTGGCTCAAAAATATGCCTAGCTGGAGGGATAAAATAACACGCGTAGGGACAATTAACTACTCCCTGGAGTGGTAATTCACCTCCAGGGCCGAGTACCAAATCAAGACTATTAACAGGGTTCTCTTGGCATTAGTTACCTGCATTATGTCAAATCAGTTCATACAGGAAATTTATAGGGAATCTGAAATCAAGGTGTATCATACTAAAATATTCTTGTGTGAATCAGCATTTTAAAATCCTCATCCTTGTTTAGAAATTCCTCCATGAACACTTTCCTATCTCTGTAATCTGTTCCAATCCACTAACCCCACCTAAACAACAGTGATCCTCTAATTCTTGCTGCTTGATTGTCCCTGAATTAATAACCTACTGTTAGTGGTTGTGCCTGTAGCTGCTAAGCGTTATGCACTGTAATAGACTCCATAAACCTCTTGCCTCTCCTCCTTAAGGACCTCTTAAGATGCTACTTCAAGTTCTGACCAAACTTTTGGTTATCAATTTTTAGTTGATAGTACTCCTACGAAGCACCTCAAGAGGATTTGCTATGAATGGAAGTTGTTGCTGTTTACTGCCTGGATTTCTACCTTTCTTCCTGTTCTTTGAACCAGTTCAATCTTTCTCATCCTCCTATGCAAAATCCCCAACACACATTTTTACTCAGTTTATCAATGTGAAATTTAAGAGTGGCATAAGAAGTTCAACAGATAATGAATAATACTGGAATAATCTTCCAGATAGCAATACAGAGACACTAGAATTGACGAAGGAACAACATAATGGTGCAAAGAATGATAAGATGATGGGCACCTCTCATTTATAAGCATCTGACAGTCATTCAAATCCCACTTCATGCTTTCAGTGTGCCATCAGGGCTCCAGCAAGGTTTAAAAGAGCAGGATCAAGACTTGATCAAGTCAAAACACTTAGTTAGGCAATGACAAACTATACAGTTTTAGAGTCTTTTGATCTTCAGAGGTCAGGAATATCAAGGTTAGTAGGGTTCTTAGGTTGGGAAAAATACCATATAGAGTAGGAGAGTGTTCAACTTAAGTTTTTAGAATACTGCAAGGATGCAGGCTAGAGGAAGAATTTGTAGGCAAAGCACAAGAGAATGAGGAAAGAAAGAGGAGAACAAGCAGCATGAAAAATTAAAACACAGAACAGTACCGCACAGGAACAAACCCTTTGGCCCACAGTGTCGGTGTGAACAGTGATGCCATTCGAAACTAATCCTATCTCCCTGCACATGGTCTATATCTCTCCATTCTCTGCCTGTTCTTGTGATTGTCTAAATGCCTCTTAAACGTTGCTATCATATCCATTTCCACCACCTCCCCTTGCAGCACATTCCAAGCAAATACCACTCTCTGGGTAAAAAAAACTTGCCTCGTAAATCTCCTTCAAACTTTCCCCCTTCTCACCTTAAAGCCAAGCTCTTTAGTGTTTGATGACTGCTAGGAAATTATTGTCTCTTGAGTCAGAAGAGTTTGCCAGCTACACTCAGAGCAGCTTACAGTGGAACACAAAATCTAGGTTGACACTCCAGTGCAGTACTGAGGTAATGCAGCACTGCCTAACTCAGATGAAATGTTAAACTGCATCGTTGTCTATCCTTTCAGGTGGATGTAAAAGGTCCTCAGCATTTCTTTTGAATGACAGCCTCAGAATTTGCCTCAGTATTTTGGCTAATATTTACCCCTGAAACAACTCAAAAGTAGATTATTTGATTATCTCATTGCAGAAGATTGCAGGGTTTACAAATTGGCTGCTGTAAATCCCACATAATAGCAGGGACTAAACTCCAAAATGTTCAATTGTCTATAAAGTGCTTTTGGAAAGCCACAGATTCTGAAAGGTACCATAGAAAAGTACCTTATCTCTTTTCATGGGGAGACCTAATACAGCTCAGAGAGGGTAGGACATTGCTTCAGCATCTTTTTATAAGTGGCATTGATCCTCCAGAAAGATTGAAGGCGGCTCTATACACTTGCTCAGAATTTCAAGCTGCACTTTTCATGTTCAATGATCCATGCCTAGCTTTAGACCATTTCCACATCTTGATCCAGATCAACTGGAAAAACTTGGTCTACTCATCTGCAAAGGGAAGGATGACAACTGCCTTATCTTGTTCATCGCATTGTGCTGGCACCTGTGACTTCTGATATGTGGGCTTTCCACAACTGACACAAAATGCCAAAGTAAATTCAACATTCGTGTTAAGGGCAGGATGACTCACCTTTGATTATTACCAATGCTGGCTTCAATTACTTTGCACAATTATTTTGGCTCTATGGCCATTGTAGGAGGCAAGTGATTGAGAAAGCAGTGGCACCAACAAAGTAGCAAACACAAGATAAAACAAACTTTAGAGGGGATATGGTAGTGTAGCGGTTAGCATAATGCTATTACAGCGCCAGCGACCCGGGTTCAATTCCAGCTGCTATCTGTAAGGAGTTTATACATTCTCCCTGTAACTGCGTGCATTTCCTCCGGATGCTCCCACATTCCAAAGACGTACAGGTTAGGAGCTGTGGGCGTGCTATGTTGGCACCGGAAGCGTGGCGACACTTGCGGGCAGCCCCCAGAACACTCTACGCAAATGATGCATTTCACTGTGTGTTTCGATGTACATGTAAATATATATCATCAAAAGCACAAGAGTAAATAGCATGGCCAAAATGTTAATTAAGGTTATTCTGTTACAGTACGGGTAGGGTAGAAGCTGAAACTAATCTAGAGGCAAATCTAGAACAGCTTTCAGAAACTTCTTCACACATAAGAAATAGAAGCAGGAGTAGACCAAAAGGAATCTCTCACCTGTTCTAGCATTCAATAAGGTCATTACTTATCTTCTAACTTGTCCAACCTATATCCATAGAGTATCCAAAAACAAAAAGTCTATCAATCTCGGCCTTGAATATACTTAGAGCATTTGCAGCCAACTGGGTAGAGAGCTCTACAGGTTCACAAGCTGGAATAGAGAAACTTCACATCTCAGTCCTACTTCCCAGGGCACCAATGCTCAAGACGAGAGGGCATGGCTTTAAGGTTATGGGTGGGAGGTTCAGGGGAGATGTCAGGGGGAGATTTTTCACCCAGAGAGTGGTTGGTGCATGGAATGCACTGCCTGGGGGGCGTGGTGGAGGCAGATACATTGGACAGGTTCAAGAGCTTGTTGGATAGGCATATGGACGAATGTGAGATAGAGGGGTATGTGGGAGGAAGGGGTTAGGTAGTGTGAGAGTGGTTTGATGGACGGCACAACACGGTGGGCCGAAGGGCCTGTTTTGTGCTGTATGGTTCTATGGTAAATGGCAGACTCCTTGTCCTGAGAATGAACAACATGGGAAGTTAATTTCTGTGTTGGGCAGTGGAGGTCAGAGGATGGAATATGGAGGTTGGGATGTTGGTGGGTGCGAAGAGGGTATGCTGATAATCCTGGAATAATCTAAGACACATTGAGACAGATGGAGAAAAGAAGGAAAGGATCCCTAAAAAAAAAGGTCAAGTCCTTTCATGTTTAAATGAAATAAACAAACTCTTGGAGACTTCCAAACACATCACTTAAATGCCTCACTTAGGTTTGCCTCAAAACAGTTATATTTTCAGAGAAGCTAGCAACATATTGGTTAATAGACAGCTGAACTGAGGATCAAAAATTAAAATATTTTTATGAAGTTCCGTCGGAGTCCTGTCTGGGACTTTCTTGGACTCCCAAGAGTGGGGAATTCCACCAACCCCGGGATATTTTGGCAAACAGAAACAGTCAGTTAACGATAAAATGTAATTAACAATATATTTTTCTTGGATGTAACTTCAGATCTGAATTATGGTGACCATCTGGATTGTACCAGCAAGAACTTTCCTTCAAAAGTTTTCCTTTTTAAGAAATGAAAAGCCTTTCAAAATGTTTTACTTCAGCTTTCATTTTTGCATTGGAAGTTCTTCCCATCATAAATAAATACAAATTGTGTCAACAGAAGTGAGTCTACACACTGCCCCACCCACAGCTCAGCCAATACTTGCAAGTGCCGTGCTTTTCCCTGTTGAAATTTTAAATTTTAGTTTAGGAAAAGGTTCATGTTAACTTCATCAATAAAGTTTAAAAAACAAAGGATTTACAGATGTTGGGCATTCAAAAATCATGGCCTCTGAACTTCCCACAACATCTCCCACTCCCACCCCACCACCTCCACACTTGCATATCCCACTCACTTTGACTTCAATGGAAGAAGGAAGGATCCTTAAATTGGTCACCTACTGAATAAAAATTGGTAATTTCCAAACTCTTGAGATTTCTGATACAGCTGTAAAGACAATATATCCAATTTTGTTTTGCTAATGTAAGGGCGCTAATTGTATAAAAAGAAAAGGCAAGAGGATTTGGCTTCAAAAGGGATATTTATAAAGGTTATTTCAAAAGCCCTATGGTTATTGCCAATGTTCATATCACAGACACCTTTCAAACTGTGATAACCAGTTAGGGCTTCCCTGTACCATGTGTAATAGGCCATAATCTGAGAAGGGGAACCTTATTGATATTTTTTTTTAGAAACAATACTCAACTGAAAACGAGCCAACATGATTATTAGACTAAACACTAAGTTCATATCGGAGTAACAAAAGAAACAAGACTGACAGGGAAAGATGGAAAAATAATACAAGAAGTAGAAAAAGAGGAGAGAAAGAGAGAATGCAAAGCAAGGAAGAGAGAGGTGTTAGAAACAGTATGTTTAAATGCAGTCCTTTAGAAAGCAGAAAGATCTAGATCACAGTTCAAGTGCTATTTATCAAATGGAAAGTTAGTGATTCCAATCAATATTGCCTACATACCTGTCTCTTGCAAAGTCCCTGCCTCTGCCACCTGGGCACAATATGCTGTTGCTTTACTTTTCACATTAAGTACACAATGTTAACCCACTGAGCCTACTATCCAATGGGGAGTCACTGTTCCTGTTGAATATTAATGAGGCCCAATTCTAAAAGGGCCCAAGGCTGCATTTCTATCTCAGCCCTCTTGTAACCTGATCCTACACACTTGTAATAAGAGATGCTTTCAGTGGTTAGATGACATTGGACAGCAGGTTAACCCTGTAGCTCATGGACTACTGTTTTCCTACTACCTGATGACTTTTTTTAATTTACAAGCATACACTGAAAGAATAAAAGTTCTAAACAATCCCTTGTTGCTCCCCTGATGCCACCCTCACCTTTATTTCACCTTGATGCAAAACATTGCTTCTGGGCAGCATCTTCACCCTCTGCTCTGACTCCATTTGAGGTAAAACCAATAATCCCACACGTCGGGTGTAATGTTATTCTACCTTGGCCCCAAGGGTCTGCAAATTCTCTGTAAGACACCCCAAATATGAAGTACAAAATGAACTTAGAATTTAACTTAAACTTACAAAGTTCTGTGGTCAAGCAGCTTTCATTGGGGGTAATGGTGGACAGACAGGCAGGTAATGGGAACAAGATGCAGTTCCCATTCTCTCCAGTAGTGACAACCATATGAATGCAGTTGACAAGACAGAACCTTTTCCAGGTGTCTACCTCCAAAATACTAACAGGATGAGCCTACCTTTCTCCTGCCAAGCTTCCAAGTTCAAATTAATTACCCAGTCAAGTTTGTTTTATCCATGAAATATTACGATGAGGCTGAGAGTTTACGATATGACAAAAAATGAATGTTACCTATAATCCTGCTGCAGTACTGAGCCCTTTTCACTGGAACCAAGTGCTTTCCCAATCCACGCTGTTCCAGTTTAACTGGTTGTTGACACTTGCCAGCAACGTGAAAAACTACCCAGGTATGTTCTGCCCACAAGAACCAAGGCAGTGATTAGCTGGGTTAGACATCACTTTAGCTGTTTTCAAATATCAGTAAAATGATGGAAAGAGATGATGTGATAAATCCAACCCAGCCAATCAACCAACACCCACTCATCAGCTTCATTGGAACTATCTGGAATTTGTCAGAACTGCTCAGAAACATATCTCATTGTAGCCTACAGCCAAATATGGAATGCAAGTGTTAAATGCAAGGTGACACATAAGGATGGTTGCCTTCAACATAAATACAGCATTTGATTGAGAATGGAATTGGAGGAGCCTTAAAAAAAAAGATGTTAATGGAAATCAGTGGAGAAAAACTCCTATGGTACAACCAGAATTGTTGCAGGGATCAGTCACTTCAACTTTAGAACATTACTGAATGTTCCTTAAGTGGCTTCAGGCCAACCACCTTCTGCAGCTTCACCAACAGCCATCCCTCTTAATGAAGTGGTTGAGAACAGACTTTAGCAGGCCATGGGTAATATTCAGTTTTGGGCAGATAAGTGAAGGATAACTTGAACACCATTGTTGAATAATGATTGTCAGGAACAAGAGAAAGAGTATCCACCTCTCCCGATCCCTTCAAAGACAAAAATCTTCGCAGTATTCCTTAAGAGTCATTAGTTTTAACCAGATTAGTCATACAAACACTATGCTTAGAAAAATAGTTCAGAAGTTGGTTGCACTGGTGATAGATGGCTTACCTCTGAGCCTTTAACCCTATCCCTCACCTACAAATCTCAGGACAGTGATGGCAATACTCCCAACTGATCTTGAAAGATAGTTTTGGAGTATTATTGCATCCAAGACATGGCATTTCATTTGACTGGTGCCCTGACCACTGGACAACATTCATCCCTGTCATCGTTTGTGCAGATTGTGCAATGCACAACTGCACAACAGCAACTTTCCACATTCACCAAGAATTACACACAAATGCTAGCTACAGAAATGGGCCATTTGGCCCAACTGGTCCATGCGATTGTTTAAGGCTCCACATGAACCTCATCCCATCATTTTTTATCTAGGCTCAACAGGACAGCCTTCCCTTTAGATGTATCCATGCTCTTCTCCCCACTGTTCTTTGTGATATTTTCTCACCAATCTCTAAATAAAGGTTTGTCCCAAATTTCCTATAATCTCTATAGTTATGGATCCTAATTTTGAGCTGTTTAATGAGCAGACCCCTTCATAATTTTAAAGAAAACTTCATATTTACGACTAGCAAGTCACCCTTGGCTTCTCCAATGGAAAAAAGCCCTTGTCTTGTTAACCTTCTACAGGATTACAAGAGCATGTGTGATTTTTATCAATGTCTAACTTTGTTGCATTTCAGTTCAAGTAATTTGTACCTTCAATAAATTATTCCATCAATATTGCACTATTGTTAACCATTCTACCTTTACATTTGTGCTCAATTTCAGACATTCTAAACCTCAAAAAATTCACTCTATACAAATCAAAATACATACAGTTATATCTGTCCTTTCCAGCTGGCTGCTTCCACACCTCACAATTAATGTATCTTTGCTGGGGATTTCTGAGTTGCTGTTGTGGCACAGTGAGTAGAGGTGCTGCCTCATAGTTCCAGTGATCTGGATTCAATCCTGACTTACAGTGCTGTGGAGTTTGCTTGTTCTCTCTGTGACTGCGTGGTTCCCTTTGGATGCTCCAGTTTCCTCCCATATCCCAAACACATGCAGGTTGGTGGGTTAGTTGACCATTCTAAGTTTCTCCGAGTTTGTAGGCCAATGATAGAATCCAGGGTGGGGGCAATTTGATAGGGAAATTGGTGGGTAACAGGATTGTCTTTGAACTGGCACAGATTTGATGTCTGAATGGTCTCCTTTGATGTTGTAAGGAGATATGAACTATGAGTTTGTAGGCACAGGTATGACTGCTTCCTGTCCACACCACACTACCCTTCCAATATGTTGAACACTGAGCCAATTTTTTCGGGTAGATGTAAAGTAAATCATGGAATTAATCTGAGAAGTACAGTGAGGTTCTGGTTTCTTGGCCAACACCAATAAGGCAGAAAAATTGGGTAATTTATTCATTTGTTGTGTGAGGGACTTTGTAGGAAAAAGGGCATTCAATTTAAACACAGCAAAATTATAACTTACAGTAAAAAGGAGTTAATAGCTTTGAGTTATTTTGGCACATCCCAATGCAAATTTCTGTTTCCCTTTTCTAAAAAAAGTACTGGATGTGTACAGGATTAGGCTTGATTGCCAGCTGGCTGTGGATACACTGTTGAGACTTGCTCTTTCGAATATCATCAACCAAACCCCAATGCAAGTCACTGCCTTCAGGAATAAAAGGAACAAAAGGCACATACTTACTTCAGTATTAATAAAGAGTGTGAAAACTGGGAAAATGGTAGACTCACCACAGCGTGTGGGTGGGAAACTTTGCAGTAATTTTAATCATGGCTGGTTATGTAACCTACCCAGCAGCAATACAAAGTTTATTGGATGTTGTGTGTAGAGGATGGCCAATTTAATATTGCCCTAAGTTAAACTGATTCTTTCCAGAAGGAGGAATTAGTTACCACTTTTCTAACTTTTCAAACAGGATATCATTTGAGAGAAATAGCGACAAGGAAGGAGGAGGCTGGTGGGGAGGAGACAAAAAAAAGGGAGGGGGGGGGGTGGAGTGCAATCTGTAGGCTCTTGGTGTTGCTGCTCGCTTAAGCAAACAACAGATGTAGAGCTACCGACTTAACATCCGGTACCGAAGGCAGCCAACTCACAATCAAAACAGTCATTTGTACAATAGTGTATCAAAAGTTAACAATTTACAGACGTGGAAATTATACAATTAATTATTTACAAAGATATATACTAATCATAAATAAGCCTTCTCGCAATAAACTCTTAAGTTATTGGCTACACTTAACATCCCTGAAATATGCACTCCTCGTGCTGACAATTCCATTGGATCACTTCCCTACAGATTTCATGCCCAACTGATCTCATATCCTGTACTATGATTGTTAAGATAATTGTCTCCATAACCATGCAGAACTATAAATACGTTGGATTACATATTATTCCAAACATCCTCTTGGCTTCCAACTTATCTGTGGATTCTTGTCGCGAAACTCAGGTGAACAAGCCATCACATACTGTTCAAGTCAATTATGCTCTCTTCCTTTGAACTGCGTGTTATCTAGGATTGTGAATATTCTCCAAATAATGCTCTGGACTCTGACTGTTCATGACGTACTGTCCTTTACTCTGGTACATCCCTCCGCAGTTTAATTCACTGGCCAGTTTGTGACCTTGCAGGTTTGTTTCTCAACCAGCACACAAGGTGCTGGAGAAACTCAGCAGGTCAGGCAGCACCTATGGAGAGAAATGGACAGTCAAGGTTACAGGACCCAAAATATTGACTGTCCATTTCCCTCCATAGATGCTGCCTGACCTGCTGAGTTCCTCCAGCATTTTATGTGTTGCTCCAGATTCCAGCATCTGTAGTCTCTTGTGTCTTCAGCTTTGTTTCTCAGGTTAGTACACAATGTCCTTCAGGGAAGGAATTCTGTCAACCTTATATGGTCTGGCCTATATGTAACTCTAGACCCACTCAATGTGGTTGCCTTTTAAATGACTTCTGAAATGGCCTTGTAAGCCACTCAATTCAAGGGCAATTAGGGGTGGGCAATATATACTGGCCTTGCCAGTGATGCCCTCATCAGAAAAAATGAATATTAAACAATTGTTTAGTGGCCTTTGCAAACTCCTCACTGATAGACACCTTATGTCCAAGTATCTCACTCTCATCATAATGGTTAATTTGCTTGCAGACATCGAAAGAGCCAGCAATGAAAATTCCTGACTTTTGAAGGATACTTTCAATATTCTCATTGAGTCATAGAGTTGTACAGCATAGAAACAGGCCCTTCAGCCCACCGTGTCTATGTCGACCATTATGCCTGTCTATACTAATCACACTTGCCTGCATTATTTCCATATCCCTCTGTGCCCTGCTCATTCAAGAATCTGTCCAGATGCCTCTTAAATGTTGTTACTGTTCCTGCCTCCACCTCCTCCTTTGGCCGCTCATTCCAGATGCCAACTACATTTGTGTGAAAGATTTACCCCTCAGATCCCCTTTAAGCCTCCTCCCTTTCACCTTAAATCGGTACCCTCCAGTTTTATACACCCCCACCATGGGAAACAGACACTGACTATTTACCCTATCAGTGTCCCTCATAATTTCATATACCTCTAGCATGTCAACTTTCAGTCTCCTTCGCTCTAGGGAAAACAGACCCAACCTATCCAGTCTCTCCATATAACTCAGGCCCTCCAGTCCAGGCATCATCTTGTGAATCTTTTCTGCACTCTCTCTAGCTTATAGTGTGGCGACCAGAACTGCACACAGTACTCCCAAGTGTGGCCTAATCAATGTTTTGTATGTCTGTAACATGATGCCCCAACTCTTATACTCAATGCTTTGGTCAATGAAGGCAAGCACACTACACACCCTCCTCGCCACCCTGTCAATCTGTTTTGCTACTTTCAGGGAACTGTGTACTTGTACCCCAAGGTCTCTCTGTTCAACAACACTCACCAGGATCCTGCCATTCACTGTATATGTCCTGGCCTAGTTTAACTTCCCAAAACCTCAATGTACTGCCTCTTTACTGATGTCGTGAAGTGATCTGTATGGATGGCATGCAAAAACAATGTTTTTCACAGTACCTCGGTACATGTGACAATAATAAACCAATCACCAAAATGCATCACTTTGCATTTGTCTGAGTTAAATTCCATCTGCCATGCCCTTGCCCACATCAAGGAGAGTATATTCTATTGCCCAATCACATTACAAACCCATTTCTGGAGATATTCCATTCCCACTCACTGCCATGCCATCTTATCATAGCCTTTGGTACTATACTCACTCGTTTTGCCTCAAGTTCCTTAGCATGCAGCCTCTGTATTCACTGACCCAACTTCTGACTCACCTCCCCTGAAGAATGTTCTCATTTAGCTGCCTCACCCTTTTAGCCAATGTTTTAAATTCCTCTTCAACTGTCTTTAAATTGCATTTGCAATGGTGTCAGTGCATTGCTACTTGTACCTTGATCACCACACCTACCCTCATTCAGAGATGTCTATCTTTATTGTACTCGCATTTCAGGTTATGCTTTCTCTCCCTATCCTAGCTAGTGGAATGATGGCCACTGATCCCTTGTTTTCCATGACTACGTCACTGGAGTTGCAACCTGTGACTCTGTTTTGACTGCATCTTATCTCTGAGCTTGGCATTTCTCGAGCCCATCTGACTAAAGACCAAGCAGGGCTAGTGCACCCCAAAGAATGTGGCCCCTGGACCTCTTTACCACCCAATATCTTAATTGTCTCATACACATACATCTCAGTCCCATCTATGTCATGATCAGTGGTGCATGCTCCCCGACCATTACCATATTAGGCAATGGGGTCCACCTGTCTCCATTGGCTACACAACAGTTTACCTCCCCTATAACTTGGAGTGCCCCTCTTGTATAGGTGCCCAATATCATTTTGCTTTACCTCAACTGATTATACATTCTGGCCTACAAAAGACCAACTTGCCATGGTATCAATATGCATATTTATCATTGCTTTCTCAATCAGAAAAGTAGCCTTAAATGTACTGTTTTCATCATCCTCCTTGCGTGTGCAACAAATTATTCTGTTCTGTTGCATGTACAGTATGTTATCCTAACAGGTCTGTTGAACCTGTCTGTCCCCTTGCAGCTGAGACAAACAGGGGCTACTAACTTTTCCGACAGATACCTTCTTTAGGGACTTGCATCCTGAGGCAACATGCTCTGCTTTGTGACAAGTATAGCACCCCTCACCTTCTGAGGTTGAGTGGCTTCCTTTTGCATCTATAACTACCTTTTCCACTCAGGTAACCTCCTAGTTTCCTGCCTGATCCACATATGTCCACATGACTTGGCCACATAAAAGAATATCATGTCATTATTACTATTTCTGCTTGCATTTCAGAATCACACCCTGAGTGAAACTCTTTATTTGCAAGTGCTATCTCCATACCGGTAAATATTCTGCACACTCCCTTGAATATTAAGTCCAACAAATCAAATAGTTTGTTTCGGGTTGAGATTTTGCATCAGTTCCATTGCAGGGTCTCAACCTGAAATGTCCAAATCAAGTAGTTTCACCTGGATTTTTCTCTTTACCTGCCACAGCACCCAATAAAAAGGCCAGTAAATTGCACCATTTTGCATGTGACTTTAGCCTGACCACACATTTACCACCCCTATCCTCTGATCCCTGGTTGCATGTACCATATTTATAATTCAAAAATCTCTGAAGGTGCTGGTTTAACATGTCCCTTCAAGGTTTTCACAATATCCCTGTAAGAGAACTTGTCCATACTTCATGATACTTACAGGCAAACCAACAACTCGTGTCCTACTGCCGGCATAGAATAGTGCCTTCCAGATTTTGTGTATGACTACATTGCTCTATTCTGAGACCTCTCTGAAGCCCTAGACCTTGCCATTTGACCATGTCATTTTCAGTTGCTCCAATGTGGAGGGCAAATATCTGAGACGGGTCCTATTTCTTGCCATTTATCTGCTTCCGCTTACCGTATGATTGCCTTTGTTACGTTAATGGCCAAATGATCCATTTTGCTTAAATGGAAGGATCCAATACCCCCGACTACTTTTCAATGGTTCTCTCAAACTATATCATGGTTAAACTTGGAAAAACTTAGGAGTGGTACTGTTGATCCTTCGCTTAAATTTGAAGATATTTGGAGTCCATTTATTCAATGTTTTCACATGATATAGATCCCTTTTCAATAACTTTCCAATTTAGAGGAACGGAGTTGACGACATAATATTGCTCTGTTTCTATTGAGAAATTTCAGTCCAGTCTTTTTTTTTCCTTTTTTTTTGTCTTTTTTTTAATTTATTTTTCAGTTTGGTTTGATATATTGTTTATAATTTCTCTTATAGATTTGGGGATTTTTTTTCCTTTCTTTTATGTACACAATAAATCTTTTTCTTTCCTTTCTTTTATATTATATTCATTTACTAAGAGATCGTGGGATCTACAGATCTTTTTTTATATTTTACTATTCTTTAGGATTATCTATGCCATGATTGTTCTCCTGATCTCTTTGTATTACATGTACAAACATCGATGTTATATATTAATCTGTATTAATTTGGAAACTAATAAAAAGATTGAAAAAGAGACGGGTCCTATTTCTCAAGTTCACTGGCATAGCCACCATGAGCACTGCCTACCGTCATCACAGTCCTACCTGGAGAACTTCATTCTCTGTCAACTTCACACCCGATTACTGCCTGCTCCTCCTCAAGTAGCAACATCCCAGTGCAATGTCTGTAGGATCTTTGGTATTACAAAGAGAGATTGAGTTATCCTTAATGAAGGCAGCAAACTCACCACTAACTGCAGTAGCTGGCAGAATAATGGATCAAAAATCATACCACATTGTCCTGAAGCAGGGTCTCAACCCCAAACGTCAAAAATTCCTTTCCCTCCATAGATGCTGCTCGACCCGCCGAGTTCCTTCAACAGATTGTTTGTTGCTGCAGATTCCAGCATCTGCAGCCTCCAGTGCCTCCACGTTGTACATCTGGTTCTTAAAGGTACACCCTTATACCTATATACAAAAATAGGTGGTGGGGGGGGGAGGTGGTGAAGAAAGAAGTTGGGGAGGGGGAGAGAAAGAAAGAGAAGCTAAGGGAAAGAGACATAAAGAAAAGAGCAGGAGAGAAAAGAGTGGGAAGGAAAGAAGTGAGAGGGGGAGAGAAGAGGGAGAGGGATAGAAAGGAGAGAGGGAGGGAGGAGAGAATATTCCTATATTGCCTTCCACACCAGCTCAGGAAGCAATTTTGTACTGTTATCGCTATTGCAATTTAGGAAATATTTAACACAAAGCTCCCACAACCTGAAATGTTACAATGACCAAATAATCACGTCTTAGTGTTGGGTGAAGTATAAATGTTCAAGTCAAGTTATACCTTATTGTCAGTCACCCATATGCTATAAAAACACACGGAGGAACGAAATGTCATTTCCCCCAGACTCACTCAACAGAGGACATACATAGAACAGGGGACATACAATAACCGCAGACAAAAAAGTTGTGCAAGTACAAATAGTGCAAAAAAACAGTATATACAGAATACAAAATTAGTGCAGGGTTAGTGCAAAACCGAGTTGGACGAAGAAACTACAGGAAGTGTGTTGCACTAATTGTATAAACATGTTCAGCAGCAGCCAAAGTCCTTATACGCCGTTGTGCAAACCAGGGCTTTTGACGCGGCATTTGTCTGAAACTGCCTCCAGGGTATTCAGGAGCCTGACAGCCTGGGGGAAAAGACTGTTGTACAGTCTAGTAGTTCTGGCCCAGATGCCCCGGTACCGCTTGCCAGACGGCAGTGGGACAGATAGGTCGTGGGAGGGATGAGAAGGGTCATCTATGATTCTGCAGACCTTGCGTGTGCATCGTGTGTTGTAGATACCCAGGATGGAAGGAAGAGGTACTCCAATGATCTTTCCAGCTGTATTCGTAATGTTGGCCAGGACAATGGGGAGAACCCCTTTATCTATCGTCAAAATAACCCTTGGGATATTTTATATCCATCCAAGGGTGAGGAGACCTTGTTTTAACATTTCATCCAAAATGCGGTACGTCTAGATTTTTCTGCTCGGGGCTCTTGAATACTTAACAAACTGCAGATATTGTATAACAAACAATACAATTTTGTTTGTATTGATCCTAAATGGTGTTATTTCAAGCCCCATTTAAAGCCTTTTGACAGCCTTAAAACCCCCAAATTTGATCCATCTCTTGGTCATACTTAAATGCTTGATCATCCTTAATACATCTCCATCGATTCTGTATCAATATTATTGTTTGATTAGATCTCCTGTGTTTGTCTTGGAATATTTATATATTTTAAAAGTGCTATAACATTATCTACCAATCAGTCAACATCATTCCAGAGTCTTTCAGATTGTTGAGTCTCCTTGCGAACCAGGAGGAGAGAGGGAGAGAGAGGAAGTGGGTTTTGCGTGCATGAACTGTAAGAGTTGGTGCCAGCATGAAGCAGGAAGAGAAGAGTGCCCGTATAAAATGATCTGAGGGCAAAATAAGATTGGTTCAGTGAGCTGAGGGTCAGAAGGACAGGAATGCAACTTACTATCATAGTTTACACATTTGGCACTGTCAGTTTTAGCAACAAGGAAAAATCCATGTAATGTTTGGCACTGTTGTTTGCCCGTCCTTGTGTTTTGCCAGATTTACATAGCTCCTTGTTTTCCATTTAATTGCTCGTCGTTGGCTGCATTGTTTGCTACACAAGTGTTCCACTTGGCAGAGGATGAGCCAGAGTAAGACTTGCACCTCAGTCAAAAGAAAAACTGCTGATCTTGGAAATCTAAAATAAAAACAGAAAAGGTTGGGAATATCCAGCAGACCAGGCCTTTTCAGTGGAAGAGAAACAGAGTTAATGTTTCAGGCTGAAGACCCTTCGTCAGAACTTGGAAGGCGACCAAAGAGCCGCAGGGAGAGTGAGGTTACGTGGGAGGTCCCTGATATTGAGGATAGGTTGAGCGAGCTCGAGCTTTTCTCTTTGGAGAGAAGGAGGATAAGAGGTGACTTGATAGAGGTGGACAAGATGATAAGAGGCATAGATCGAGTGGACAGTCAGAGACTTTTTCCCAGGGCGACAATGGCTAACACGAGGGGACATAATTTTAAGATGATTGGAGGAAGGTATAAGGGGTAAGTCAGGGGTAAGTTTTTTACACAGAGAGTGGTGGGTGCGTGGAACGGACTGCCAGCAGAGGTTGTGGGGGCAGATACATTAGGGAAATTTAAGAGACTCTTAGATAGACACATGAATGATAGAGAAATAGGGGGCTATGTGGGAGGGAAGGGTTAGATAGATCTTAGAGCAGGATAAAATGTCGGCACAACATTGTGGGTCGAAGGGTCTGTACTGTGCTGTAGTGTTCTATCTTCTATGTTCTAATACCGTGGTGACCATGGGATAGTGTAAACAGGGTTATCTAGTCAATGAGTGAATGGGGACAAGTTAGAGAGTGGAGAAATAGACAAAGGCATGTAGGAGTTGTGAAATGCAGAGCAGGAAGACGTGCCCGGCATGTTAGGGTGGGCATGTCCTTCTCTCCCAGAGAATAAAAAAAGGGGGAAAAAAACAAGATCATTTCCAGCATTTTATGTTTTTATTTAAGATTTGAACGTACTAGCTTTGGTTCAGTAGATAACAACCAATGCAGCAACCAATGTTTTATTGAATCATCTGATTGATAGATTAATGAGAGTTAAAGAGAGAGAGTGAGAACAAACAAAAGGGAATGTTAGATCTGTGACATGCATGCCAGATTTATTGCCGAAAGGAGACGGCTGAAAATGCCCAACAGAACAGGTAGCATCTGTAGAGAGAGAAAAACTGAATTAATTTCAGCCCATCAGAGGTATTCCTTTCGTCCTATCCCTCCCTCCCCTCCCCTCTCTGTAATTTAAGACAGTTTTCTCACTTTCTCAGTTCTGATGAAAGATCTTCAACCTGAAACATTAGTTCTCAGTCCAGATCTGCTGCCTAATCTGATGAATATTACAGAGTCATAGAGCACTACGACACAGAAACAGGCACTTCGGCCCATCTAGTCCATGCCGACCTGACCTTCTGCTGAGTGCCATCTACCTGCACCCGGACCATATCCCTCCAAACCCCTCCCATCATTGTACCTATCCAAACCTCTTTTAAATGTTACAATTGAACCCACATCTACCACTTCAGCTGGCATTTGGATCACCCTCTAAGTGAAGAAGTTCCCCCTCAGATTCCCCTTATATATTTCACCTTTCATCCTAAGCCTATGTCCTCTTGTTCTAGTTTCACCCAACCTTAGGGGAAAAAGCCTGCATGCATTCACCCTATCTATACCCTTCATAATTATGTACACCTCTATAAGCTCTGCCCTCGTTCTCCTGCACTCCAGGGAATAAAGTCCTAACCTATTCAACCTTTCCCTATAACTCAGGTCCTCAAGTCCTGGCAACATCCGTGTAAATTATCTCTGCACTCTTTCAAGCTTATTGATATGTTTCCTGTAGGTAGGTGACCAGAACTGCACACAATACTCCAAATTTGGCCTCACCAACATCTTGTTCAACTTCAACACAACATCCCAACTCCTGTACTCAGTGCTCTGATTTATGAAGGCCAAAGTGCCAAAAACTCTCTTTACGACCCTATCTACCTGTGACGCCACTTTCAAGGAACTATGGATCTGTATTCCCAAGTCCCTTTGTTCTACCGCACACCTCAGAGCCCTACCATTCACTGTGTAAGTCTTACCCTGGTTTGTCATCCCAAAGTGCATCACCTCACACTTGTCTGCATTAAATTCCATCCGCCATTTTCAGCCCATTTTCCCAGCTGGTAAGATCACGCTGCAAGCTTTGACAGCCTTCCTCGCTGTCCACTGCGCCCCCAATCTTGGTGTCATCCGCAAATTTGCTGATCCAGTTTACCACATTATCATCTAAATCATTAATAATAGATGATAAACAACAACGGACCCAGCACCGATCCCTGCAGCACACCACTAGTCACAGGCCTCCAGTCAGAGAGAAAACAATCTACTACCGCTCTCTGGCTTCTCCCACAAAGCCAACATTGAATCCAGTTGACAACTTCATCCTGAATGCCAAGTGGCTTAGCCTTCTGAAGCAGCCTCTCATACGGGACTTTGTCAAAGGCCTTGCTAAGGTCCATGTAGACAACATCTACTGCCTCTCCCTCATCGACTTTCTTGGTAACCTCCTCAAAGATCTCTATAAGATTGTTTAGACATGAACTACCATGCACAAAACCATGTTAACTATCCTTAATCAGGCTCTGTCTATCCAAATACTTATATATCCTGTCCCTTAGAATACCTTCCAATAATTTACCCACAACTGACATCAGGCTCACGGGCCTATAATTTCCAGGCTTTTTCTTAGAGCCTTTCTTGAACAACGGAACAACGTTAGCTATCCTCCAGTCCTCCGATACCTCACCTGTGGCTTAGGACGTTTTAAATACCTCTGTCAGGGCTCCTGCAATTTCTGCATTAGCTTCTCACAAGGTCTGAGGGAACACCTTGTCTGGCCCTGGGGATTTATCCACCTTCATTCGCCTCAAGACAGCCAGTACCTCCCCTTCCATAATCTGGATACAGTCCATGACCTCCTACTCTTTTGCCTCAGTTCCATAGTCTCTATGTCTGTCTCCAGAGTAAATACAGATGCAAAGAATGCATTTAAGATCTCCCCTATCTCTCTCGGCTCCATGCATAGATGACCATGCTGATCCCAAGAGGACCAATTTTGTCTCTTGCTACCCTTTTGCTCTTAATATAGTTACAGAAACCCTTGGGATTCTCTTTCACCCTGTCTGCCAGAGCAACCTCTTGTCCTCTTTTTGCCCTCCTGATTCCCAGTATTTTGTGTTTTTATTCTAACATTCCATATAGCTTTCCTGGTTACTTGCTATACCTGCATGCTATCTGTTTGTGTTTCATGTACTGGGAACTCTAAATTCTTTTGCACTGCAATATTTTGCAATCTCACTCTGTTCAAATAATTACTTACTTTTTATTCTTCCTTCCAAAGTGGAAGATCTCCCATTTTCCTACATTTTTCTCCTTACTTAACATACCCATGTCCGTTTGCAGGCTCTCTGTGTCCTCCTCATAACATGGTAATGCACCTTTAATGTATTTTGAAAGGATAAAACTGCATTGGTGAAGTCGGGGTAAGTCTTGTTGGAAAGTCCCCTTAAAACTATTTGCACAAATGACCTGATAAGCATTGGGTAACAAAACTGGTTAGTCATATCATGCATCCACGGTTAGTCACAGGGAGGGGAGAATATTCAAAGTATGCTTTTCATTTCACAAGTGGTTTCAGATGATAGGTTTCAGACAATCATTGAAAGGAGAAAAAGAACTAGAACATGAAAAATGAAACTCTTATTCAGTTTATCCTGAATGTATTGATGAACTCCAGAAAAGACAAGGAAGGCTTTATGCAGAATTAAGTTGATGCCGTTTTCTGAGATTGAACAGAAGCAAGGATGGCAATCAAAAATGAGGAGAACGAGACCTATTTCTGCCATTCTTGGAAAATTTTAAGGCAGGGATGAAATCCAGACCATTCCATGATCATAGATACCAGGAACCTGACAAAAGAATTTGTGTTTTCAAAGGTTATTTCCCCAATTCAGAGGTTTAAATGTATTTTCTAGCCCAAGAACACAAAAGCCCAGAAAGAATGAAATGCAATTCAAGCCATTTAGTCCATTTGTTCCAAAGATAAATTTAACACATCATGGATTTGTCCCCATTTAATCTGAAGGTAAATTTTGTATAATCATCCCTGATATCTAAAAATGACCAAGGTATTAACACAATTAGGCACTGTACCCATTATCTCCATTACAAAACACTCGTTTGATATCCTCACAAACAATTACTTCTCTGGCAGCTCTGGGACATGTACCCCATGGAATACTCAAAACCAAGATTCCATTCTTATTCCATTCACAAGCAGATAAACTAACTAGAATCCAACATTAGCAGGAAACAAAGACTACAGGGGGTGAGAATTGTGCAGAGGTTCTGGGAAGGAATGAGGAATAAGAGAGAGAAGGAAGGATGTCAAAAGTTTTTTTGGAACATGTCAAGACAAATTTGGAAAATTAGTGACCAAAATTATTGGGTTTTGACAATGAAAACTCTTCTTTCAACAAAACATAATAATGTTGATGATCTTTTCTCCCTGTAATAAATAACCGAGTAATAAAACTATGAATATGTAGCTCTGAAACAAGGGAATGAACAATGCGATGTGAACGTTTTCAGGTACCAACATTAAACCTGCTGTTATTTTAATGGAAACATTGAACTATTTTGTTTTGAAGGAATTAATAATTCTAAGGGTCATGGACTCAGAGTAAGGGGCTAAGCATTTAGGAATGAGATGAGGAGAAATATTTTTGAACATAAAAATAAAGATTTGTTAGTCTTTAAAATACCCCACCCAAGAGAGTTCAGTCATTGAGTGTACTCAAGACTGACTTCAAAGGGAATGTTGAACTCTAAGGGATATGGGAATTGGGTGGGAAAGTGGAGATGTGGTGGAGGATCAGCCATGATCTTATTGACAGGGTTGTGAGGCAACTGTCTGCTTCTGTTTCTATTATACTGTATTCTCTGAGGGTAGTAGAGAGAGGATATTGTTTACCTTCTCTCTATTTATCACTCTATTTATACAACATTGAATTCACTGGTGGGTCATTTATTCTGCAAAAAAACTGCATTCTACCTCATAATTTTAAAAAAGCACCTGCTCTTTTTACAGTTGTTTTATAGTCATCATTGAATAAGTTGGTTTGTATCAAAGATCAT
Organism: Pristis pectinata; assembly: GCF_009764475.1. Lineage (NCBI taxonomy): Eukaryota > Metazoa > Chordata > Chondrichthyes > Rhinopristiformes > Pristidae > Pristis > Pristis pectinata. The sequence goes on along the minus strand of NC_067410.1, from coordinate 7,084,260 downwards.
AAAACAACTGTGACTTTTGCTTATGGTATTTGAATTGTTATCTGATAGGACACTGTTACTAAGTTATGGATGAAATTCACACAGAAGGCAGTAGGCCCAGTTTTTCATCCTTTCTGTGGACTATGCCTGTTGTTTCTTTTATATTTTACAATTGCTCTTGCTCTTGTACAAGTTCAGGCCCCAAAGGCACAATCTGGTATTCCAATGCATAGTCCATCCACCAACTCTTTACCCACTATTCTTCTACAGTGAACATAACATTTACAAGGTGCCATAGTGTGGAAGAATTTTCCTTTAACACATTCATATTGGGCGTGGGTATCGCTGGAAAAGGATGGTGGTGAGTGGCCTTCTTGAACTGTTGCAGTCCTCACATTGATGATATTACCATAGTGTTCTAAAGATTGGGTTAGATTTTGTCCCAGAGATGATATACATTTCCAAATGCTTGGAAATACAATGCCATCAGTTCCTTCATCCAGATCATTAATGTATATGTGAAAAGTTGTGGTCCCAACACTGACCTCTGTGGAACTCCACCCGTCACCAGCAGCCATCCTAAAAAGAACTTCTTTATCCCCACTCCCTGCCTTCTACCAGTCAGCCAATCTTCTATCCATGCTAGTACCTTGCCTCTAACACTATGGGCTCTTATCTTGTTTAACAGCCTCATGTGTGGCACCTTGTCAAAGACCTTCTAAAAATCCAAGTAAATACCGTCCACTGACTCTCCTTTCTCTAATCTGTTTGTTACCTTCTCAAAAAAATAAGTGGGATTAAATGGCAAAGACTAAGATGGGTGTCAAAGTTTGAATTTTCAGGATTTTGAACGTAGAGGCAGAAAAGGGAAGACAAGAGGCATTCTAACAGCAAAAATAAGACCATTGAAAGACATTTAAAACTTGTTGTTTTATTAGCACATTTAATGTACTAAAATGACCCAAAGTGCTCCACAGGGGCCACCAAAGGAGCAGAATGGCTAAGAGATTTTTGCATCAAAAATGGAGAGAGAGGTTGGGATGTTCAGGGAGAGGTTTAGGAAGGGAATTCCAAAGGTTAGGGGCCTTTGAAGCTGGAGGCATGGCCACCAATGATGGGCCAATTAAATTTGGGGTTGATGAATTGGAGGAGTGCAAAGTATCTCGGAGACGCGAGGGACTGGAGGAGGTCACAGAGAGAGGAGGGGTTTCAATACAAAAAATGACAAAACTTAAGGCATTATCAGATGGGGAACTCAGGAGTAACAGATAACTACTTGGTGAAAATTAGGGCATGGGTATCAGATTTTTAGATGAGCTCAACTTTGTACAGATCAGCCGGGGATTTTTTCGAATCATCAAAGGGAAAGAAAGCTAAGGCAGGGACACAGGATTTCAGCTGCTGATGGGCTGAATTAGTTGAAATGTTGGGTGATATTAGAGGGGTGGAAATAGATGGCCATGATGTGCTTGGTTCCACTGTTCCAATATGACACAGCCCCGGTAGTGTAGCGTTTAGCGTAATGCTATTATGGCGCCAGCGACTCAGGTTCAATTCCGGCCACTGTCTGTAAGGAGTTTGTACATTCTCCCTGTGTCTGCTTGAGTTTCCTCCGGGTGCTCCGGTTTCCTCCCACATTCCAAAGACATACAGGTTGGGAAGTTGTGGGCGTGCTATGTTGGCACCGGAAGCGTGGCGACACTTGCGGGCTGCCCCCAGAACATTCTATGTAAAAGATATATTTCATTGTGTGTTTTGATGTACATGTGACTAATAAAGAATCTTATCTTCTGGATCAGCCGGCCATATAAAGAAAACATTGCCCTAGTTCCTTCTCTGATGTCTAAGCTGGTACATGGAAAGGTGTGTCCTCCACAATCAATCAATAATTGATCCACTGCTGATTTCATAATCTAGTAACAGAACATCTTCAACAGATAATTAACCTTGCCCACAGACTACATTTTCCTCTTGGCTCAAACCAAATTACGTATATTAAAACATAGCTCACATTTCTTATATTTTAACATTCTGAGGCCTTGGTCGAACTAAAAGTTTGCATGGAAATGCAAGACAGAGCCAAAAAAAAATAATAAATTGAAGCTCGAAGCATATCACGCCTCAGGGAGTTCCAAGGTAACTTATAGCGATTAGTTGCTGTTGTAATGTAGAAAATGTGGCTGCCAGTTTAGGATCAGCATAGACACAGAAACAGCAATCAGCAAGTAGATAATCAAGTTCTTATGAATTTTGCTTCAGAGTATATCTTAGCTTGGATGCCTTCTATGAAAGGTTTAGAGTGATACGGGCCAAGCACAGGCAAATGGGACTAACTTAGGTGGGCATCTTGGTCAGCATGGACGTTGGGCCGAAAGGCCTGCTTCCGTGCTGTATTTCTCTATGGTTCTAATGTTTCCTCCTGTAGGAGAATCTAGAACTATGTGTCTTTTGCATGCACTAGTTCCATGCAACGCAACTGCATCTCCAGCAGAGCCACATTGGGTCACCACCTTAGATTTGTGACTTCAAGTTCCTGCAGCACAGTTGCCCATAATACTCTGACTCAGGAGAGACAGGGCTACCACGGTAAACACAGATTCCACGAGGATGGATCCCTAATGCCAAACAGAAGCTAAAATTTGCCATAATTCATCTGCATTGACTGCTGTAAATGTCCTAAATTGAGGATTGGTTCCAGGTCAATGAAGCGCATTAGAAGAAGTGATCCTGGTCTTCATGCCAAATGCTGCTGACACTTGTCAGCATCAAATTAACAGTGTTCATCATTCAGCATGTTACGTGGGAGGTGGAGAGGTGGTTGGAGGGAGCAGAATTTCAAAAAAGTGGGAACTGCCTAACTGCCTACCTGCAACACTCAATAACCTCCTGAGTTCACCCAATCCAGTGATGGTCATATAATACCTTGATTTGGAACATGATTCTTAGTGACATTGTGACTGATGAATCAGACCTAGTTTACCGTACAAATTACTAAAGGAAAAAAAATAACCACCACAATCTAAAGGCCAAAATCATGCTCAACAATGTCTACCTTAAAAAGTAGAGAGTTGTGCAGAAAGTTGAACGCATTTATACATCTATATTGTATATTGAGGAGGAGAAGATGACAAACATTATGGTTTTATCTAATTGTCTCTCCCTATTTTCCTAAAAATAAACTCTCTCTGCCTGATTACTGACAGTCATTCTGCCACTCCTCAAAGTTCCCCTGGGCAAAGGAAGCCAACAACAACTCAGTAGGGAATTCCACACTTTAGGGCCTTGGCAGCTGAAGGCACAGAGCCCGGAGTGCAGCAATTAAAATCAGTGATGTCCAATTTGGAGCAGTATAGAGATCTGGGGATTACAATGAAAAGGAAGGGCGAGACCACAGAGGAAGACAAACATAAGAATTTTAAAATCGAGGCATTGTCCGACCATGAGTCAGTGTTTGTCAGCTGATCGATTACTGCCTTGCAGAGGCCTTGCCGGTATTTACTTCAAACCTGACCCTGTGAGGGCAAAGAGGTTGAGCTTGTGGGCATTTTCTGGAGCAGATCAGGGGACAGTTTTGCTTTCGGAAGCCTTGGGTTATTGCCAGTCCTTTGTTCATTCTGTCTAATCCAAAGTACACTAGCCAACCAAGTGTTAAGTGCAGCTATGGAGGCATGCAAGATCTTGCTCAAGATCAGTGCATTTGAAATGTCAGGGGAGAGTTTAAAGTAATGGAGAATTTCTTGTTAAAGAGATGATCCATACACACACACAAAAATACCAATATAAATAACCCTCCATTCCCTCACAAAGCTTTAAATATTGGCTCCCACCCAGCACAGCAGCTTAAATATCTTGAGCTGTTTTATGTGGAGCTTTGAAAAATGTAAATCTGCATTGTTTTAATAAGTAGGCGTATAATTTCTTCGAGCAGTTTATACTTGCATTTTTGTTTCCCTACCCACTGATATGTTTTCGAGTGGGACTTTGCAGTGGAATTGTACAGATGCCAACTTTTACCTGTGTCTTGGGGAGACGGGTTGTTCCAAATTGCCATCTGTCCTCTAGTGAGCTGAGCTGTACAGGTGAGTCAACTTTCCTTGCAAGGGATCACATGTTCCACTGGATCCTATTTTCAGTAACACTTGAGTCCCCAAGTGCTACAGAGAATAGGCTCTGGACGGAAACATTTTCCATTTACAAACTAGTCCTGTTTAATGTAATCTGCTGGTGACTTCTGATACCTATTGCAATGTAATATTGCAGCAACTCTCATTCACGCTAATTCTGCAAGCCTGGATTTCAGCACTATCCAATCCAGTATTGATCTCGTATTGTTATTATTCGGGGTACATTGTCTCGGCGATCATTTTTTGGATGAAATCATGCCAGTTGTGAAATTGGACCAGGCACTTTTGGTTAGGTTTCATGATATCATGTGCAACATTTTCCCAGTCTTGCGGAAGCACCTAATGGCATCAATAATAGTGCAATAGTAAGAAGCCCTCTCCCATCAGAAATTGGAGCTCCTGATATTTAGCAACTGATATTTGGCAGTCGTAATAAAACAAGGAACGCAACCTGTTAAGTTCTTCTCCTACCTTCTGTGGAGGCACTGAGCTCAGAGTGGAACGTTTCGCAAAAGTGGTGGAATATTACCCGCAATAATTTGTTCTTGTATGGCCTGAGGGTCACTTGAGGCTAACATAGACTCACAAATCTAGGCCCGTTTGGGATGTCAGGGGTTGGATAAAGAAAATGAAGGAAGCATATTGGCAGATATTGAGAATGTATCAGAAAGGCCCTTAAGGAGCATAGAAAATGTAAGGAGTAGGGTATTTAAAAAAAGTAGGGCACAGAGGGGTCACAAAATATCAGATAAGATTAAGGAAAATCCCAAAGCATTTTATATATATTAAGGGCAAGAGGACAACCAGGGAAAGAGTAAGGCTAATCTGTGTATGGAGCTAGAAGCCATCGGTGAGGTCTTAAATAAATACTTCTCATCTGTAGTCACAATGGAGGATGTTGTAGTTGGACAACTCAGGTGAAATTCTAGAATGTGTTATCATTAAACAGGAGGAGATAATAGTTATCTAAGTGAGCTCAAAGATGGATAAATCCCTAGTGGAAGCTGAGATACATCCTAGGCTGCTATGGTATTGGTATCGGTATTTGTTTATTATTGTCACTTGTACCGAGGTACAGTGAAAAACTTGTCTTGCAAACTGATCGTACAGATCAATTCATTACACAGTGCAGTTACATTGAGTTAGTACAGAGTGCATTGATGTAGTACAGGTAAAAACAACAACAGTACAAAGTAAAGTATCACAGCTACAGAGAAAGTGAAGTGCAATAAGGTGCAAGGTCACAACAAAGTAGATAGTGAGGTCAGAGTCCATCTCATCATATAAGGGAACCATTCAATAGTCTTATCACAGTGGTATAGAAGCTGTCCTTAAGCCTGGTGGTACGTGCCCTCAGGCTCCTACCTGATGGAAGAGGAGAGAAGAGAGAATGACCCAGGTGGGTGGGGTCTTTGATTATGCTGGCTGCTTCGCCAAGGCAGCAAGAGGTAAAGACAAGAGTCCAAGGAGGGGAGGCTGGTGTCCGTGATGTGCTGGGCTGTGTCCACAACTCTCTGCAGTTTCTTGCGGTCCTGGGCAGAGCAGTTGCCGTACCAAGCCGTGATACATCCAGGTAGGATGCTTTCTATGGTGCATCGATAAAAGTTGGTGAGTGTCAAAGGGGACATGCCAAATTTCTGTAGCCTCCTGAGGACTATGGGAGGCAAGGGAGAAGATTGCTGCTCACCTGACAGGTTTTCACACTTTCATTGGCCATCTGAATTAAAGATTCATGAGAGCCCTTCCATGTGAGGCAAAGGTTCTCATGCACCTCCTCCAACCTTGTCTACGGCATTTGGTGCTCCCGATGTGGCCTCCATCGGCGAGACCAAGCGCAGACTGGGCGACCGTTTTTAGAGCACCCACGCTTGGTCTGCAAATGCCATCCCGAGCTCCCGGTTACATCCCATTTCAACTCCCCTTCCCATTCCCACACTGACCTGTCCATCCTCGGCCTTCTCCACTGCCAGCATGGGGTCCAGCACAAACTAGAGGAACAAACACCTCTTATTCCGCCTGGGTAATCTACAATCCAATGGCATGAACATTTTTCAATTTTAGGCAACCGTCCCCCTACCGCGCACCCCCCCCCCTTCCCCACCCCTTTCCCACCCCTCCCCGTTCTCCTTCCGACCTTTATCCGGTCCTTCCTTTCCCACAACCCATCTCCCTCCCACCCAACCCCTCCACCACCATCTTCGTCCCCCTCCCCCTCCTGGTTCCTTCCACCCCACGGCGTTCCCCCCCTCGCCCCCCCCCCCCCCCATACCCGCCTCTGGTTTTGGTTCCACCTACCATACATGTCTCCCCTGATGGTTCCTATTCTCATCTCCAGAGTCCAGAACTGGTAGCCCTTTGTGTTCCTCCTTATCTCCCTCCAGCCTCTGCCTCCAATCTTCACACGCGCCTCCTCCCGCCTCGCTCCGTCTCTCATTTTTTTCTCTTTGTCTGCCTCCATCTATCGTTCACCTGCCACTATCCCCCAACTCCATCCCTGCTTCCCTCCCCCCTACCTGGTGCAACCTGCCTGTCATCTTACACCCCTCCTCAGTCCACCAGTCACCTTGGACTCCCGTCCCCCCCTCCCCATCTCCTCTTTATATTGGCCATCTCCCCTCTCTACCCTCAGTGCTGATGCAGGGTTTCGACGTGAAACGGCGACAGTTCCTTTCCTCCCACAGATGCTGCTCGAGCCACTGAGTTCCTCCAGTAGATTATTTATTGCAGCCTGTTTTCCATGCTGTGTAGCTCTAGGCATCTAGGTTTTAGAGAGAGAGAAAGACTGGCATACGTACCTAAGGCAGCTTTCACAAACTCAGTGCTTTACATCCAAGTATTTTGTATGTTCATTTAACAGCTTGATTCAAAATTTATTAATCAAACTGTCCAAGTGGGACATCTAAAACCAGAGAGCGTAGGGTTAAGGTGAGGATTAAGAGGGTTAGAGGGGATCTGAGGGAACTTTTTTTCACTCAGATGGTGGTTGCAAGCTGGGACGCACTGCCTCAGAAAACAATATTTGAAAAATATCTGGACGAGCACTTGAACCACCAAGGATAGAAGATAAGATAAGATTTCTTTATTAGTTACATGTACATCGAAAACACACAATGAAACGCATCTTTTGCGTAGAGTGTTCTGGGGGCAGCCCGCAAGTGTCGCCATGCTTCCGGCGCCAACATAGCATGACCACAACTTCCTAACCTGTACATCTTTGGAGTCTTTGGAATGTGGGAGGAAACCCACACAGACACGGGGAGAACGTACAAACTCTTTACAGACGCCGGAATTGAACCCGGGTCGCCGGTGCTGTAAAGCGTTACGCTAACCACTACACTACCGTGCCTGCTAGTAAATGGGATTAGTATAGATGGGTATTTGAAACTAAGCACGGACATGGTAAACCCAAGGGCCTGTTTCTGTGCTGTATGATTCTGTGACTCTTAACTGTGATTAACATAACCCCAACACAATCAGAAGCACTCTGACACAGATGGGTTGCTCCTCTGATCACTAGATGGCAGCAAATGAACATTATAAACACTTGAGTCTAGAAACTGGAGACCACCTTTCAGTGTCCTAAATTGTGATCTAAATTGTAATTGTAATTTCAGTGTGCTAAATTGTAATCTAAGTCTGTAATGCTCAATTGGATGACCTGGAACAAAATCTGAAAATTAGGAAGAACTCATTAGTGTGGTTTTCACCTGTAATCGTGCATTAAAGCTTCGGTTCCTGACAGCATTGCAGCATTGAATCATGTGAAGGCAGTCATTCCTCTCTGAGTCACTGCTGCTGACCGGCTGCAGAAAAGACGGCCAAGGCCTTCAAGGTAAGGCACAGAAAAGAGCAAATGAAGAACTCCCCCCCATGTAATCATCTGCCCTGATGGAGTCCAGTACCACAACTGGCCCCACAAGTTATGGGAAGATCAGTATGGCAGAGATTGCACCATCTTGCATTAAAGCACATGCCATAAAAATACTGTGGTCATCAGGGGAACACACAGTAATGCTAGTACATATGTCTTGAAAATTGAAAATTGAGTCGGGCAAGTCCTGTGAACCAAATATCCATTCTCTAATTTATGTCTGTTTGCCGATCTGCTCCTTTTTTGTGAGTGAAAATTAAGGCCATGGATTTTTTTTTTGTTCATTCAAGGGATGTGGGTTGCGAAGGCTGAGCCAGTATTTAATTGCCCATCCCTAATTGCCCTTGAGGAGGTGGTGGGGGGCTGCCTTCTTGAACCACTGCAGAGAGTCATAGAGTTATACAGCATGGAAACCGGCCCTACGGCCCAACTCGTCCATGCTGACCAAAATGTCTATTCAAACTTGCCTGCATATGGCCCATATCCCTCTAAACACACGGGAGTTCCAGGATTTCACCCAGCAACAGTGAAGGAATGTCAATACTTTCTGGGGTCAACAGGGCAATTTTTGCCATTGTTGTTTCCGGTGCCTTGCTCGATTCCAGGTGATCCATCTGGTTTTGTTTCTGTGGCTCTTTGGTGGAGGCCAGACCAGGTAAGCATGGCAGATTTCCTCTCCTTGAGGACATTAGTGAACTAGATGGGTCTTTACAACACTCGACTATGGTTTACGTGGTCATCATTAGACTTTTTAATTCCAGAATTCAAATTCATCACCATCTGCCATGGTGGGATTCGAATCCAGATCCCCAGGACTTTTCCCTGGTATCTAGATTATTAATCCAGTGATAATACTACTGCACTATCAGCTCCTCTCACGTCCAAGTTCCAATGTGTGTTATCGTTCATTAGAAATGAGCATTGTGCACCTGATAATGTTAGCAGGTGTGTGTCTTATGCCAGGAAAACATCAGACGCACTATCGTGCATTGTGTCTGAAAGTGTCATTCAAATTATTATTTTAGCACAGACTATCCACACTTGTGTCTTATACATTTATTCATTTGTATAATTACTCAGTTCAACACTTTTCACTTTTTAAAAAAGGATGATTTTGAATCATAGAACATAATAGAACAGTATAGGCCCTTCGGCCCACGATGTGCCAACATTTTATCCTGCTCTAATATCTATCTAACCCTTCCCTCCCACATAGCCCTCCATTTTTCTATCATTCATCTGGCTATCTAAGCATTGCAATAGGTGGAAGTGGGCAGCAATAATTCCTCCTTGAGGAACATTGGACTTCTGAGACAGATGCAGTTTTGTTTGTCTTTTAATGGATGTCAGGAGGCTAGGACCATTGATTGCAACACTTCTAACCAGAGCTTATTGACTGCACCAACTTGGGCCTGAGGACATTGATTGTAACAATTCTGACCAGAACCAATTTATTTCAACATCTCTAATCAGAGCTCATTAATTGCTACTGGCCAGGGCCTATTGATTGCAACAGCAATGAGCCAATGAACCAATGATTTCAGTGATAATTGCCAAGACACACTGATGGCACATCACTGACTGTAGCCCATTGATTACACACCACCCAAGAGGGACCATTGATTGTGATATTTCTGACTGGAGCCCATTGGTTGCAACGCTATTGACCTATTGATAGCATTACTGCTGATCAGACCATTAGTTGCAATACCACTTACCAGAGCCCACTGATTGCAACACCGCTGATTAAGACCTATTGATAGTAGCACTAGTGACAAGGGCTCATTGATTGCAACACTGCTGACCATGGACTATTGATTGCAGCAAAACTGACTAGAGCTGATCAATTGATTGAGACTAATTGAGAGGAACATTGCTGATCAGGGCCATTGGTTGCAACACTACTGCTCAGGAACTGTTGATTGCAAAAAAAATTGCCCAATGGCCATTGATTACAGCATCACTAACCAGGCCCTATTAATAGCAACACTACTGGTTAAGGCCCTTGGTTGCAAATTACTGACCAGGGACTATTGATTGCATTACCATTAACCAGAGCCCTTGGTTACAACAACAGTGACCAAAACCTATTAGAACATAAAACATTACAGCACAGTACAGGCCCTTCAGCCCACAATGTTGCAACGACATTTTATCCTGCTCTAAGATCTAAGATCTATCTAACCCTTCCCTCCCACATAGCTGCCCCCCCCATTTCTCTATCATTCATGTATCTATCTAAGAGTCTCTCGTGTCCCCAATGTATCTGCCCCCACAACCTCTGCCGGCAGTGCATTCCACACACCCACCACTCTCTGTGTAAAAAAACTTACCCCTGACATCCTCCTAATATCTTCCTCCAATCACCTTAAAATTATGTCCTCTTGTGTTAGCCATTGTCACCTTGGGAAAAAGTCTCTGACTGTCCACTTGATCTATGCCTCTTATCATCTTGTACACCTCTATCAAGTCACCTCTCATCCCCCTTCGCTCCAAAGAGTAAAGCCCTAGCTCACTCAACCTATCCTCATAAGACATGCTCTCCAATCCAGGCAGCATCCTGGTAAATCTCTGCACCTTTTCTAAAGCTTCCACATCCTTCCTATAATGAGGCGACTAGAACTGAACACAACCGAACACAGTACTAGCAACACTACTGACTAGGAACCATCGATTGCAATATTCCTGACCTTAGCTGCAAACTCTCATGACCAGGGAACTGTTGATTATGACAGTACTGATTAGAGCCAATCGATTCAATCCCCCCTACCCCCATCCTCACTGACATTGACCAGGGTCGATTGTTTAAAGCATCTTTGACCATCAATAAAAATACCTCCAACTAAAACTTATTAATTTCAGCATTCCTGACATGGGCCCATTGATTGCAAAACTCCCGATCCTCTGACCTTTGAAATGATCAACCCATTACATAATGAAGATCCTTGTTCCATAATGCAGTGTTCAATGTGACTACATTCTCCTCACTGTTAAAGTTTCTGCTTTCTCCCTGGAGCTTCTTATCAGTGTGGATATAATATTATAAAAGATTTATCTTCGTAGTGAGTGTTTGCAGCCACATCGAAGGAACTTCCATTTTGAAAGTAAACAAAATGTCCCCCTACTTCCTCATGTTGCCTTTATTTGGTACAGAACCTTTGAGTTTTACCAGCCCTATCTCAGGAATGCAAGGGAAGGTTGGTTGCCTGCCAATGTGATGTCTCAAGTATAAGTTCTTGTTAAGCATTTTCCAAAAATCTTACAGAAAATAGACTGATTTAAACTAGAGCCAAATGATTAGAAAACTCAAGGGATGCTTTTCTTTTATCCCTTCCACAAGATATCTCAAGGTGCCTTACAGTCAATGATATAATGTAAGAAATGTAGTTGCCGATTTACACACAGAAAGTTTCAACAAACAGCAATGCAATAATGATCATTAAAGTCATTTTTTGTTCCTGCTTGGGGACAAATAAATATTGACCTGGAGTCTTCAGGATTTATCTTTTATGAACAATTAACAGATTATTGGTGACAACTTCAGGATGTTCACATGAACACTTCAGGGCATTTTCCTGGCTGCTTTGGAAAAGCACGGGGAGCACAAGGTTATAAAGATTCCCCACCACTTCAGGTGAGGAATTCATCCTAACATCTTGTTCCAGGAACAGCACTTCCATTCATTTGGGAGAAATTAAAGTATCTAACTGTTAATTTATACTTTAAAAAATTGTTTATTTAGAGCCATGGAATCATAGAGTTATACAGCACTGAAACAGTGAGGCAGTTGGCTCATGTTCTCCATGGGCTTTGCATCATGAAATACATTGGAGAAAACTTCAACCTTCATCTAAAGGCATAACTCATTATCCACACTCCAATAGTTTAATATACATTTATGAACCTGATCTTAGCTGATGAATTCCCTCCTCTTGCAATAACTATGGGGTCTATGTTACCTACCACAACTCTGAACAACTGAAGATGTAATAAAATGTGATTAAACCGCAGAAGCCATCTATTGGGTGTTTCATTTGCTGGAGATAAAGGACTAAGACCAAATGCAGGTGGGCACCAAATTTGTAAAGACTAGATCAGAAGACCGGATAAGTTATTGAATTAGTGGTTGGCAGATGACAAAGTTTGTTCCATTCATACAAGGGATGTTTGCATTAATAGCAAACCAAGAATTTATTGCCAATTCCTGATTACCCTTGAGAATATGGCGGTAAGCCTCTGCCTAGAATGGCTGCAGTCTGTCTGGTATTCTGGCTATTTGCCTTGTAGAAAGAAAAGAACGAGGGAGATTGGCTTCAAGTATTCAGAGGGGGCACGTTGGATGGAAACTGGTGATTTTAACTGCAGGTGTTGATGGAAGGGGTTCCAATATGGAATGGCAAGTGGGAGTCATAGAGTGAAACAGCATGGAAATCAGCCCTTTGGCCCAACTCGTCCATGCTGATCAAGGTGCCTTCCTGAGCTAGTCCCATTTGGCTGCATCTGGCCCATATCCTTAGAAACATTCCTATCCATAAACCTGCCCCAAAGTCTTTTAAAGATTGTAATTATACCTGCCTCTGCCACCGTCATTTTGAAAAATCTGCCCCTTGGGTTCCCTTTAAATCTTTCCACTCTCACCTTAAACTTATGCCTTCTATTTTTAGACTCCCCTGCCTTGGGAAGAAGACTGTGAACATCCACCTCATCTATGCCCCTCATGATTTTAAAAGGCCACTCCTCTGTCTGCTACACTCCAGGGAAAATGATCCCAGCCTATCCGATCTCTCCTTATAACTCAGGCCCTTCAGTCCCAGCAACGTCCTTGTGAATGTTTTTGGCACTCTCTCCAGCTAATCACATCCTCCCTATAGTATGCCAACCAGAAATGCACACAATATTCCAGGAGTGGTCTCGCTTAGAATCAAGACTTCAGGTTAAGCTGAATAGGAGCAAACACAGTGGGTCCTACTTGGAATGCAAGGTTGGTTAGATATGCATCCTCGAGCTCAAAAGAAAAGTTCTGAAAAACAATTCCATTCTAAAAAAATCTGTGATAGAAGCCAGAAATGAGAAGCAGCTGACTTGACATTTTTTCTACACATTCCTATGATGCCGGTGGGCACTTAAGTACCCTTGAGGGGGTGGTAGTAAGCTGTTCTTGATTTACTACAGAGCCAATAATAACATGTCAATTCTATATTTAATTAAAGTGACATTTCTAATACTATTTTGGGATTTGAACTCACATTATTGGATTATTAGTCCCCCAACTGTTCGCCCCCCCACCCCCCTCACCCCCACCTCACTATGACCCTACTTGAGGGGCTTTGGAAGAGCATGAGCCCGTGGAGGGGAAATGACCAAGGTTCATCGCTCTGAAAGATTGAGATTGAAGAGGTGAGAGAGAACTTTGCTTATGGGTGCAACGTGCCTGGTTTGTGTCCTGGGGTTGAGAGGTGATGCTGGAGGTCAGGGAAGGACGTTGGCGGCCAACAACACCAGAAAGGGGATTGGTGGATTTTGCATATCAGGTGGTGTGGGTTTGGCATAAGGGAGGAGATCGAGGGTGCTTGGGGCTGTTAAGGGTTGGGGTTGGACAGTGGTGGCACAAAGGTTTAGTAAAGTTTTTCACTTACTTACACACCTCGCTGGTCATGCTGTGGGATTCAACTATGGGAATGCCCAATGAGGTATAAGGAGAAGTTGGACAAACTTGGATTATCTTCGCTGGAACATTTGAGGCTGAGGGGAGACTTGATAGAAGTTTATAAGATTATGAAAGATATAGATAGAGTAGACAGTCAGAATCTTTTTCCCAGGGTAGAACAGTCAAGTGCTAGAGGACATGCATTTAAGGAGAGAAGGGGAAAGTTTAAAGGAGATGTGTGCGGTAAGTTTTTTACACAGGGAGTGGTAAGTACCTGGAACGGGCTGTAAGGGGGAGTCGTGGAACCAGATGCAATAATGGCGTTTAAGAGGCTGTTAGATAGACACATGAATATGTCGGGAATGGAGGGATATGGATCACGTGCAGGCAGAAGAGATTTAGTTTAATTCAACCATGTTCAGCGCAGACATTGTGGGCCAAAAGGCTTGCTTCTGTGCCGTACTCTTCTATGTTCTATGTCCCTTAAGATGAAGTGTTAGTGTCGCCCTGCAGTGCTTTGGAAGGAGAGCCGTGCAAGGAACTGTGTCATTCATGCATGCTGACGCAGAGATCATGTCAGAGTCACAAGGGCGACGGATGTCCAGAAAAGCCCTGGTCAAATTTCCCCAATGGCTTGATTTGACCCAAGGTTTGTCTCAAGCACAATTTGCTGTGGATTAAGTTGATTTTTTATTTACATAACACTATAAAAACAGGCCTACATGAAACAGTTGTGAAGTAGTTATATGACCTTAGCAATGGCAGCCTTGATCATAAAACTAAGTAAAAAGATATGTGTACCATGTATTATTTTTGCTCCCTTGAGTTTTTATAATCTGGTGATGCAGTATAGCAGCACATCAAATCATAGTAGATTTACTTTAATGGTTTAATGGTTTTGACATGATTTTCTATGTATAATAATCCCTTTAGGGGTGGAAAAGCCCTCATGCCAATTTAGCATTGCAGACATTCTTTCATGCGTGGGATAAGTAGTGCGGAAGAAGCTAGTAAAGAATGGGAAGTTTCTCTTTCAATTATCTTCTCAATTATGTAGACAATTCAACAGCAGCGTACATTTATAACACCTTTAACATTGCAAAACACTCCAAGATACTGTACAAGCATATTATCAAAGTTTAACAGTGAACCATGTAAGTATTTATGGGGACAAATAATCAAAAGTTTGGTCAAAGTGATTTGAGAGGCATTTTAATAGAGGAGAGAAGTTTAGGGAAGGAATTAGCTGAAGGTGTGGCTGCCAATTGAGGAGCAATTAAAACTAGTGATGCACATGAGGTCAGAAATGAAGGAACTTAAAAACCTGAACATTGTAGGGCTGGAGGATGTTTCAGAGACAGGGACAGGTGAGGCTAATGAGGGAACAGAAAAGAAGGATGAAAATTTAAAAACTCAGCTATCTTTCCAGCACCTTTTATGAGTAATTCATTCAAAAGATGTGGGCACTGCTGGTAACGCCAGTGTTTATCGCTCAAACATAATTACCGCAAGAAGGTAACAGCGAACTTTCATAAAACTATTTTGGATTGATTATGAAGGGAACATTGGCCTGTGGATATGGAGTGGATGTGGAAAGATGTTTCCATTAGTGAGAGGGTCCAGGATCCGAGGGAACAGCCTCAGAATAAAGGGGCGTCCCTTTAGAACTGAGATGAGGAGGAATTTCCTCACCCAGAGGGTGGTGAATCTGTGGAATTCGTTGCCACAGAGGGCTGTAGAGGTCAAGTCATTGGGTGTTTTTTAGGCAGAACTTGATAGGTTCTTGATTGGAAAGGGGGTTAAGGGTTACAGAGAGAAGGCGGGAGAATGGGGTTGAAAAAAATCAGCCATAATTGCATGGCGGAGCAGACTCAGTGGGTCAAATAGCCTAATTCTGCTCTTATGGTCTTATGGCAAGAATTTGGAAGAATAGATGGAGTTGATTTGGAGAATTTTTAATTCATTTTCATGATGTGGACATTGCTGGCAAGACCAGCATTAATTCCCCACCCTAATTTCCCTTAAGAAGGTGACGGTGAGCCGTCCTCTTGGTATTCTCACATCACACCGGGTAGGGAGTTGCAGGATTCAGATGCAGGTGAGAAGAGGTAACAACAATGTACTTCCAGTATACAATATACCAGTGTGACTTGAGGGGAACCTGCAAGGTGGTACTTCCAGGCACCTGCAGCCCTTGCACCTTTCATTGCACCTGTGCTGTGCATACATGTACTTGTGTACGTGACAGTAAACTCAACTTTGACTTTGACTTTGTCTTTCTTAGTAGTAGAGGCCACGGATTTGGAAGATGCTGTCAGGGTAGCCTTGACAAATAACGACAATGCATTTAGTAGATGGTACACACAACAACCACAGTGAATGTTTAAGCTGGGGATAGTGGCATCCATCAAGCAGGTGGCTTGTCCTGGATGGTATTGAACTTTGTATATTGTTAGGAGTTCATTTATTAAGGAATTGGCTAAAAGATTGCAGATAAATGATGGAGAGAAAAACACTCGCGTGTTTGAAATGGGATTAATAAGATTTACTTTTTTATCTTTTAATTTAATAAGACCATCAGGATTCTGATTTCATCAGAATGCTTCTTACATCGATAGTACGGGGCAGCACAGTAACACAGCTAGTAGAGCCGCTACCTCACAGTGCCAGAGAGCAAGGGTTCAATCCCAACCGGTTGCTCTCTGTGTGGAGCTTGCATGCTATCCCGGGACCATTTCCTCCAGGTGGTCCAGTTTCCTCCCACGTCCAAAAGAAGTGCAGGTTGGTAGGTTAATTAGCCACTGTAAATTGTCCCAAGTGAATCTGGGAGGAGCTGATGAGAACGTAGGAAGAATTGAAAAGAAACTGGGAGATTAAAGTAGGATTAGCGTAAATGGGTGGTTGATAGTCTGTGCAGACTTGGTGGGCAGAAGGGCCTTTTTCTGTGCTGTATCTCTCTGTGACTCGAGAGGAAGGTGTGTGTGTGTGTGTGTCTGTGTGTGTGTATGTGTGTGTGTGTGTCTGTGTGTGTGTGTGTCTGTGTGTGTGTGTCTGTGTGTGTGTATGTGTGTGTGTGTCTGTGTGTGTGTGTGTGTGTGTGTGTGTGTGTGTGTGTGTGTGTGTGTGTGTCCCAGTTTACAGAGGCTGACAAAGCAGCAGCTAGCCTCCTACTCAAGGTGGCCGGGGGGAGACTGGTAAATTGGTTTATTATTGTCACATGAACCAAGGTACAGTGAAAAACTTTGTTTTGCATGCCATCCATACAGATCATTTCATCACATCAGCACATCAAGGTAGTACAAAGGAAAAGCAATAACAGAATGCAGAATAAAGTGTTACAGTTACAGAGAAAGTGCAGTGCAGGCAGACAATAAGGTGCAAAGCCATAATGAGATAGATTGTGAGGTCAACAGTCTATGTTATTGTACAGGAGGTCTGTTCAATAGTCTGATAACAGTGGTATTGGTATTGGTTTATTATTGTCAGTTGTACCAAGGTACAGTAAAAAACTTGTCTTGCATACTGATCGTACAGATCAATACATGACACAGTGCAGTTACATTGAGTTAGCCTGGTGGTATGTGCTTTCAGGCTTTTGTATCTTCTGCCTGATGGAAGGTGGGAGAAGAGAGAATGTCTGGGGTGGGAGGGGTCATTGATTATGTTGGCTGCTTCACCAAGTCAGTGAGAGGTATAGACAGAGTAGATGGTGGGGAGGCTGGTTTCCGTGATGTGCTGTGTCCACGACTCTCTGCAGTTTCTTGCAGTCTTGGGCAGAGCAGTTGCCACACCAAGCCATGATGCATCCGGATAGGATGCTATCTATGGTGCATCTATAAAAATTGGTGAGGGTCAAAGGGGACATGCCAAATTCCTTTAGCCTCCTGAGGAAATAGAGGCGCTGATTCACTTTCTTGGCCAAGACGTCTACGCAGTTGGACAAGGACAGGCTATTGGTGATGCTCACTCCTAGGAACTTGAAGCTCTCAACCCTCTTGACCTCAGTGCCACTGATGTAACCAAGAGCTGGTATGGGAGAAAAGGCTGGTTGAGAAATTTATCTGCACAATATGAGAAAAATGACTTTGCAATGTTGAAAATCCCAATAGTGCTCGTGTCTTAGCGCCAATAGCTACCATCATATACTTGTTTTGGAGTAGATTTTTGCATTCACTTGTTCTTTCTTTTCAGTATCAAAATCATCCAAATGACACAGCAGTAGTATGATATCCAAAAGATGTCATCAGCAAGATCTTCAACACATTGATTTGAAAAACTGTGGTTGCTTTTCACTCACAGAGTGACAGTTTTTTTTCCTAAAACTAAATACTAAAGAGCTTCTTTTAAAGTGTCAGAATTATCCCGCATTCATAGGTGGATCGCTGCACCTCACCTGCACAGTCATGGATGTGACCTCTTAAAGGCTCAAGTACAAGCTGTCATATGTGGTGGGACCTCTCTCACAGTGGAATTCAAGGTCACCTCACTTTTGTCTTCTTAGCTTCCAGATCATTCCAGCTAATAGAAGACACAATCACAGTTTGTGGATCAGTGCTGTGTGAGGGAGGTCATCGATGTTATCTGTTCCACAACACCAGGCCACCCACTTCACCATTAGTTTGCCGTTTCCTCAGAGCGCAGGCACTCATAGATTGCATTCATCTCTTACAGCTTCTTACCAGGAATTCCTGGCCATAAGAGGAGGAGAACTTCTTCAAGGTATGCCTATCCTGAAGATGTTCATCCCCAGGTATGTCTACCTCGAAGAAGTTGTCTTCCTCTCTCCGATCCAGGTCTGCCTGGTACTAACACTGGATCCACTAGCTGTGATCCACTGGCGTCTCACGATCCTTTTCAGTAAACCTGGGAGCACACTCCCTATCTTCAGGAAACATGAATGCTCTCATCTGCAAGTAAACAACACTTGTCTTGTAGCTGGAAGAGTGCTAGTGGTATTGTGTGCTTGTGCCTTTAAGGGCTGGATAGTGAGCTCTCTGTGATGTGCCTTGGTGCTGGCAGCTGTGAGAATTTTGACAAGAGTTTTCCAGTAATGCACGCTGTTTCTGAAACAGTGATGTTACATGGGAGGGCCCAAAGCACCAATATTTAAATATTACTGCAGAATTCCAGTTTTTTTTACTGCATTTTTACCATAGCATTAGGGAGCAAAATGGTTCAATGAATTTTTAGGTCTCTCTTCCTTTATTTGGCTGAACACAACCCAGAATGGATATTGCAGGACTTCTGCAGAACACATTAAGGAACATTAAGGGCTTGAAAGCCCAGATAACCAGACTCAAGAACGGCTTCTTCCCCACTGCTATCAGATTTGTGAACAAATCACCTCTTTTACATCCCCTTTCCGGTGACGCTGCCACATTCTC
Source organism: Pristis pectinata (assembly GCF_009764475.1). NCBI lineage: Eukaryota > Metazoa > Chordata > Chondrichthyes > Rhinopristiformes > Pristidae > Pristis > Pristis pectinata. The sequence goes on along the minus strand of NC_067410.1, from coordinate 7,065,255 downwards.
GAACCCTTAGTTCTACCTCTTCCATTATTGTCATTTTAGCATTTCTTTACGCACTACCTCAGTTTGCACAAAACCATATACTTTGCACCATTCCATTGTTTTTGCACTCATTGCTATATTCAATGATTTATTTATTATTAACAGGTATACTGTTTACTCTGTGAGCTTCACGCGAGCAAGGAATTTTATTACACACTGGTGTATATGACAATAAACTAATCTGAAGCACAAGTACAGCTACTAAACTTCCTGCCCTTCCTACAGTACAAGCTGGTCTTTTGCTCTTGCGTGGTGGGTTTAGGCAGACTATCCATCTGTCTCTAGGAATCAAACTGAAGTACCTGTTATGGTGTTACGTCTCAGGGTCACCAGTCTGACAGGATTGAGATTGAGTCACCAGGAATTGAAAATTAATCTCCAGGACACTTTGGTGAGGAATTCTGGAGAGAGTCATATAAACATTAAATAAAAAAACATCTTCAAAAATGTTTATTTTGAAGGTAGACAAGTTGGGTGACCAATGGTAGGTGAACGTGGTTGAAGCAGGAGGTCATTTGATGATGCCAACACAAATTTATTCAACTAAGGTTGACAACCCTGAGTTTTCAAGAGGCTGGAACTAGGGGAACCCAGCATGACAAAGTGAGTAGTGGACCCAGGACACTTCATAGTTATTGGCACTTATATAAAATCTATTGCATAAAAAAAACAAGCCAAATTCATAGCCCCAGCAACCTGATCTCTGGTACAAAACCCACCACAAGCCTTCACTAAGTAGTGAAATTAGAGTCATGGAGTCAGACAGCACGGAAACAGGCCCTTCGGCCCAACTGGTCCACGCTGACCAAGACGCCCATCTAATGTTGGCCCCATTTGCCTGCATTTGGCCCATATACCTCTAAACCTTTTCTATCCATGTATCTGTCCAAGTGTCTTCTACATGTCATTAATGTACCTGCCTCAAATACTTCCTCTGGCAGCTCATTCCATATACCGATCAGCCTCGGGGTGAAAAAATTGCCCTGCAGGTTCCTATTAAATCTCTCCCCTCTCTCCCTAAATCCCCCAACGCTTGGAAAAGGACTGAGCATATTCACCCTATCGATGCCCCTCGTGATTTTATACACCTCTATAAGATCACCCCTCATTGAATGGGGGTCCAATGAATAAAGTCCCAACCTGCTCAACCTCTCTCTGAGTCCCTCAAGTCCTGGCAACATCCTCATAAATCTCCTCTGCACTCTTTCCAGCTTTGTGGCATCTTCCCAATAGCAGGGTGACCAGAACTGAACACAGTATTCCAAATCCAGTCTCACCAACATCTTGTACAACTGCAGCCTACATTAGGTCTGAGTGAGGGGCGCAAGTCAGTGGAGTCACTTTTGCTACCTGTACTGCACCACTCACTCATCAGATCCAGGCCTTGAGTAGAAATTACCGCGAGGGAAATGTATAGTGGGCAGAAGATAGTTTTCTGCATGGTTGTCATTCAACAATATAGCTTCATTGTAGACATTTTTCGCCTTGAGTACTGCATCTCAGACTGCTGCAAGAAGCAGCATCCCCCTGGAGAACTTTATAACTTACAAGTCATGAAAGCAGAGGAGAAGGGAGTTGCCACTGATGAAGCTTTGTGATGTTGGCCATTTGGTGAATGCATTGACCACAGCAGCTTTGTTCACACTGGTTTGGCGTATACACTTTGGAGATTACAGTGAGCGGATGCCATATGTGGTATTTCCTCTTTGAAGAAAGCCTATAGGGCACTCCTCCAACTTCCGCTTTCCAGCACAAAACCATTCGTAGGACTTGATGCACACAACAAAACGAAAAATGTTTCCAAGTGAATGTTTGCATTTATTAGGAGCAGACATTGACAACTCTCACTGACTGCTCAGCAGATGACAAAGATCTGAGCTTTATGTGGAGAGCATGAGGAAATGTATTCCGTTGTCGCATATTTCCACAGGAGTGGGGGGGAGTTATTGATAAACTCTATAGTGTCAACACTTGCATTTACGGAAGTGATAAGCCTGCTTCACAGGAGTATTCCCCAAAAACAATTTGGTGCTAAGATGAACTCGACCTTTTCTCCTTGGAGAGACGGAGGATGAGGGGGGACCTGATAGAGGTGTATCAGATGATGAGAGGCATTGATCGTGTGGATAGTCAGAGGCTTTTTCCCAGGGCTGAAATGGTTGCCACGAGAGCACACAGGTTTAAGGTGCTGGGGTGTAGGTATAGAGGAGATGTCAGGGGTAAGTTTTTTACTCAGAGAGTGGTGAGTGTGTGGAATGGGCTGCCGGTAACGGTGGTGGAGGCGGATACGATAGGGTCTTTTAAGAGACTTCTGGATAGGTACATGGAGCTTAGAAAAATAGAGGGCTATGGGTAAGCCTAGTAATTTCTAAGGTAGGGACATGTTCGGCACAGCTTTGTGGGCCAAAGGGCCTGAATTGTGCCATAGGTCATCTATGTTCTATGTTCTATACATAAAAATATATTAGGCCAGGTGAATGAAAGCTTGATCAAAGTGGGAGATTGAAAGGGAAATAGATTTTGAAGAGAGAGCAAGAGATAGAGAGGTTCACTGAGGCAGACCTTGAAGGTAGGTCCCAGGAAACCACAGAAGTCATACATGAAGTGATATATAAGAGACCAGGCGAATAGAATTAGAGTAGCATGGAGGCTAATATAAGGCAAGATATTAGGGATATGGATAAAATTATATATGTGGAGTTAGTTCACAAATGATCTACCAGTATTTGCAAAGACATTAGGGATAGTCAGCATGGCTTTGTGCATGGGAAATCATGTCTCACAAATTTGACTGAGTTTTTTTTGAAGAGGTAACAAAGAAGTTTGAAGAGGGCAGAGTAGTAGAAGTTGTCTACATGGACTTTAGCAAGGCATTTGACAAGGTCCTGCATGGGAGCCCAATCTGGAAGGATAGATCAGATGTGATCCAGGGTTAGCTAGCCAATTACATGCAAAATTGGCTTGGTGGAATGAGACAAGAGGATTGAAGTGGAGGATTGTTATTCAGTTTGGAGGCCTGTGACCAGAGGCATGCTATAGGGTCGGTGCTGAGTCCACTGTTGTTTGTCATCTATTTTAATGATTTGGATGGTAACATGGTTAGTAACTTTACAGATTACACCATAATTGGTGGTGTAGTGGACAGTGTAGATGGTTATCTGAGATTACAACAGGATCTAGATCAACTGGGCCAGTGGGCTGAGGAATGGCAGATGGAGTTTAACTCAGATGGGCGTGAGGTGTTTCATTTGATAAGTTAAACCAGGGCAGGACATACATAGTAAATAGAAGGGCCTTGGAGAGTATTGTAGAGCAGTGTGATCCAGGGGTCCAGGTACATAGTTCCCTGAAAGTGGCAACACAGGTAGACAGGGTGGTGAAGAAGGCATTTGGCATGCTTGCCTTCATCGGTCAGGGTATTGAGATCAGGAGTTGAGACCTCGTTGCAACTGTGCAAGTTGTTGGTGAGACCACTTCTGGAGCATTGTGCACAGTTCTGGTCGCCCGGCTTTAGGAAGGATGACATTAGGCTGGAAAGGGCACAGGAAAGACTCACGGGGATGTTACCGGGACTGGAGGATTTGTGTTATAAGGAGAGGCTGGGTAGGCTGGGGCTTTTTTCCCCGGAGCGTAGGAGGCTGAGCAGTGACCTTTTTATATAAGGTGGATGGTCAGTCTTCTTTTCCCAGGGTATGGGAGTTTAAAACAGAGGGCATAGGTTTAAGGTGAGAGGGGAAAGATTTAAAAGGGACCTAAGGGGCAACTTTTTCACACAGAGGGTGATGGGGATACGGAACAAGCTGCCAGAGGAAGTGCTAGAGGCAGGTACAGTTATATTGTTTAGAAGACATTTAGACGGGTGCCTGGATAGAAGGATATAAGAAATCTAGAGGGACATGGGCCAAACGTAGGCAAATGAGACTAGCTTGGGTAGACATCTTGGTCGACAAGGGGAGTTGGGCTGAAGGGCCCTTTTTCCATACTATGACGGAGCAGCGTTAATGGCTAATTTTCAATTTAAGAAGGATTTAGATGTACTCTGAGCCAAGCAATAACAGCCCTGGTGGCCTGGTGTGGCTCGTGAAGCTTGCCGATAAAATCAGCCGGTGGAAAACTCATCCTCAATGTATGTCATAGTTTGGTCTGTGCTATCATCTCAGAGACTCCACGTGCACACATTGACTGCACCTAGACCTTGGCTGATTAAGAAGGGCCTACTGATGATATAGCCAGTGGAATCTAAGCAGCTGAACACTGGGCTCCATGACCAAGAACTGACTGGCGGCTGATGTTGGTTTCCATACTTCCTGCCACACAGCACCTCCTCTGTTACATCCTGTCAAGGCAGCCTCAATTATAAAGGATCTTACGATACTCCAGACATGCTGGTGGTGGGCTGAATTAGTAATTGAATAGAAGTGAGCGTGGGTTGGCAAGTACCTTCCTGAGAAGCTTGCTTGCATTCTCTCTCCTAATGTGAGAGGGAGTGAGATGGCTTAGGACGGGGAGCCATTGAAGATAAGATAGATTGATTTTCATTAACCGAAGCAAATAGAGAAGAGACAAGTGTGGCCAACTAGACTATAGGTCAGACATGACTTAAGTGAATAGGCTCAAAGACTAATTGGTCTTTTTCTGTATCTGTTTTTCTGTAATTATTGAATGAACGCAGGTGAAGCCAGCATACAGGTAAATTTTAGTTTATGACTCCTGCAATACAAACCAGCAACTTGTACAGAATATGTTAACTGATGGCAAGAAGCCTTTTCTGGGAAAAACCTAGGTGCAGCCCACTAGTCAGAAGGGAAATCAATTAGTGTGGTTAGCTTGGAGTTTTAAATACCTCTTGATTATAGCCGAAAGAGGCCACAAAGAGGGTCACAGACATCTGTAGTTTTGAAGGTCCTGGGAAAGAACGATATAGGAGTTGGGGGTGTAGCTTTTGAATTCTGAGGCAGCAGAGAGGAGGAGGAGGATGATGCAGCATTTGGACCGTAGGAGGAACATGAGAGGAAAATATAGAGGGTTGTATGACCACAAGTTTCATCAATGAAGTGGGCGGGAGGGGTTGTGACAAAAATGAAGAGTTACTTCTATGACTAATTGCATTTACCAACTTGAGCCCGGTTAAAAATATTTTAAATGAGTATTTGCAAAGCTACATCTGTCAAGCATATGAGACGAAAAACTGAACAAATCCTGTGCAAACAATGCACACAGATGCAGAATCATCTGCAGTTCTTTTCATACTGTGGCAAAAGTACATCAAACCACATCAAATGTGCATTGGAGTCTGTCATGCTATGAGATGACTGTGGTGGCTCACAACCCATTGTTAACTCTTTCAGTCCTTCTCTCTTTCTGTTGTCTAGTCACTTAGGGCACAGACGCTCCCGTGTGTACAGTACCTTCTACGTCTCTGTCTACCTCCGTCAACCAGAAACAGGCACACAATCTGCTTCCACTCAGAAATGTATTTGCTGTATCATTAACAATTGACTCAAATGGGAACAATTGTTGTTTTTAGCTTACAAACAGTTGGTTTCCTGTCCCATTCCGGGACTTTATTTAGAATGTGGTGCAGAGGAACATGCCATTTGGCCAGGCTTGTACAATAAAGAAAGAATGCTTTTGTATGGCACCTTCCAGAACCTCAGAATTTCCTGAAGTATGGCAGTGTTATAATGTAGGAAAAATCCCACACAGCCAGATCCCACAAATAGCAATGTGATAATAGTTATTTTGAGTGATGTTGACTGAGGCACGAATATCTTCCATCACACTGCACTGTGACAGTGCGGGGGGCCACTTTAATTCTCCATCCCATTCCCACTCCCACTCTGACCTCTCGAACTGTGGCCCCCTGCACTGAGTCCCAATGCAAGCTTGAGGCACAGCTCTTCATCTTCTGTCTGGGTACGTTGCTGCCCTCTGGACTCATTGAATCCTACAACTTCAGTAACTTCTTCCTCTGTATGGGTCATCCATCTACGATATTGGCTCAGCTTGTCCTTTTTTTCTCTCTGGGAGAGGAGTTCATGCCCAATCTGACCTGCTGGACAGTTCTTCTTGCTCTGCATTTCACAACTTCTATGTTCTTTTGTCTATATTCTGTGTTCTCACACTTCCTTTGACTCCTTCCATTCACTCATTGACCAGATAATCTTGTTTACAACTTAACCCCATGGTTTTACCCTGCCAGAGACATTTACCCCTTCCCCCACCCTCCCCGCAGCTTCACGACCGTCTTTTGTCTTCTTCTGACAAAGAATCTTTGACCGGGAATGCCGACTCTGCTCCTCTTCACACAGATGCGTCCTGACATGCTGAGCATTTCCAGCGTCTTCTGGTTTTATTCTGCCATAATGAGTTCCACAGTGAGTAAATAAATTCCTCCTTATTTTGCTATTAGATTTATTTTAGTAGCTGTGGCCTTTAAATTTGGATTCTCACACGTCAAAAGATTTTCCTTACAGCTACCCTGTTGTGGAGTCATTAAACCATGGAAATTTAGGACAAAAAAGCAGGTCATTCAGTCCAGAAGTTCCACACCCATCTCACATCTAAATTCATTACTGCACAGACTAAGATACATCAGAATCAGAATTAGATTTATTATCATTGACAAATGTGGTGAAATTTGTTGTTTTGCAGCAGCAGTACAGTGCAAAGACATAAAATTACTATAAATTACAAAAATAAATAAATAGTGCAAAGCAAAGGAATAATGATGCAGTGTTCATGACTTCATGGATCGTTCAGAAATCTGATGGCGGGGGGGAAGAAGCTGTTCCTAAATCATTGAGTGTGGGTCTTCAGGCTCCTGTACCTCCTCCCCAATAGTAGTAACGAGAAGAGGGCATGTCCTGAATGGTGAGAGTCCTTAATGATGGATGCCACTTTCTTGAGGCAACGCCTCTTGAAGAAGTCCTCAATGATGGGGAGGGTTGTGCCCCTGATGGAGCTGGCTGAGTCTACAACCCTCTGCAGCCTCTTGCAATCCTGTGCATTGGAGCCTCCATACCAGGCTGTGATGCAACCAGTCAGAATGCTCTCCACCGTACATCTATAGAAATCTGTAAGAGTCATTGGTGACATACCGAATCAAGTGTTCAGCCATGTACTTCTTAAACGTTATGAGAGTTTTTCCAACCAATATCCTTTCAGACAGTGAGTTCCAGATCCCCACCATTTCAAAGGTGAAAATGTTGTCCTCAATTGCCCTCTAACCCTTCTACCAATTTACCTTAAAATTACGCAGCCAATTTACCTCTCTGTTAAGTAAAGTAGATTCTTGCTATCCACTCAGTCTAGGACACACATAATTTTATACACACTAGTCAAATTTTATTCAAAAGAAGATTACCATATCCTGTCCATTTCTTTGCTGGTAAATTAAATCATAGGGTTCAAAGCATTCATAATCTTATAGGTCTCCATTATTTCTAAATATTCCCTGAAGAAAATCTGTTTAACTTCCATGATAATTACTTTGGTACCATCCTTGTAAGTCCTTTCTCCAGCAATGCCACATCTTTTTTAATAGTAGTGAGACCAGAACTGTGCAGAGGGCAGGCCGACCCAGGTCCTGTTCAACTTTATCATAGTTGGTTTATCTTTAAGTTCTGTACTCCTGGGAATAGATCCCTGTGACTTGTTAGAATTTTTAATTACTTTGATAAACTACTGTGCTCTTTTTAATTATTTTTTCCCCTTATATCCTTCAGTCCCCTTTTTCAGTTTCAGTTCAATTTCTTTTCCTTAAGATACAAGTGGAGTTTCTGATTGCTTACCAGTGTGTATTATCTCGGATTTATCAGTGTTAAGGTTCATTTAGCTACCTATACTGCATGTTTTCTAATGTCTTCTTGAATTAGGTTGCATTCCTCAGTTCATAGCCCCTATTTGGTATCATTTGCAAACCTTGAGTGTTCCTAGCTCCTCATTGCAATTCCTCCAAGTTAATCATAAATCATTGATCTTACTACTGATCCTTGTGAAATTCTGATTTTCACCTCGTTCAATTTGAATAATGACCCATTATCCTTCTCTACTTTTAATTCTTCAGCAAATTTACTATCCATTTAACCCCCTGATTTTACCTTTGCTAACCTTTAACCTGAGTGAATTATGTGGTATAATTTCAAAGGCCTATTGAACACACAATCCAGGCTGACATTTCGGTGCAGTGTTGAAGGAGTCCATCACTGTTAGAGGCACTACACTTTGAATGAAGAATAATTTGTGCAGGAAGTATTTTTGAATTTCTCAATAATTACCTGTCAGAGAAAGAACTAATTGGCATGTATCTCGTTTTGTGCACAATGGTGTCGACATTTGCTAAATATATAACTCACTCACGTTGAACTTTCCACATCCTTCCTGTAATGGGGTGACCAGAACTGTGCACAGTACTCTAAATGTTGCCTAACCAAAGATTGATACAGCTGCAACATTACTTTCTGATTCTTGTACTCTGTGTTGTAACCAATGAAGGCTAGCATGCCATAAGCTGCCTTTACCACCCTATCTACTTGTGTTACCACTTTGAGAGCTATGGACTTGGACCTCAAGATCCGGGATTTTAAATTCAGTTGTCACTCCGGTTTTTTCATACAAACATTTACATTGCATTCCAGTGCAGTACTGTGAGAGCTCTGTGCTCTCAGTGGTGCTACCTTTTTGATGCAATGTTAAACTGAGGCTCTGGCTGCTCTCTCAGGTTGAGTTGAAAGATCCTATGCTGCAGTTTTGAAGAAAATGGAAGTTCCTGGACTATTTCGGCCTCAGTCAACATCACTAAAAACAAATTTAAACACCGAGGTACTTTAAGAAGACATTGCGTTGTTTGTGGGAGCTTCCTGTGCACAGTGTGCCTGCCGCAAAACAAAAATAATGACACTTAAGAAGTACCTCATTAACCGTACAGTGTAGTAGGACCACCTTAGGTTATGAAAGGTGCTTTATAACTCCACGTCTTTTACATAGCAGGCATTACATCATCTAGAGTTTGTAACTGTATGAAGTAGCTTGAGGTTTGAGATGAAAGACACCACACAAGTATTACTTATGGATGAGACTGGCTTTTTTTTATCCTTTTAATAAGACCCCTTTTCAAGTTGGGAACATTGTATTGAGAAATGTCAAGTATCCACTTGCTCATTTGCTGGGTTGGTATGTAAGTGATTTTGTGGTTAGCTGAAGGTTCTCTTTAAAGACTTGTAACAACCTTCGTGTTATAACAGCTGATCCATCAAATGTTTAACCCCTATTCAGACAAACTATCCTTCCAAAGGTTAAGAGAAAAGAAAATTGGAAACAAAGGTTTAAAAAACCCTGAATACTTTGTGAAAGGAAACTGGTTGGGGAAAAAATTGGTCTGGTTTAATGCTGTGTGTTCTGTAACTTCATGACTCATTGGTAATTTACAACAGCAATCAGTATTTGTGTCATGCCTTTTACATCCCAAGTTTAGTTACAGAAGTGGAATCATGCAACTATCGATATTGAGACAAGAAGCCAAATTGACATGGTCATTGGGGTCAATTTTATATCATGTACTGATGGTTGATGGAGTCAATATTTAGGGTGGTACCAGTCACACTGCCTTAGATGATGATGAACTTCTTGAACATTTTTGGAGCTGGATTCATCCAGGCATGTTGAAAATAAATTGGTAAATTGGTTTATAATTGTCACATGTACCAAGGTTTTGTTTTACATGCCATCCATACAGATCATTTCATCACATCAGTGCATTGAGGCTGTACAAGGGAAAGCAATAGCAGAATGCAGAATATAGTGTTACAATTACAGAGAAAGTGCAGTGCAGGCAGACAATAAGGTGCAAGGCCATGACGAGGTAGATTGTGAGGTCAAGAGTCAATCTTGTTGTACTAGGGGACTGTTCAGTAGTATTATATAAGTGGGATAGAAGCTATTTCATCCCAATCTTGACGTGTCTTGCAGATGGTAAAAAGGTTTTGGGTAGTCGGGACGTGAGTTACTTGCTATGGGTCTGATCTACTTTTGTAGCCACAGCACATATAGTCCTGTTAATTTTACAGTCAATGGTGACCCCACGATGTTGGTTACAACACGGACTGTTAAGCGTCAAGGATAGGTAGCTCGACTGTCCTTTTGAAGATGGTTGTTAGCTGGCAACTGTCTTGCAAGAATGATACCAGCCCTTTCAGAGGAAGTGGTTGAGGCAGGTGCAATAGTGTCATTTAAGAAGCACTTGGATAGGTATATGCAGGGGCTGAATGCAGGAAATTGGGACTAAATGGGTTGGCACCATGGTCAGCATGGACTCATTGGGTTGAAGGGCCTATATCTGTACTGCTTTGCTCGATGACTATGACTTTCAGTGCAGAAAACATTCCCTCAAAGCACCTTCTGCTTAAGAAACCTAGGACTGTTTATTAGGACAAAAAGCAGACACCTTGTATTCATTTCCCAAATTTCAAAACTGCATTTTAAAAGAACACACATTTTGGGTGTCTTTCTGGTCTTCATAATGGAGTGTGTTTCTGTTGGCTCTGCATGTTCCTGGACAGGAGACCACTCTTTATTGTTTTATGCAAAAAATTGCATGGCAAGGTTTAGAACATAGAATGGTACAGCACAGGAACAGGCCCTTCGGCCCGCAATGTTGTGTCGAACCAATTACATTAGTAATAAATTGCCCAATTAAACTAATCCCTTCTGCCTACACAATGTCCATATCCTACCATTTCCCTCCATGTGTCTATCTAAGAGCCTCTTGAATGCCCCTATCATATCTGCCTCCACCACCACCCCTGGCAGCACATTCCATGCACCCACCACTCTCTGTGTAAAAAACAGGCCCCACGCATCTCTGAACTTTCCCCCTCTTACCTTGAATGCATGCCCTCTGGTATTAGACATTTCAACCCTGGGGAAAAGATACTGGCTGTCTACTCTATCCATGCCCCTCATAATCTTATAAACCTCTATCAGATCTCCCCTCACCCTCCGCCTCTCCAGAGAAAACAACCCAAGTTTGTCTAACCTCTCCTTATAGCGCATGCCCTCTAATCCAGTCAGCATCCTGGTGAACCTCTTCTGCACCCTCTCCAAAGCCCCGACTTCCTTCCAATAATGGGGCGACCAGAACTGAATGCAATATTCCAGATGTGGCCTAACTAAAGTTTTATAACGCTGCTGCATAATTTCCTGACTCTTGCACTCAGTGCCTTTCCAGGTTTCAGCTGGGATGCCCACTGCAGTTAAGTAGCTGGACTGCATACATTCAAGACAGATGCCAGGGTAGCATGCATATGTCTGTGATAGCCACAGAATCTGTGCCCCAACGGAGACCTTCAAAAGATGAGGGGAAAAAACAGGGGTGTGGGAGGGATACGATTTACTTAAAGTGAAGTTTTTATGAACTGCGGAGATAGCGAGAAAAGTATCACCAATTAATTACAGGATGATCGATGGAAATTTAAATTCCCTAAATACAGCTGCTCATTTGTACTTTGTGCAGAGAAGGATACCTTGGGATGTGGTTGCATTAACAAAATAAAGAATCTAAACACTGAGGTACTTTAAGAAGACATTGTGTTGTTACGTTTTTCCTTTGGTTTATGATCAATGTAATCAGAAGCAGGAGTGCATGATGTGCTCCTTTACAGGGCCTGGAGCGGGAATATAATGATCAGCTGGATTGGATTCAATCAAGGAGCAATTAACTGGGACAAATCCTGGTCCAAAACATAACAACTTCCTGGGTCAGGCTGTTCCAGCTGTCCACATCACTTATTTGAAGCTTTCTGTTCATTTCACTGATTGAAGAAACTTGGTCACTCAGCAGAGTTTGGAAGAAGGAAGAATGATCTTACTGTGAATCTGAGAGGGATTGACTTGGTAGATGCTGAGAACCTGCTTCTGCTAGCTGGGGAGGAGAGTACTTGAGGGAACAGCGTCAGGAAAAGCGATTGGCTATTAGGGACCATGAGGAGCAGTGGATGCTGAAACCATCACGGTAAATGTCGCCATTATCCGGCACCATCTTTTAGTACAGGGAATACAATGAATTTATTCAAAGAGGGACAAATTTTTTGATGCTGAGGGAATCAGTATCAACTGGTCCATGCCCAGTTGTTTGTGTTTGGCCCATAACCCTCCAAGTCCCTCCCCTCCATGTACCTATCCAAATGCCTCTTAAGTGGATGTAGGGACTGGGCGTGAGAGTGTACAAAGCACAGGGTCAACCCTTTTCCTCTCCCTATCATGGGATTGATAAATTTAATTATGGAATCAGCTAAATTGGCATAAACCACAAAGAGAAGTTGTACAAAACCAAGAAATGAAGCTGCACAAAACCAGGCTGAGCTTTATTTGCTTTGGTAGTTTGTAGTTGGGTAGGACAGTGGCTTGGCCGAAGCAGCAGCAGCAAAATCTGCCAAAAAAGGGCGGCTTTTCACAGCCAACACTGAGCTGAAAATTTGTAGGTTCAAGTCCCACTCCAGAGCCTTGAGCATGAAGCTCCAAGTTAATGCTTTCACTGCAGTGCTGAGGGAGAGCTGCAGTATCAGAAGTGCTGTTTATCACATGCTTTCACAGGTGGATGTAAAGTGTCTTGTGGCTGTGTTTTAAATGACAACAGAGTTTTTGTTTTGGATGTCCTGGCCAATCTTTCTAATGAAATCACAAAACAGATTGGCTGGACTATGCAGAAAAATGCTAGCAGTTTTGTATGGAACTGCAGAAATTTTACTGTGTAAATGTCCGCAAGCTACAGGACTCACACACAAGCGCAGAAGTCTTAAACCCGCTGACTGACGTTTGCTGACCATTTAGTGGTGCCGTTCTTAATTACTTCTATTGTAGTTCATATTTTTAATTATTTGAATTGTTTTGGTTGTCCTTTTTTTTGTAATTTTCATAAAATGTTAATAATTTTAATTTAAAAGAATATTTATTTCGTGTCTTGAGTCATAGAATAATACATAATATAGAGGAAAGAGGCCCTTCGGCCAACTGGTCCATGCCAACCACAGTGTCCTCCCTGCTAGTCCCAGTTGCCAGCATTTGGCCCATAACTCTCCAAGCCCCTCCCTTCCATATAACTATCCAAATGCCTCTTAAGTGTTGCAATTGTACCCGCCTCAATCACCTCCTCTGGCAGCTCGTTCCAGGTATTCATACCCTCTGTGTACTTTCCCTTCTTTTATCAATGCTTTGGTTCTCATTTGCTGAATCTCATACTGTAGAATCTGAATTAGAGGTATTGAGGAGATCTGAGCATCTGTGAATAGAGAGGAACAATAGGTCATTGGGAGTAGGGGCTTATTTCAGTCAGATTTCAAAGTATGACTGGCCATAGCTGGGATACTCATTTTAATAATATAGTGTGGAGGAAAGGGGTTAAAAGTTAAAAAAATAAAGTGTTCCACTTGTTTACACTCTTACCGCCTCCATGGTCTTTCAAAGCTGGCAACCAACATCTGTTCATTACCAATGAAAGCAGTCAAATTTTCAGGGTAATGACTGTTTGTGTTTGTTAGTTCTTTTCCCCATGAAGGAGGAAATATTTACTTCTACATATTTGCAGCAGCTGGGGTACATGAAATGATTCAGTGGCAGAAGATGAATTGACCAAACTGTTGCCAAGACAACTCATTTTGGAGCCAAGAACATAATCATTTTGTTTCCAAATCTCTGTTACGGCTTTCAAACCATGCAGGTATCTCTTTGCCTATTGAAATAGTTCATGGTTTGCAGAAGGCTAGGGTCTGGCTTCAATGCTTTATGTGTTGAAATTATCCTGCATTCTATCCTGTAAACTGATGTGAGAAGTAAAGGTCTCCAGGTAAAGTAACTTTCATTTATATAGAACTTGTTGTGATTCAAAATGTCCCCATATTTTACCACCAAGAAGGTAGTTCTGGAGTGCAGTCACTTGTAAAGTTTCCTATAGGATTAATTGAGCTATTGGTCTTGTATTTGCCCCAAGGTCTTCTCAGCAGGGAGTGCCTAGCCTTCATTTTGTAACTGTCCTGACAGCCATTCTGGAATGCATGCTGGATTCTTTGTCTTTGTTTCCTTTTCACGCTCTTTAGATTTCACAGTATCCTTTATTGTTATTGGGTCCAAGTTTTGGAACTTCATACGCAACAGCACTGTGGGAGTTCCTCTACCTGAAGGACTGCAGTTATGGAGTCATAGAGTACTACAGCACAGAAACAGGCCCTTCGGCCCATTTAGTCTATGCCGCCTGATCTTCTGCCTAGTTCCATCACCCACCCAGACCATGTCCCTTCAAGCCCCTCCCATCCATGTACTGTACCTATACAAACCTCTCTTAAATGTTACAATTGAACCCGGAAGTTATTCGAGAAGGCAGCTCACCAACACCTTATCAAAGTCAATGCATAATTGGGAATAAATGCTGGTCTTGTTGGCCAAGTCTGCATCCTATAAAAGTGAATTAAAAAAAGACATGAAAGGGAGGTTTGTGGTAGCATGGTAGGTGTGGTGGTCTAATGGTTATTTTACTAGCAACACAAAAGTTATGAATTCAGTCCACATACTATGGGGTCAATAAGTACACTTCCTGCTGCCTCAGGAAAGCAGCCAACATAATCAAGGACTCCTCCCACCTTGGTCATTCTCTCTTCTCCCCATTGACCAGAAAATACAATAGCTTGAGGACATGTACCACCAGGCTCAAGGGCAGCTTCTGTCTCGATACTATAAGACTCTTGAATGGACCTCTTGCTATAGATGAACTTCCGATCTCTGAAGGGTCTCGAACTGAAACGTCGACTGTTCATTTCCCTCCATAGATGCTGCCTGACTCGCTGAGTTCCTCCAGCTCCTTCGTGTGTTGTCATTGATCTCTCAATCTACCTCGTCATGGCCATTCCATCTTATTTGTCTGCCTGCACTGCACTTTCTCTGTAACTGTAACACTATATTCTGCATTCTGTTATGTACTTATATGTGGAATAACCTGTCTAAATGCCCTAGGTGGCATGCAAGCAAAAGCTTTCCACTGTATCTCGGTACAAGTGACAATAGCTACCAATTATCTCTGGCCTGTCACTAGAAATGTGAACATGAAGGTGGAAAACTTTGATATATCATAGTAGCAATAGTTGGTTGGTTAAAAAAAAAGACTGATTTTCTCATATTCTTTGGGAAACCTAGCCTTCATACATGCCTGGTCTACACAATGCAAACAACTCTTATTGCATGCTTTGATGGCTCATTATTGTACAAAGACTTTAGCCTTTTCACGGCAACACTAGTGGCTGATAAATATGGCCTAGTGAAAATCTATGAGCAGATATCTGTCAACGCCTCAATCTGAAATTGCAGTCCATGTAATGCAAATTATTGAGATTTTTCAATTGTAATGATGGCAATAGATCAGTCATTATCACATTATTTCTTGTGAAGGCTTGTGCACAAGTTAGCTGCCACATTTCCTGTATTACAAAAGTGACTACACTTCGGAAGTAATTAACTGGTTGTAAGGTGACTTGGCACATCCTGAGCAAGACACGAAAGGAACTATATAAATGAAGTGTTTCCTTTATAAGCCCAGTCTTTGTGATTAATTTGTCTATCCCTAGCCCTCACAACCAGATCAATCTCACCCACCCAATGGACATCTGCTATCCCAGACCACAGTTAGACCCCCACAACCACTGGCAGATCATCTCTCCACTGGCTGTGTCCTACCTCACCCTTCTGTATCAATGATTGCCACAGGCTTCCTGTGCACAGGAACCCCAGTTATAGACAACCTGCAGTTCATTTCTCTGTGATTTTTGGGAAGCCGTTTGTCTGGGTTTTCCAACCTGACGACAGCTCACTCTCCTCACACACACGGCTCACCTTCAGACTGAAATCCAGAACGATGTTACTGAAGATTAGTTTTGAAGTTATGCACCCCTCTGCTTTAGCCTGAGGTCTTTTGTTTCCAGCCAACATGAAATAGCTTGTCTATGTTATCTAATCCTTTCAGAATTGCAAAAACAGCAATAATATCACCTTAAGCATCTCTTAAAGGAAAAAAGGTCCAATTTGCAAAATCACATTGCAAGTCTATCCCAGTCTCCTTCTGTTTCCTATTTCCATATCCTTTTAATAAACTTCTTTAACAGCAACACCTAGCAAAGTTCCTTGCATTCTCAAAGTGTGACATCAATGATAGAAGCACCATGGGACGTTTTACTGCATTGAAGGTGCTATGTTAGTGCAACTTATTACTGCTGAAGTGACAGGATTTCCTTTCTATTTTGGCCCAGTATTGACCTCTAAGTTCATCCCAACACCTGGTTTGTTTTATGCACTGTTACTGAGCTTGTTGCAATAGACTGATATTATTGTTGGACAGGACCATCAGCATATTTCACTATCCATGTACCTGTTTTCTTTCAATGTAATAATTGCCTGTTGGATCTTTTATACTTCTCTTCACTGACGTTCATCTGCCACCTGCACTTTTATATCGACAGCATGGGGATGTCACTGGCTAGCGCCACATTTATGCCCACTTCTAATTGCCCTTGAATTGAATGGCTTGTGAGTTCATTTTAGAGGGCAGTCAAGAATCAACTACAATGTTGTGGGTCACGTAAGGAAGGCAGATCTCCTCCTCCTAGTTGGTGAACTAATTGGGCATTTGCATCAATTAGAGAGCTTGATGATCTCCATAATGGATGCTTAAAATCTTCAGCTACCATGGTGAAGCTGAACACAAATCCATTAATAATAGTTCAAGCATTTTGTCTGGGAATTTAGCCACTGCGCCATTTTCTTTGGCAGTTCCTTGGGATCGAGGATTACTTCCTTCTACTTCAGATGTGACTTTCAATGATGCCTGTGTGGGACCAGCAAATTTTGCCGCAAATGAGACAGGAGTTACTTGATGGGATGGGCAGGTAGGTATCTTGAGAGGCGGTATGTTCTTCCACCATTTATGCTGGGCCTCTGTGTGCTCCCCATTTATGGGCTTGAGGTTCTTAGTGTCATCCCAAACACTCCTTCATTCTTAGTGGCCATGGGCCAGGGACACATGAAGTCAATGAGGTTGTTACATTTTGACATGGAGGTTTTGAGAGTTTCTTAAAATCTTTTCCACCATCCACCTGGTAATCTGTTCCCATGGATTAGAGTATCTGTTTTGGCAGTCCGGTGTTGGGCTCAATGGATCCACTGGGGCCTCAATGCTGTGGATGTTGGCCCGGCAGAGGATGCTGTAGTTGGTTTGTGTTTCTTGGAGGATTTTGCAGAGCTGGCTTTGGTGATGATATCTCAGCAGCAGGGCAAGTTCCATCTCCCTTGGCAGAAAGGTCAATAACTAGGGGATGTAGATTTAGGGTAATTGATGGAAACATTAGAGGGAAGATGAGGGAAAAGATTTTGTTCTAAAGAGCGGAGAGGTTCTGGAACTCATAGCCTGAGAGAGTAGTGGAGGCAGATACCCTCATCACTTATGAAGTACGTGGATGAGCACTTGAAGTCCTATAATTTGCAGGGAAGAAGGTTTAATTTAAATAGTCACAATGGGCCAAATAGTTTAGTTCTATCTTATGATGGAATCAGAATCAGATTTATTATCACTGACTTAAGTGTTGTGAAGTTTGTTGTTTTACGGCAGCAGTGCAGTGCAAAAATATAAAATTACTATAAATTACAAAAATAAATAAGTAGTGCAAAGAAAAGGAATAACAAGATAGTGTTCATGGGTTTCATGGACCATTCAAGAATCTGATGGCGGACAGGAAGAAGCTGTTACTGAATCGTTGAGTGTGGGTCTTCAGGCTCCTGTACCTCCTCCCAATGGTACTAACGAGGAGAAGGCATGTCCCAGATGGTGAGGGTCCTTAGTGATGGATGCTGCATTCTTGAGGCATGGCCTCTTGAAAATGTCCATGATGGTGGGGAAGGTTGTGCCCGTGATGGAGCTGGCTGAGTCTACAACCCTCTGCAGCCTTTTGTAATGCTGTGCATTGGAGGGTCCATACCAGGCGGTGATGCAATCAGTCAGAATACTCTCCATCATACAGCTATAGAAAATTTTAAGAGTGTTTGGTGACATACCAAATCTCCTCAAACTCCTAATGAAGTAGAGCTGCTGGCATGCATTCTTTGTGATTGCATCAATGTGTTGGGCCCAGGATAAATCCTCTGAGATGTTGACATCCAGGAGCTTGAAACTGCTCACCCTTTCTACTGTTGACCCCTCAATGAGGACTGGTGTGTGTTCTCCCGACTTCCCCTTCCTGAAGTCCACAATCAAGTTGCTTGGTCTTGTCGATGTTGAGTGCGAGGTTGTTGTTGTGACACCATTCAACCAGCCGATCTATCTCACCCCTGTACACCTCCTTGTCACCATCTGAGATTCTACCAACCACAGTTGTATCTTTGGCGAATTTATAGATGGTGTTTGAGCTGTGCTTAGCCACACAGTCATGAGTGTAGAGAGGGTAGAGCAGTGGGCTAAGCACGCATCCTTGAGGTGCGCCTGTGTTGATAATCAGCAAGGAGGAGATGTTATTACTGATCCGCACTGACTGTGGTCTACCTGGCTGTGATGTTCGATGAACATCAAACTCCCTGCTTTGTAAATTCTGCTGCTTAAGGCAAGCTAATTATTGACCTGGAAGAGATCATTTCAGAGTGTAGAACATAGAACATAGAACAATTACAGCACTATTCAGGCCCTCCGAACATGTCCCTACCCTAGAAATTACTAGGCTTACCCATAGCCCTCTATCTTACTCAGTTCCACGTACCTATCTAACAGTCTCTTGAAAGACCCTATCGTATCAGCCTCCACCACCATTTCCGGCAGCCCATTCCACCCACTCACCACTCTATACCTACTCCCCAGCACCTTAAACCTGTGTCCTCTTGTGGCCACCAGTTCAGCCCTGGGGAAAAGCCTCTGACTGCCTACCCTATCAATACCTCTCATCATCTTATACACCTCAATCAGGTCCCCCCTCATCCTCCGTCTCTCCAAGGAGAAAAGGCCAAGTTCCCTCAACCTGCTTTCATAAGGCATGCTCTGCATTCCAGGCAGCATCCTTTTAAATCTCCTCTGCACCCTCTATGGCTTCCACATCTTTCCTGTAGTGAGGCGACCAGAACTGAGCACAATACTCCAAGTGGGGTCTGACCAGGGACCTATATAGCTGCAACAATACGTCCCGGCTCCTAAATTCAATTCCCCGATTGATGAAGGACAATACACCATATGCCTTCTTAACCACAGAGTCAACCTGCACAGCCGCTTTGAGCGTCCAATGGACTCGGACCCTAAGATCCCTCTGATCCTTCACACTGCCAAGAGTCCTACCATTAATACTATATTCCGCCAACATATTTGACTGACCAAAATGAACCACTTCACATTTATCTGGGTTGAACTACATCTGCCACTTCTCAGCCCAACTCTGCATCCTATCTATATCCCTCTGTAACCTCTGACAGCCCTCCAAACTATCCACAGCACCCCCAACCTTCGTGTCATCCGCAAACTTACCAACCCACCCCTCCACTTCCTCATCCAGGTCGTTTATAAAAATCACAAATAGTAAGGGTCCCAGTACAGATCCCTGAGGTACACCACTGGTCACCGACCTCCACTCAGAATACGACCCTTCAACAACCACTCTTTGCCTCCTGTGGGCCAGCCAGTTCTGGATCCACACTGCAATGTCCCCTTGGATTCCATGATCTCACCTTCTCCATAAGCCTTGCATGGGGTACCTTATCAAACGCCTTGCTGAAATCCATATACGCTACATCTACTACTCTCCCTTCATCGATTGCTTAGTCACATCCTCAAAAAATTCAATCAGGCTCGTAAGGCAGGACCTGCCCTTAACAAAGCCATGTTGACTATTCCTAATCATATTATACCTCTCCAAATGTTCATAAATCCTGCCCCTCAGGATCTTCTCCATCAGCTTACCAACCACTGAGGTAAGACTCACTGGTCTATAATTTCCTGGGCTATCCCTACTCCCCTTCTTGAATAAGGGAACAACATCCACAACCCTCCAATCTTCCGGAACCTCTCCCGTCTCCATGGATGACGCAAAAATCATTGTCAGAGGTTCCGCAATCTCCTCCCTCGCCTCCCACAGCAGCCTGGGGTACATCTCATCCGGTCCCGGCGACTCAACTAACTTGATGCTTTCCAAAGGTTTCAGCACCACCTCTTTTCTAATATCTACATGCTCAAGCTTTTCAGGCCACTGCAAGTCTCCACTACAATCCCCCAGATCTTTTTCCGCAGTGAATACTGAAGTAAAGTATTCATTAAGTACCTCCGCTATTTCTTCCGGATCTATACACACTTTCCCACTGCTGCACTTGATAGGCCCTACCCTTTCGCATTTCATCTTCTTACTCTTCACATACTTGTAGAACGCCTTGGGGTTTTCCTTAAAAAATACTGGAACAAATTATACTGGAACAATTTATTTTTTTTACCAAGAAATAAAGGGTGGCAATAGTTAAATATTTAAATATCTTTTGATGTTGTGTAAGTATCGGTTGGTTCAGAGAAATATGCGGCATTGGATCAGAGTGCCACAGTGGATTAGCTGCTGTGTTGTATCTGGGATCTGCTTTTGATTCCAGTCCAGGAAGGCAGGGAAAAGATGTTTCTGTCCCTTTTTATCTTTGCTGATCTGCTTCTTTCTGAAAGCAGTCACTAATGAGTACAAGCCTGATATGCAAATCTGGAGACACAAGCGACTGCAGATGCTGGAATCTGGAGCAAAAGCCTAACTCAGTACTCGGTCTAGAATATCATTTGTGTGCCAGGAGTGATGTGAGAGTTGAAGAAGCCATCCTTGGAATGCCTTAGGTTATAAAAGTCCTGGAATTATCTGGATCTCAATTGCAAACCGTTCCCCCAAGCAGGTGGTGAAGATACTGGCCTAAAGATGGTGCTGTCCTTTACATAATTATGTCAGGCCTCAGTGACGTCATTGGCACCCAGGTGCAATAGTCACTCTGGCCTAAGTCAGAATCAGAATCAGGTTTATTATCACAGACATATGCTGTGAAATTTGTTGTTTTGAGGCAGCAGTATGGGGCAAAGACATAAAAATTACTGTAAGTTACCAAAAAAAATAAATAGAGCAGAGAGTTGTGGACACAGCCCAGCACATCATGGAAACCAGCCTCCCCCCCATGGACTCTGTCTATACCTCTTGCTGCCTTGGTGAAGCAGCCAGCATAATCAAAGACCCCAGCCACCCGGGTCAGTATCTCGTCTCTCCTCTCCCATCAGGCAGAAGCTACAGGAGTCTGAGGGCACGTACCACCAGGCTTAAGGACAGCTTCTATCCCACTGTGATGACTATTGAACGGTTTCCTTATACGATGAGATGGACTCTTGACCTCACAATCTACCTTGTTTGACCTTGCACCTTATTGTCTACCTGCAATGCACTTCTCTGTAGCTGTGACACTTTACTCTGTATTCTGTTATTGTTTTTACCTGTACTACCTCAATGCACTGTATACTAACTCAATGTATCTGCACTGTGTAATGAATTGATCTGTATGAATGGTATGCAAGACAAGTTTTTCACTGTGTCTTGGTACAAGTGACAATAATAAGCCAATACCAATACCAAATAGTGCAAAAGAGGAATAACGAGGTAGTGTTCATGGACTATTCAGAAATCTGATGGTGGAGGGAAAGAAGCTTTTCCTAAAATGTTGAGTGTGAGTCTTCAGGTTCCTGTGCCTCCTCCCTGATGGTAGTAACATGAAGAGGGCATGTCCGGGGTAGTGAGGGTCCTTAGTGATGGATGCTGCCTTCTTGAGGCACCGCCTCTTGATGATATCCTTGATGGTGGGGAGGGTTGTGCCCTTGATGGAGCTGGCTGAGTCTACAACTCTCTGCAGCCTCTTTCAATCCTGCGCATTGGAGCCTCCATACCAGGCTGTGATGCAGCCACTGTGGAGACGTTGGGAAGCCACTGCAATTTTGCTACCAGACCAACTTGGGAGGCAAGTTTTTGTTCCTTTTCATTTGGACCTACAAGGAACAAGGTTTCTACTGCCTAGGCTCTCTTTTCCTCTTTGTGGCTCTTTGCCATATTCTGTTCAGGAATGTACCTGTAGACTGACTTTGGAAGTTTTACTGCCTTAAAAATATTATAGAAATGCACAGTTTAGTTGTATTTGGTCCATTTCTGGTCAGTACTGAGATAGTTGTTGACTGGGTCTCTGTGGTTCTCTGATCGAGAACACTCTTAACTCGTGAGTGTGGCAAGAAGGAGGTGCTGCCATCTTATGGATGAGAAGTTAAACTCTCTCAGGTCTATGTAAAAGATCATGGAAACCAGCCTTCCCTGTCTACACTTCTCACTGCCTCGGTAAAGCAGCCAGCATAATCAAAGACCCCACCCACCCCGGACATTCTCTCTTCTCCCCCTCACATCGGGCAGAAGATACAAAAGCCTGAAAGCACGTACCACCAGGCTCAAGGACAGCTTCTATCCTGTTGTTATAAGGCTATTGAATGGACCCCTCGTACAATAAGATGGACTCTTGACCTCATAATCTACTTCTTCATGGCCTTGCGCTTTATTGTCTGCCTGCAGTGCACTTTCTCTGTAACCGTAACACTATATTCTGCATTCTGTTATTGCTTTTCCCTTTGTCTACCTCAATGTACTGATGTGATGAAATGATCTGTATGGATGGTATGCAAAACAAAGTTTTTCACTGTAACTTGATATGTGCAACAATAATAAACCAATTTACCAATTTACCAAGACGTCACGGCACTGTTTTCAAATTTATCTCTCAGTTAACATTAGGAAAAAAGATGATTCAGTCAGCAACAGTTTGCCATTGGTAGGAGTTTGATATGAACACAATAGCCACTGTGCCTCCTACGTTACAATAGTGACCACACTTCAGAAGTACACCATTGCCTGTAAAACATTTTGGGAGGTCCTGAAAGAGATGTGAAAGGTGCTATGGAAATGCAAATGTTCCTTTCTCTGAACTTGGGCATCCTTGAAACAATCAGCTTCCCAATTGCTAATCAGTGAGGTGAAGTATGGCTGCATGATATTGGGAGAGTGGGAAGCAAGTGTTGATGCAACTGAAGCACAGGGCTTGTAAAGAAACGAAGAAAAAGTTGCAGAACCTTGCTGCAATACATTAGGAGATATTCCTGCATTTTCAGTCACTCCCTGCAATCAGACATGTTAGGAAGTTGACATAACCCACACCTTCAGTTCTGAGAGACCCACGTACAGGACACACTCTTGTACCCACTCTGAGAGACTCACTCGTACCCACTCTTCCCTGCTACAGGAAAGATGCCACTAAGCTGGAAAGAGTGCAGAAAAGATTTACAAGGATGTTGCCAGGACTCAAGGGACTGAGTTATAGAGAGAGGTTGAGCAGGCTAGGACTTTATTCATTTGCCTGCAGGAGAATGAGGGGTGATCTTACAGAGGTGCATAAAATCATGAGGGGCATAGATAGGGTGAATGCAGGGAAAACACTCTTTTTCCCTGGGTTGGAGAATCAAGAACTTGAGGACATAAGTTTAAGGGGAGTGGTGAGAGATTTAATTGGAACCTGAGGGACAACTTTTCCGCCCAGAGGGTGGTCAGTATATGGAATGAGCTGCTAGAGGAAGTGGTTGAGGCAGGTACATTAAACATTTAAAAGGCATTTGGACAGGTGCATGGATAGGAAAGGTTTCGAGGAATATGGACCAAACATGGGCAAATGGGACTAACTTAGATGGACATCTTGGTCAGCATGGACTGGTTGGGCTGAAGGGCCTGTTTCTGTGCTGTATGACTCTATGACACTCACTACAGCACTTTCATTCTATCCTAATATCAAGGGCTCACATAATCAGCACCACATTTTGTGTTCATTGGGAAGATTGAATCTGGTTTCCAGCTATTGTGAGGATTTTCTTCTAATATCATGTGATTCCTAGTGTTGTTGATATTTCCGGTGGCATAGTAATGCAGCAGTTAGTGCTACTGCCTCACAGTTCCATCGACCTGGGCTCAATCCTGATCCTGAGTGCTACGTGGAGTTCACACACTCTCCTTGTGACCACATGGATTGCTCCCATAACTCAAAGATGTGCTGTTGGGTTGATTGACAACTCTGAATTGC
The DNA here is from genome assembly GCF_009764475.1 of Pristis pectinata. Taxonomy (NCBI): domain Eukaryota; kingdom Metazoa; phylum Chordata; class Chondrichthyes; order Rhinopristiformes; family Pristidae; genus Pristis; species Pristis pectinata. Next base: position 7,041,045 of record NC_067410.1, on the reverse strand, counting down.
CCAGCACTGTAGGTCAATGGCAAGAGATCAAATAGGGAGTTGATGGGGCACTGGGGAGGGAATAAGTTGTTGGTCTCCAGGGAAACAAGCAAGGAGTAATGGGATTGCTCTGCTGGGAACTAGCATGGAACCAATAGACTGAATTACCTCTTGTGTTGAAGTAATTAGTAAGAAATCTTTGGCCAGGATAATTGGTAATTGGTAACTGGTAATTAGTTTGGTAATTGGTTTATTATTGTCACATGTACTGAGATGCAGTGAAAAACTTTGTTTTGCATGTCATCCGTACAGATCATTTCAACACATCAGTACATCGAGGTAGTACAAAAGAGAAAAGCAATAACAGAATGCAGAATAAAGTGTTACAGTTACAGAGAAAGTGCAGTGCAGGCAGACAATAAGGTGCAAGGGCCATGATGAGGTAGATTGTGAGGTCAAGAGTTCACCTTTATTGTACAAGAGGTCCATTCAAGAGTCTCAGTGGGATTCCAGCACTGCAAGATGTCCGTAGGGGAAAGCTGCTGACTGGCACATTCCGGGCTGTAGGAGTACATGCTGAGGGACGCACTGAAGCTAGGTACAGCCAACGCAAAGGCTCGGTGGGGAAGGACTACAGTTTAGGGTTCTTCTACCACTGGAGAGGGAGGGGTGGGGTCAGGCGAGGAAGCCCCTAAATATTGTAAATACGGGACTGGGTAGCCCCCAGGGAGCCACACGTGTGGAATCGATGCTGTTTTTTATATAAAAAGGTAACACTAATGAATGATCTGTACAAGAATGTAAAGGCTTGCACTGTTTTATAATTGTATATAGTTTGTCTTTTATTATGAATAAAGTTTATTTTGATTAAAAAAAAATGTAGGATAGAAGCTGTCCTTGAGCCTGGTGGTACGTGCTTTCAGGCTTTTGTATCTTCTGCCTGATGGGAGGGGAGAGAAGAGAGAATGTTCAGGGCAGGAGGGATCTTTGATTATGTTGGCTGCTTTCTCGAGGAAGCAGGAAGTGAAGAAAGAGTCCTTGGAGGGGAGGTTGGTTTTTGTGCTGGGCTGGACCGAACTCTCTGCAATATTCTTATTTCCAACCTCAGCATATATGGTTCATGAGAGGTCGCCAAACCTGCTGGACGTGTCTCAGCCGGGGCAAAGATCAGCTACGGATAATTGGGAGAAATTAGAAAATCCTCGCAATTGCTGGAAACCAGACTCAATCTTTCCAATGTTGTCATCCCCGTGAAACATATACACAGTGCACAGTGAGACTATTTACAATGAGCTAAGAGCATGCAACCTCAAGCTAGACCTTTACCATCTGCATATCTTCTAAATACAAACAGTCACAGGAATTGTCAGTAACATGCTTTTATTTATATGTTCAAGATAGCTGTTTTAGAAGGGTAATTACAGATGGTCTAAGTTGGAAACTTGCTTGGTGGAGATCCTTAACTTTTTACTTTTATGAAGGAGTTAGACTAACATTACTGATGATACGTTATTAGTGCTAACCACTTCAGCAGCTTTATGTATTTTATATTCTGATTTCTACTGCCCCCCTTCATGAAAGGTGTTGAACTGGCCGTTTAAATATTCATCATGTTTGGTTGCTATCTGAAGTGCATCTGTTCATTTACTTTGTGTGAGCTTCAAGCTCATGAGGTCAGTTTGGGTTAAAATTTGATTCATTTACATTTTCTTAAGACTCAGGATGAGAGGTTACAAAACATTTTAATCTCCAAATTTACTTCAGTTGCCCCTCAAGTTCCTATTAAATCTCTCCCCTCTCACCTTAAACCTATTCCCTCTAGTTCTTGATTCCCCAACCCTGGGAAAAAGACCGTGTGCATTCACTCTATCTATTCAATTCTGGTCACTCCATTATAGGAAGGATGTGAAGGCTTTGGAGAGGGTGCAGAAGAGTTTCACCAGGATGTTGCCTGGATTAGAGGGCATGTGCTATAAGGAGAGGTTGGATAAACTAGGAGTTGTTTTCTCTGGAGCGTCGGAGGCTGAGAGGAGACCTGATAGAAGTTTATAAAATCATGAGAGGCATAGATAGAGTAGACAGTATCTTTTTCCCAGGGTCAAAATGTCTAATACTAGAGGGCATGCATTTAAAATGAGGGGGGAAAGTTCAAAGGAGATGTGTGGGGCAAGTTTTTTTACACAGAGAGTGGTGGGTGCCTGTAATAAACTGCCAGGAGTGGCGGTGGAAGCAAATAAGATAGAGACATTTAAGAGGCTCTCAGACAGGCACATGAATATGCAGAGAGTGGAGGGATATGGACCTGGTGCAGGCAGAAGGGATTAGTTTAATTAGGTATCATTAGTTTAATTAGTTTGGCACAACATTGTGGGCCCAAGGGCCAGCTCCTGTGCTGTATTGTTCTATGTTCTATCTCTAGTCAGTGAGGATTGTGATTCTTCACTCCATTGGCCATCTGTGAAAACAACCCTTCTGAGTACAGGGCAGGGATATTCCAGTAAGAAGGAAGGACATGGATGGCAAAGTGAGGGATTGTTGGATTATGAGGGAGGTGGTGAATTTAGTCAAGAAGCAAAAGGAAGTGTACGTAAGGTTTAGGAAGCTAAAATCAAACAGGGCCCTTGAGGATTATGAAGAATCCAGTAAACTCAAGAAGGGAATTAGGAGAGCCAGAAGGGGATTTGAAAAATCCTTGGCAAGTAGGATTAAAGAGAATCCCAAGGCATTCTACACTTATAGTATATTAAGAGCAAGAGGATGACCAGGAAGAGGATAGGATCACTCAAGGATAAAGTGCTTGGAGGCAGAGAATGTAGGTGCGGTGCTCTGTGTTGGTATTTACCAAGGATGTGGAGGACAGTGAGATCAGTGTGGAGCGTGCTAATATACTAGGGTATTTTGAGATTAAGGAAGAGGTAGTGTTGGGTCTCTCAAAGAACATTAAGGTGGATAAGTCCCCAGATCCTGATGGGATATACCCCAGGTTATTGAGAGAGGCAAGAGGTGAGATTGCTGGGGCCTTGACCAAGATCTTTGTGTGCTGTCTAGCTACAGGTGTGGTCACGGAGGACTGGTGAGTAGCTAATGTTGTTCTGTTGTTTAGGAAGGGAAATAGGGATAATCCTGGTAACTATAGAATGGTGAGTCTCATGTCAGTGTAGGGAAGCTGTTGGAGAGGATTCTTGGAGATATAATTTATGAGCACTTAGAGATCCATGGCTTTATTAGCTGCAATCAGCGTGGCTTTGTGCAGGACAAGTCATCTTACTAACTTGATTGAGTCTTTTGAGGAGGTTATGAAGGTGATCGATGAAGATAGAGGGGTGGATGTTATTTGCATGGATTTTAGTGAGGCATTTGACGAGGTCCCACATGGTAGCGTTATCCAGAAGATTGAGGTGCATGGGATCCACAGTGACTTGGCAGTTTGGATTCAGAAATGGCTTGCTCATAGAAGACAGAGGGTAGTTGTCAATGGTACATATTCTGGCAAGAGTTCCGTGACTAGTAATGTTCCGCAGGGACCTGTATTGGAACCTCTGCTGTGTCCTAAAACCTGAACAATGGATCAGAAATCAAGTTCAAATCCCACCATGAGTGTGGGAGGGGCAAATTAAGGTATTTCGCACATCTGAGATTTTAAAAGTTGGTTTTACAAATGGTGACCATGAATCTTCTGGGTTATTGTAAACTGTGGTTAGCACATGTTCTTCAGGGAAGGAAATCTGCTGCCCTTTCCCAGCCTGACCTTCATGTGACTCTAGATGTACCGATCTGGTTGTTGCTTAATTGGCTACTTAGCTCAGGGGGATTAAGAGAATGAGTGAGTTAAAAAATAATAATCTTCACTCCACTTCCCGAGTTCTCTTCTATTTTTTTCTTTTGTTTAGCTTTCTTTCTTCTTTTGTTCAGGAATGCTGACCTGTGTTGGTAAATTGGTTTATTATTGTCACATGTACTGAGGTACAGTGAAAAACTTGTCTTGCATACCGTTCATACAGATCAACTCATTACTCTGCATTGAGGTAGGACAAGGTAAAACAATAACAGAATGCAGAATAAAGTATAACAGCTACAGAGAAAGTGCATAGCAGGCAGACAATAAGGTGCAAGGTCATAACAAGGTCAAGAGTCCATTTATTGTACTAGGGAACTGTTCAATAGTCTTGTAACAGCAGGATAGAAGCTGTCCTTGAACCTGGTGGTGCATGCCTTCAGGCTTTTGTATCTACTGCCTGATGGGAGGGGGGAGAAGGGGAGAGAAGAGAGAATGTCTGGGGTGGATGGGGTCTTTGATTATGCTGGTTGCTTTACCGAGGCAGTGAGAAGTGTAGACAAGAGTCCAGGGAGGGGATACAATTTCACAGGCACGCTCACCAACCAAGTCAATTCTTCATGAGTGAGCCTAAGCAACTGGTGATTCAGCTGGAGACAGGTATCTCAAGCAGGGGTCACTGTGTACTGTTTGGGAGCCTGACTGTTGGTTCTCTGTTGCCTCCCTAATCCAAAGACAGTCGGGCTAAACTTAATGGCCTTGAGTTTCTGCTTAGTTGTGCTGGCATTTTCCTGATTAGACCTTAAGACCAGAGCAGAATTAAAAGCAGAATTAGGCCATTCAGCCCATTGAGTCTGCTCTGCCATTCGATCATGGCTGATTTATTTTTCCCTCTCAACCCCATTCTCCTGCCTTCTCCCCGTAACCTTTGACGCCCTCACTAATCAAGGACTTATGAATCTCCACCTTAAATACACCCAATGACTTGGCCTCCACAGCCGTCTGTGGCAATGAATTCCACAGATTCACCACCCTCTGGCAAAAGACATTCCTCCTTATCTCTGTTCTAAAGGGACGTCCTTCTATTCTGAGGCTGTGCCCTCTGGTCCTAGACTCTGCCACTGCTGGAAACATCCTCTCCACATCCACTCTATCCAGGCCTTTCGATATTCAGTAGCTTTCAATGAGATCCCCCCAATGAGATCTCCAGCGAGTACAGACCCAGATCCATCAAACACAACTCATACATTAACCCTTTCATTCTCGGTATCATTCTTGTAAACCTCTTCTGGACCGTCTCCAATGCCAGCACACCCTTCCTTAGATATGGGGCCCAAAACTGCTCATAATACCCCAAATGTGGTCTGACCAACACCTTGTAAAGCCTCAACATCACATCCTTGCTTTTATATCCTAATGCTCTTGAAATGAATGCTAACATTGCATGTGCCTTCCTTACTACTGACTCAACCTGCAAGTTAACTTTAGGGAATCCTGCACCAGGACTCCCAAGTCCCTTTGCACCTCTGATTTCTGAATTTGCTCCCAGTTTAGAAAATAGTCTACGCCTTTATTCCTTCTATCGAAGTGCATGACCGTACACTTCCCTACACTGTATTCCATCCGTCACTTCTTTGCCCATTCTCCCAACCTGTCCAAGTCCTTCTGCAGACTCCCTGCTTCCTCAACACCACCTGCCCCTCCACCTATCTTTGTATCATCTGCAAACTTGGCCACAAAGCCATCTATTCTGTCATCCAGATCATTAACATATAACGTGAAAAGTAGCGGACCCAACACCGACTCCTGCGGAACACCACTAGTCACTGGCAGCCAACCAGGAAAGGCCCCCTTTATTCCCACTCTTTGCCTTCTGCCAGTTAGCCAATCTTCTATCCATGCAAGTACCTTTCCTGTAATACCATGGGCTCCTGTCTTGTTTAGCGGTTGCATGTGTGACACCTTATCAAAGGCCTTCTGAAAATCCAAGTGAATAACATCCACTGACTCTCCTTTGTCTATCCCGCCTGTAAGTTCCTCAATGAATTCCAACAGATTTGTTAGGCAAGATTTCCCCTTAAGGTAACCATGCTGACCTCGGCCTATTTTGTCATGTACTTCCAAGTACCCTGAAGCCTCATCCTTATTAATGGACTCTAACATCTTACCAACCACTGAAGTCAGACTAACTGGTCTATAGTTTCCTGTCTTTTGCCTCCCTCCCTTCTTAAAGAGTGGAGTGACATTTGCAAATTTCCAGTCCTCTGGAACCATTCCTGAATCTAGTAATTCTTGAAAGCCCACTTCTAATGCCTCCACAATCTCTTCAGCTACTTCTTTCAAAACCCTGGGGTGTAGTCCATCTGGTCCAGGTGCCTTATCTACCTTCAGACCTTTCAGTTTTCCAAGCACCTTCTCCTTAGTAATATCCACTACACTCCCACTACTCTCCCTTCTGCCCCCTGACTCTCTCGAATTTCTGGCATGTTGGTGTCTTCCACAGTGAAGATTGTGCCTGTTTGCACCTGGATGAAACTTTTAAGATGAACACAAGGACAATAATAGCAACAGTTTAAAAGCTTTTCTTCAACTTACTAAGAAAATCAGTCCTGTACACCAATATAACTGGTCAATGGTTCTGTTTTTTTTAGGCTGTGGATTATACACTTTGATTAAAATGTTTTTAATTCTTTGTGTAATTTTGTGATAAAACTCATTTTTGGCTGTATTATTCAAACAGCAACAGTTCATGGTTTTAAATGTGTCAAGGAACATTTGTGAATGCAAATTAAGTTGTGTTCTAAAAGATTTCCAAATTGTTTTGCTTCAAGGGAGTTTTTATGTTTGGCAATATTCAAGTACGTTGGAGCAGATACCAAAACAAGACATGAAATTACTTTTTGAAGCTAGCCAAATTTTTGAGTGTCGATTTGTACCTAGGTCATTGATTGTACCCAGAGAAAATGCTCACAGATGGTGTGGAGGTCCATTCAACCTCATTAGGTGTGGCTCATTGGGTAGTGCTGTTGTGTCTGAGTCAGAGATTCTATGTCCAACTCCAGAGACGAGCATGGAATTCTTGGCTGCTGATCTGGTGCTGTACTGTTCGAGTTACCATCTTTCATATGAACATACGTACTAATTAGGAGCAGGAGTCGATCCCTCAAGTTTTGCTCTGTCATTTAGTAAGATCATGGCTGGTGTGATTGTAGCTTTAACTCTGCATTCTCTCCTATACCTGGTAACCTCTGATGCCCCTTTTATCTCCGCCATAAAAATACTTAAAGATTTTACTACCACTGCTTTTTGAGGAAGAGAGTTACAAAGCCTCATTACCCTCTGAGAGAAAAAGAATTGCTTCATTCCTGTGTTTACGAGTGAATTCTTATTTTTAAATAGTGACTCTTAGTTTCAGGTTCTCCCACAAGAGGAAACAAGAAGAAACATCTCCTCCATATCTGCCCTTTCACCTGAAGAAGAACAGGGGAGTTCTTCCCAAGGTCCTGGTTGGTTTTTGTTACTCACTCAACATTACTCAAAGTAACCAAATTACAGTTTGTAAGAGCTGGCAGTGGTTGCTGTGACTAAATGTGGCTCTTGGGTTGCAAAACTCTTTCAGAGAGATCAAAGTTAAAATTGACCCATCTGCATTGACAGTGCTTCTAATTTGGAACCAATCAATCAAGAAGGCAACCTTCCTACAAATTTATTTTATCCTTACTCTTATATTCTACCACAACTGAATAAAGTTCGAAGATTCTGACTTTGATTTGCCAGTAATATCTTCCATTAACTCTAGCGATGGACGAGATGTGGTTGGTGCATAGGCAACATTTGAGAAGATTGATCCACTATGACCACACACATATTAAGCTGGGAAGGCTCAATGTTTATTCTCTTGCCAAGTGTAGATGCTTTCCTCTAATCTAGTATCCACAGCGTTGTGTAAGTTACAGGGTTGGTAGAGCATAGGAACAAAGGATTGACATCTGTTACATCTTTTCAGTGTTCCCTCATCAATCACCACTTCCCGATGTTGATGTAGATGTTTTCAGATGGACTGGACCAGATGCGTGGCTATCGGTCATCAGAATAAGATCAGATTGTTTTCCCCAGCAAACCTATTCTTTCTGGTATTGGATTAGCAGAAACTTCCTTCAACCAACTATTGCTCAGACCAAAGCCATCATTTTCAGTCTCCACCACAAACTCCATTCTTTATGCATTAACTCTCTCACTCTCCCAGCCATTGATTTGAGGCCAAACTGAAGTTTCTTTTGTGATGATCTTCACACTATATATAGAGTCTGTAACTGCCCACTTCCATCTCTATGACATTGCCTGATTCTTCACCCCTGTCTCAGTTCATCTCCCACAGAAACCCTCAACCATTCTTTTGCTACCCCTGGACTTGATCTCCTGACTGGTCTCCCACCCTTCATAAATTCTGCTGCTTGTTTTCTAGCTCACTGAAAGACCAGTTCACCCATTGTCCTTGTGTATACTGGCCCAGGCCAGTGCCTAATCTAGCAGTTCCTCAATTTAAACATTTGCAAACTTGTTTTTAAGTCCTTCTTGGCATTGTGCTTCCCTATCTCTGTAACCAATAATAAACCAATTTACCAACTTAATTTACCAATTTAACCTCCGACAATTCAAGATAGGTTGAAAAATGGAGAAGGATGTAGAACAACCCATGGTTATGCATTTTGGAAGGAGGGACTGGAAGAAATTTGGAAACAGTGGGAAGTGTGTAAATGTTGGTATACAGAGCTGATCCATGTGATGCAGAAAATAACAGCAAGTAATGAGGCAGGCAAGTGTCGGCTCTTATTGCAAGGGGGTTGGAATACATAGAACATAGAACAGGCCCTTTGGCCCACAATGTTGTGCTGACCTTTAAACCTTGCCTAAGACTATCTAACCCCTTCCCCCCACAAATGTATTTTGCTGAGATTGTGCAGACTTCATTTGTAATATTGTATGGAGGTTGGGTCTACGTATCGAGAAAAGATATCCTTTACCTGGGGTCAGTGCAACGTGGATTCACTGGATTAATTCTGAGGACAATTAGTTTGTCCCATTAGAAGAGATTGTGGAAGATTGGGCTGCACTTGTTGGACTTTAGAAGACTAAGAGGTGACCTTATAGATAGTCCTATGCAGTAATATCAGAGGAGATACTGAGGAGCTCTTGACCAAGTACCAGGAACCACAAGTCAGGACCAGGGGTTGCCCATTTGAAACCAAAGCGAGGAGAGATTTCCTTATGTACAAAGTTGTAATTTCTCTACCTGAGACAGCTGCAGATGTCCGGGCACTGAGTACTTTCAAGGGTGAGATTGGTGGATCTTTGAATAATAAAGTAGTTAACAGATATGGAGATCAGATTGGGAAATTGGTATTGGTATTGGTATAGGTTTATTATTGTCACTTGTACCAAGGTACAGTGAAAAGCTTGTCTTACAAACCGATCGTACAGATCAATTCATTACACAATGCAGTTACATTGAGTTAGTACAGAGTGCATTGATGGAGTACAGGTAAAAACAATAACAGTACAGAGTAAAGTGCCACAGCTACAGAGAAAGTGCAGTGCAATAAGGTGCAAGGTCACAATAAGGTAGGTCGTGAGGTCAGAGTCCATCTCATTGTATAAGGGAACCATTCAATAGTCTTATCACAGTGGGGTAGAAGCTGTCCTTGAGCCCGGTGGTACGTGCCCTCAGGCTCCTGTATCTTCTGCCTGATGGAAGAGGAGAGAAGAGAGAATGTCCCGGGTGGGTGGGGTCTTTGATTATGCTGGCTGCTTCACCAAGACAGCGAGAGGTAAAGAGTCCCAGGGGAGGCTGAATAATGAAGTATAGCTTTAGCCATGATTTATTGAATGGCGGCTTCAACTCGAAGATCTTTGTTATTTATTCCTGTTTCTGTTCTCACATTCTCAAAATCTCTGAACTCTTCCAAATCTGGCCTTTTGCATGTCTCATCCACTGTCATGACATCACCTGCCAAAGCCCTAAAATTCCCTCCCTAAACTTCTCTGTCTCTACTTCTGCTCCTATATGATGTAAGTTAAAAATCCACCTCCTTGATCAAGTCCTTGTTTCCCATGAGCAACTCCCTACATGACTCAGGCCAATGACACCGCTGCTGTTAAGTGCCTTCAGATATTTTATCCCATTAAAGTTGCAGATGAATGTAAATATTCCCATAGCCCACATAGAATTTGCATTATTGAGGAGATGCCTGAACTCAATTAACTTCCTTGAGACAAGCATGTGATAATGGACACTCCTTCTGTGGCATTTTATCCTGCCCCCTTCGCTCACACTTCTAACCTGCCTGGCCTTAATTGGTGAATAAATGATGAAAATTCTCCTACTGTTCTCTCTTTCCTCAGTTTCGCTGCTGACTCATTTTGTGCACTTAATGCTTCCATGGACCTTGTCAGCAATCTCTTAGCTTGCCCGACCAACATTTTGACAAGAACCTACCAAAAGTATTGATAGCCTTTTTAATCTAAACTCATAGCGTTGTCACACCACAGAAAGAGGCCATTGAATCCATGCTGGATCTAGTAGAGCAATCCAGTCAGTTCCCTTTCCTTGCTCTTTCTTATGACTTTGCAACTTATTTTCCTCCAAGGATCTATCTATCTCGTTCTTTTTTGACAGCCCTGATTGGATCAAGAGGGAGATTCAGGGTCAGGCCTTCAGCTGAACTCCCCAAACATCCAAAGACGTGCGGGTTAGGAAGTTGTGGGCGTGCTATGTTGGCGCCGGAAGCGTGGCGACACTTGCGGTCTGCCCCCAGGACACACTATGCAAAAGATGCATTTCACTGTGTGTTTCGATGTAACTAATAAACATATCTTATCTTACCTTATTTTATCAAATGTATCTGGATAATGATGAAATGTTGATTATGGGGGATGTGGTGCAGTTAACAGTCACAGAGTCATTGAGAGATACAGCCCTTCAAACCACTGAATCAGTGTCCACCATCAACCACCAATTTACACTAAGCCTACATTAATCCGCACATTATACCCCCACATTCCCATCAACTCCACCAGATTCTACCACTCATCCACACAATAGAGTCAGTTTGGAGTGGCAAGTAACCTACCAACCCACACGTCTTTGGGATATGGATGGAAACCAGAGCACCCAGAGGGATCCCATGTGGTCACAAGGAGAATATGCAAACTCCACACAGACAGCACCCGAGGTCAAGATTGAAACTGGGCCTCTGGAGTTGTGAGGCAGCGGCCCTATCAGCTGCACTCCCGGACTGCTTTATACAAGTCTGGCCAACATCAACAAAAACAAAAACAATCACATTTCTAGAGTTCCTTTGCTATTGTTGAACTGCACCAGGCACTTCACAGGAGCAGAAGTAGAGAAAACATTGACATTGAGTCAGAGAAGGAGTGGTTAGGAGCAAAGGGTAATCCACAGGATTCCAGCAATAGAGGAATTTGAGTTCTTGGAGGGTTGTGTGGAAGGATGCAGAGATGGGCAGGGGTGAGACAATGTAGGGGTTGGAACATGAGGATGGGAGATTGAGTTGTCGATGACCTGCAGGTAATGCAGGGTTGGGATCATGAATGACGGCAGGGAGAACACGGACAGCAGAGATTTGAAGGCAATAGAGGAAGGAGGGACACCAGCCAAGAGAGCATTGGAATAGCTGAGTCTGTGGACAATGGTCTCAACAGCAGAAACGCTAATGCAGGAACAGTGTTTGTGAGATGGAGGTGTTTGTTGTGCCAGAACGGATATGAGGGCGTTTAATTTGAACTCAAGGATGTAGAGGTTGCAAACTTTCAGATAGCAGCCAGAGAGAGGGCGAAGGAACTGGGATAGCGGCATGAACTGAAGACAACAGTGTTGTTCTTTCCAATGTTCAACCAAAAGGAACTGTAGCTCATCCAAGTGTAGATGTTGGACAAGCAACCGGACAACACAGAACCGGTGGAGAGGTTGATTCGGATGGTGGTGAGATCGAGCTGGGGGTGTGGAACCTGATGACATCTTGCTAAGTCCACACAGCCCCGAATCATTGCTGGCCAGCTTTACATCAAATGATCTAGAGCCACCTGAGTACTGAAGTATTGCTTCCTAAAAACTTTCTACTTAACAGGTAGGAAGGAAGAGGGAAGAAGATGGTCAGAAATTGTTCTTGTAGTATGAAGCCCTAAGGGAACCCACCTATTTGTCAGTGGTGAGTGTTAGGGAAGATGGAAGCAGTTTTTTTTCACTCTACCTTTCAGGCAGAATTGGCTTGTACTTTCTAGTTCCCCTACTCAGGACACAGCAGCAGTTTGTCACTTGGAGCTATCCTTTCTCTCTCCTGAGCTGTCCTTCGCTGTATAGCCAGACCCTTACATCTGTAGTGATTAAAAAGCTTGAGCACATTCCATTCGAATGACCACTGGCCTTGTCTTTGATGAGTGAGGAACACAAAACAAACCATCTCTTTTAAAGATCACGAGCTTCTGCGAGGCATCTGTGTGCTGATTTACAGCCTGAATGAATTCAGCACAGATACTGGCATGTGCCAGCCCCAGGACTTTTATTGCCTGAGCAACACCTTCTACCCAAGCTGTTTCTGGCTGTTCCCTGCTGTAAAGTAGAATTGTCACTGTTGGTGAAAATAGGGGGGCTGAAACATTTATTACTTTCTATTTTAATGTTCTTTAAAATGTCTTCCTAGCTCATTCAGATAGATTTTCTGTTTAGGCTACAGTCATAGAACATAGAACAGCACAGCACAGGAACAGGCCCTTCAGCCCACCATGTGTGTACCAATCATGATGCCAAATTAAACTAAATCTATCTGCCTGCACTTGATCCATATCCCTCTGTTCCCTGCATCTTCATATTCCTGTCCAAATGTTCATATTCCTGTTTAAACACCACTATTGTGTCTACTTGCACCACCACCTCTGGAAGTGAGTTCCAGGCACCTACTACTATGTGTAAAAAAAAACCTACCCCGCACATCTCCTTTAAACTTTCCCCCTCTCAGCTTAAAACTACGTCCTCTAGTATTTGACATTTGTACCTTGGGAAAAGGACTCTGACTATTTACCCTATCATTTTATAAACCTCTATCAGGTGTCCCCTCAGCATCCGAGGAAAACAATCCAAGTTTGTCCAATCTCTCCCTATAGCTAATACTCTCTAATCCAGGCAGCGTCCTGGTGAACCCCTTCTGCACCCTCTCCAAAGCCTCCACATCCTTCCTGTCACGGGGCAACCAGAACTGCACACAATATTCCAAATGCTGCCTAACCAAAGTTTCATACGGCTGCAACATGACCTTCCTGAGCCTTATACTCAGTGCTCAGACAGATGAAGGCAAGCATGCCATATGTTTTCTTTACCAACCCATCTATTTGTTTTGCCACTTTCAGGGAGCTTTGCACTTGGACCCCAAGATCCTTGTGTAAATTGTGCTCCAATGTTTCCTACGTTTAGAAAAACATTCTACACAGGTGTTTGGGAAAGGTGGGGAAGCAGGCGGGATGATCAAAACCAGATGTTGTGAGTGTAGAATACTACCAATAATAATGGGTCAATTCAGGAGGAGCACATCTTCTTCTTGGACAGTCCCTCAGGATCAAGGATGACTTATTTCCACTCTGGTTTTGTGGGTTCTGAGGTCGCTGATGATGTCATTGTGGGAACCACAGACATCCACAGACAGTATCATAGAGTCATAGTCATAGAGTCTTCCACCGCGGAAACAGGCCCTTCAGCTCAACCGGTCCATGAAGGTCAAGATGCCCATCCAAGCTGGACCCATCTGCCTATGTTTGGCCCATATCCCTCTAAACCCCTCCAACCTATGTACCTGTCCAACTGGCTTTTAAAAGTTATTATTGTACCTGCCTCCACCGCTTCCTCTGGCAGCTCGTTCCATATTCATACCACCCTCTGTGAAAGAAAGATGCCCCTCAAATTCCTATTAAATCTTTCCACTCTCACCTTAGACCTACACCCTCTAGTTCTCGATTCCCCAACCTTAGGGAAAAGACTGAGCATTCACCCGATCTATGCCCCTCATGATTTTATACACCTCAATAAGATCACCTCTCAGTCTCCTGCGCTGCAAGGAAAAATGCCCTCATCTGTCCATCCTCTCCCTATAACTCAGTCCCTCGAGTCCTGGCAACATCCTTGTAAATCTTCTCTGCACTCTATCCAGTTTAATAACATCTTTCCTATAACAGGGTGACTAAAACTGAAAACAATTCTCCAAGTGCGGCCTCACCATCGTCTTATACAACTGCATCATAATCTCCCAACTTCTGTACTCAATGCCCAGATGGGTCTGGAGATTGCTGACAGGGCAGGCGAGTGGGTAGCTTGTGAGGCGGGACAGCCCTTCCGTTGCTTAACCAGGACCTTGTGGTTCTCCAGACTAAGGAACATATTTACCCAGAGAATAGTGAGAAAATGGAACTTGTCACCACACAGAATCAGAATTAGAATCAGATTTATTATCACTGACTTATATGATGTGAAATTTGTTGTCTTGCAGCAGCAGTGCAGTGCAAAGACATAGAATTATTATAAATTACAAAAAGAAATAAATAGTGCAAAAAAAAGGAATAAGGAGGTAGTGTTCATGGGTTCATGGACCATTTAGGAATAAGATAAAATATATCTTTATTATATATATATTACACCGAAATACACAGTGAAACACATCTTTTGCGTAGGGTGTTCAGGGGGCAGCCCGTAAGTGTTGCCACGCTTCTAGTGCCAACAGAGCATGCCCACAACTTCCTAACGCGTACGTCTTTGGAATGTGGGAGGAAACCGGAGCACCCGGAGGAAACCCACGCAGACACACGGGGAGAACGTACAAACTCCTTACAGACAGCAGCTGGAATTGAACCCGGGTCGCTGGCGCTGTAATAGCGTTACGCTAACCGCTATACTACCATGCCAGCCCTGATGGTGGAGGGGAATCTGATGGTGGAGGGGAAGAAGTTGTTCCTGAATCATTGAGTGTGGGTCTTCAGGCTCCTGTACCTCCTCCCTGATGGTAGTAACGTGAAGAGGGCACGTCCCGGATGGTGAAGCTGCCTTCTTGGGGCACCGCCTCCTGAAGATGTCCGTGATAGTGGGGAGGTGTTGTGCCTGTAATGAAGGTGAAAACTATCTAAAGGGAAGTCTGTGAAACACAAACATGGGCACAGAGCATAAACAAGGCTCATTTCTGCCTTATAGGTCTCTGTAATTCTGAGCAAATGTATCAGGTAATACGTAATAGATCACAGATTTCTTTTAGCAAAAATAGACAAAAATTAATTTCTTTATGGTCCCAGACAGTAAGAGATGGTGGCATTCTCTAGCCTAAAGGCATCTAAACTGTTGGTAAATATAGCTCTGTTACCTTGCCCTTCAAAGCCCATGCACCAATTCCATTTATAAGGATTACATAAATCATTGCTTAACTTGGATTGAAAACTTGATGCTGGTGACTCTGTGATGTGAGGATTGTGTCAATCACTCACCTGTTTCACATCACACTGCTAAACATAGGGGAAATTCCAAAAAAACAAAGTCGGGTACTTTTTAAATCAATGAAGTTCGTAACGGGAAAGATTTTCACTAAATGGCTATAATTGTCCAATATCAAAACCAGCCCCTGGAATTTCTGTTGGGGCAGGGCTGGATGCCAGTAAAGAGATACAGATAGCTGAAGGTTGAAGTCATTTGGCTGTTTCTGCAGCAAACCTGTCCTGGCCTTAGCCTTGCCCTCACAAGATCACTTTCCTCTGTAGCCCGTGACCTCTTGAATTCCTCACATTTTGCTGCCAGATTGGTCAGATGAGAGCAGTGATTTAAGGCCAGGTGTTGAGGCCTGAGTCCATGCCTAATGCTCCTTATTCCACTGAGGATCCAGTTTGGGCAGTAAAACCTCATTCAGGTTACAACCCTGAGCACGCACCTATCACCTCGATCTGACCTGAACTGCTTGGTTGAGGAGAAGGAGGGGGAATCACCGTCGCTTGTCCCCAGGCTGTTACACATTCTGTAGCTGCTAAAAGGGTTGTGATTTCTTTCAGGAGATTGGAAAGAAGTGAGCGGAGTCCAATATATGAAACCGGGGCAGATTGGTAAATGTTAGTGCTTTTATCCAGGTTCCACTTTAGAAATTTGCACGCAGATACCCAGATTTGACTCTCTAGTGCAGTGTGGAGGGGTGCAGTATTGTTGAAGTGTTATCTTTTGGAAGAGATGATAAATTAAGTCTCTATAAATTTTAATTTACCAGATATTATGATGATATTGGGATCAAATGGATTTTAGTGGTATTATTCTTTGTTAAGGTATTTATCTCAATTTTTCGTACTTACTATCTGGTTACTTCAGGTGATCACTGTGTAGTGAAAGCTTGTGTATAGTTTGTGGTATAATAATGAGTCGGTGTGTACGATAACATTGAGCACACTCACAGCAGAACATAAGAACATCAGAAATAGAAGAAGGAGAAGGTCATTTGACTTCCTGCTCTTGTGCTACTATTCAGTAAGATTACAGCGGATTTTTTGCCTCAGCTTACACCCTCCTGCATTAACTCCATAGTCATTGATTCCATTCGTATCTAATTAGTAGATGAACTGCTACCTTCCCATTGCATGGACCAGGTTTCAAGTTCCTGGGAGTGAACATCACCAATAGCCTGTCCCTGTCGAATCATGTGGATGCCACGGCCAAGAAAGCTCACCAGCGCCTCTACTTCCTCAGGAGGCTAAAGAAATTCATAATGTCCCCTTTGACACTCACCAACTTTTATCGATGCACCACAGAAAGCATCCTACCTGGATATATCACGGCTTGGTATGGCAACTGCTCTACCCAGGACCGCAAGAAACTGCAGAGAGTTGTCGACACTGCCCAGTGCGTCACGGAAACCAGCCTCCCCTCCTTGGACTCTGCCTTTACCTCTCGCTGCCTTGGTGAAGCAGCCAGCATAATCAAAGACCCCACCCACCCGGGACATTCTCTCTTCTCTCCTCTTCCATTGGGTAGAAGATACAGGAGCCTGAGGGCACGTACCACGAGGTTCAAGGACAGCTTTTATCTCACTGTGATAAGACTATTGAACTGTTCCCTTATATGATGAGATGGACTCTGACCTCACGATCTACCTTGTTGTGACCTTGCGCCTTATTGCACTGCACTTTCTCTGTAGCTGTGACACTTTACTCTGTACTGTTATTGTTCTTACCTGTACTACCTCAATGCACTCTGTACTAACCCCAGGTAACTGCACTGTGTAATGAATTGATCTGTATGATCGGTATGCAAGACTAGTTTGTCACTGTACCTCAGTACAAGTGACAATAATAAACCAATACCAATACAAATACAATTAAGTCAGTTGAAGCTTTGCAACCAGTTGGTTGACTGGGGTGGAGAGGAGTGCGGGAGGGGAGGTGATGGAGAAGATTGTCTACATTGACTTTGCCTTTGTGTCCACTTGACCCACTATCAGCTGTTGTCATGGTAGGTAACGATCTGACACTGTTCCTCCTCTTTCTCCCGAGTAAGGCAGAACGTATAGTTAACTCTCCTCTTCCCTGGAATGAGGAGTATTAGCTGCCACTACCAGGGGTTGCAAGGAAGAGCAGAAGCTGGGGAAGTTAATTAGTTAATTAATTAATTGGTTTATTATTGTCACATCATACCGAGGTACAGTGAAAAACTTTGTTTTGCATGCCATCCATACAGATCATTTCATTACATCAGTGCATTGAGGTAGTACAAGGGAAAATAATAACAGAATGCAGAATAACGTGTTACAGTTACAGAGAAAGTTCAGTGCAGCAGACAATAAGGTGCAAGTCCATAACAAGGTAGATTGTGAGGTCAAGAGTCCACCTTAATGTACTAGGGAACCATTCAATAGTCTTATAACAGTGGGATAGAAGCTGTCCTTGAGCCTGGTGGTACGTGCTTTCAGGCTTTTTATCTTCTGCCCGATGGGAGGGGGGAGAAGAGAGAATGTCCGGGGTGGGTGGGGTCTTTGATTATGTTGGCTGCTTTACCGAGGCAGCAAAATGTGTGGACGGAAGTGAAGAGTTGCCCAGCTCAATTTGGTCCTACCTTCCCTCCCCACCATACTGCCACCCTTATCTCCATAGCCCCTGTATTGTTCCTTCAGTGATGGCTCCTGGATGTGGTCCTAGTAGAGAGCTAAATTCTGAAGAGCTGCAGGGACCAGTAGATCTTTACAGGCTGCTAATGCTGAAATCCACCCCATGGCCACAGCGATCTCATTGCATGCTGTTATTAGAATGAATTGAAGTAAATCCTTCTCAGGTCGTAAGTGAGAATTGAGAAAGTACAGGTCACGGCTCTAAGGCAAGAGGCCTGGCCACACACATCTGGGATTGAAGCAAGCTGTAGGAGGGCATTTCCTTGGAGGCAATGTTTATAGAGCTGGGAGGATTGCAGAGAGATGTGAACACAGCCCAGTCTATCACAGAAACCAACTTCCCCTCCATTGACTCTGTCTACACTTCCCACTGCCTTGGGAAAGCAGCCAACATAATCAAGGACCCCTCCCACCCTGGTCATTATCTGTTCTCCCCCCTTCCATCGGGCAGAAGATTTAAGGCTAGAAAAAACCCACCACCAGGCTCAAGGATAGCATCTATCCACTGTTATAAGACTCTCGAACGGACCTCTTGTATGATAAAGATGAATTCTTGATCTCTCAATCTACCTCGTCATGGCCCTTGCACCTTATTGTCTACCTTCACTGAACTTTCTCTGTAACTAAGACACTATATTTTGCATTCTGTTTTTGCTTTTCCCTCTGTACTTTCCTCTGTTTGGATTACTCTGTCTGGATGGCATGCAAAACAAAGTTTTCACTGTATTTTGATATATGTGATGATAATAACCAAGAAATAAACCAGTTGGAAAGGGGAGTTCTAGGAATGAATTCTGGATTTCTGGATCCCAAGATGAGGTTTTATAACTTAGATAAGATTATGCTCTGAATGTGATTCATTCTAATAACTGCGGCAAAATGCTTTTAATTAATGACAATTGTTCCCGCAACAAATTTTGCAAAATAACCCTTTATCTATTGAGCACCAAATTGAAGAGACACTGCAAATCAGATTGAATGCTTTCTAGGCAAGCAGAAAGGCAACCTATTCCTCGAAACCTCTGTGTCTATCCTCTGTGCATATTCTGTTACCGTTTTAAATAATATGCAACCACCACCATTTTGATAAAGGGTGTTGAAATGTTTACTCAGTTTCTCTGAGCCGCTGAGTATTTCCAGCATATGTCCCATACCAATCAGACTTAACTGTCAAAAACTCCGCAGAATCTGAACCAGGAAATGTAAACAGAAGTATTTATTCCAATGGCAAAACATGTACTGAAAGCAAAATCAGAGGGAAAGAAAGAAGTGGAAAAAGTATGTATTAATACGTGTTGTGGATAGTGTGGAGGGCTGTCAGCAGTTACTGCAGGACATAGATAGGATGCAAAACTGGGCTGAGAAGTGGCAGATGGAGTTCAACCCAGATAAGTGTGAAGTGGTTCATTTTGGTGGGTCAAATATGATGGCAGAATATAGTATTAATGGTAAGACTCTTGGCAGTGTGGAGGACCAGAGGGATCTTGGGGTCCGAGTCCATAGGACGCTCAAAGCAGCTGCACAGGCTGATTCTGTGGTTAAGAACGCATATGGTGTATTGTCCTTCATCAATCGTGGAATTGAATTTAGGAGCCGAGAGGTAATATTGCAGCTATATGGGACCCTGGTCAGACCCCACTTGGAGCATTGTGCTCAGTTCTGGTTGCCTCACTACAGGAAGGATGTGGAAGCCATAGAGAGGGTGCAGAGGAGATTTCCAAGGATGTTGCCTGGATTGGGGAGCATGCCTTATGAAAACAGGTTGAGTGAACTTGGCCTTTTCTCCTTGGAGTGACGGAGGATGAGAGGTGACCTGATAGAGGTGTATAAGATGATGAGAGGCATTGATCGGTAGATAGTCAGAGGCTTTTCCCCAGGGCTGAAATGGTTGCCACAAGAGGACACAGGTTTAAGGTGCTGGGCAGTAGGTACAGAGGAGATGTCAGGGGTAAGTTTTTTACTCAGAGAGTGGTGAGTGTGTGGAATGGGCTGCCGGCAACAGTGGTGGAGGCGGATACAATGGGGTCTTTTAAGAGACTTTTGGATAGGTACATGGAGCTTAGAAAAATAGTGGGCTATGGGTAAGCCTAGTAATTTCTAAGGTAGGGACATGTTCGGCTCAACTTTGTGGGCCGAAGTGCCTGTTTGTGTTGTAGGTTTTCTATGTTTCTATGTTTATATCTCTACTAATGACTATAAATTAAAATATAAAACACCACAGGTTAATTTCCTAGAGCAAGAGGGACTGGTACTATATAATATTTAAAATCTCCAAAAAGTTAACTTACACTTGAATGTTCAAGGCAAGCACTTGGTCTGGCATGTTTACTGAGTATCGAGCTTTAAGTGCCTCAACACCACATTAATGTGTCCATGAACAATAGGTCTGTTGGAGAAGGGATGTTTCTGCAACAAGGGGACAACTCAAATGGCAACTTCATGATTCCTGAGTCTAAAAGCATATAGGGGATGCTGGACTTTGTTGTCTGATATACTCTTGAAGAAATGGTTTGTGCAGATCACCACACAATTACCACCACTGCAAAATCCAGGCCACTGTAAGTCAAGCACAGCGATTTCTTCTGTTCATAATTTTCTGCATTTGTAGAGTTATTCCACAAGAAATTACATTGAAGGAAATGTTTCTGCAATGATTCGAATATCATGTTATCTTATAACAATGGAGAAGGAGGTCATTTGGCTCATTATGTCCATGCTGGCTCTCAGAGAAGCCATCCTATTAATTCTATTCCACCTCTCCTCATTTCCCTATACCCTGCAATTTATTCTCACTCACTCATCAATTCAGCACCTCACAACTACCAATTGGTACTTATACTTGATGAAGTAGTGTCATGCTGTTCTCTTATTTACAGATACAGTCCTCTGCCCATCAATTCCTCTTTGAATTGTTTTGCAATTAACCTGTACTAAATGGTAACGTTACAGTAGCCACTTCACCTCTAGGGCCACTAAAAGGGCTGCTGCCTCACAGCTCCAGAGACCTGGGTTCAATCCCAATGTTCAGTCCCATCTGTGTGGAGCTTGCACATTCTCCCTGTGGCCGCATGGATTTCCCCCAGGTGCTCCGCTTTTCTCCCACATCCCAAAGATATGTAGGTTGGTGGGCTAATTGACCACTGCACATTCCCCCAAGTGAGTAGATGAGTGGTAGTATCTGGGGGGAGTTGATGGGAAGGTGGGAGATTAAAACTAGATTAGTGCAGGATTAATGTGGATGGGTGCTTGAAGGTCAGTGGAGACTAAGTGGTTGAAGGTCCTGTTTCTGTGCTATATAACTCTCTGACCTTCTGACAATGAAGTATCTTTGGGATGTGGAAGGAAACCAGAGGACCCAGGGGAAACTCATGTGATCATAAAGAGAACATGCAAACTCTGCAGAGACAGGACTCAATTCAGAATCAAACATGGTTCTATAATCAAAGACCATAAACCCAACACGCGCGCACGCACGCACACGCACACGCACACACACACCTCCGGGTATTAAACCATACCACTTCAGTTGCAATGTATTTTGGTATTTTGACATATGGACCATTCTCTCACCAGCAAAAGTCTGATCCAACTTTCCACACTGTGAGAAAGAGTTTTAAATGCGTGTCATTCAACTCCAGACCCCAGGGCTTTCAATCCAGGAAACTGAGTAGCCCAGTAATTTAACCACTGTGTTATGGTGCCCTCAGCCTACTGAAGATTCAATTAAGAAAGGGACTTCAAACAGCGATATGACCACTTTAAAGACAAGTGACCATCATTTACCCAAATCAAAACCCAATGGAATGCAATGGGAATCTGTTACTGTTAACTCATCATTTCCCACAGAACTCAACAGAGCAATTTTATTTTCTGTATTGATTCCCACACAGAGGTTGACTGGTTATCTGGCAGAAACATATTGAGCTCGCCCACTGATAAATTGATTTATTAAATATTGACTTAATATCCTGCATTACAATAGTATCTACATTTCAAAAGTACATCTTTGGTTGAGAAGTTTTTTGGAAAGGACATGAAAGGCAATATACATAAATGTAAGTTTCTGTGTACATGAAGTAATTGTAACCCATGATGTAAGACCAAATAGTTGAGTAAATGAACCTGATGCCGTTGAGACAGATCTTGATGGGAGACTAGAACTCTAGAGCTCTTTTTATTTGGCATTGAAAATACAGATTATTAAATCTGATCATTAGCAAGTTGTTGGATGCAAGCAGTGGTCACACACAAGACGTGTTACTTCCTCACATCCCAAAAATCTTCTAGTTGGTTGGTTAACTATCTACAATGATTTACTTCTCGTGTGGGTGGGTGGTAGGCGAATCAAAGAGGAGTGGATGGGCTTGTGAGAGGGAATAAGTGGTGGAGTGAGATTAGTGGGATTGCTCCAAGAGCCAAGAATACACTTGATGGGCTGAATGGCCTCCTTCTGGATTGAAATATGAAAATTATATGAAAAGGATACTTGAAATCTACATAAGTGCCAGGTTTGAAACCTTAATCTAGATATATTAGATGTTTTTGGAGTCTCAAAAATAGGGCTTTTTTTGCCACAAAGTAACCAGGAGGTCAGGCATAGAGTAGGTCAGTTAATGTATCAGGTCAATGAACCTTTCTGGAATGGTTGAGATCAATGTTCAATCCCGATGGCTCCTCATCTAAAACAAAATAAGACTACCTTTTGTTTTCTATCACAACCCTCTTTCACTTTGCTTCATTAATCCCTTTTGTCATTTAATGTCTCCTGCCTTCCACCTCATCACAGACCTTCCCTTTTGCCCTCCCTGCCCTCTCCACTTTCTCTTCATAAAACTTGCTTTTTTCTCTGCCTATTCCCAATGCTAATGGAGGTTCACTAAACTAGTACACTTCCAGCAGTACCTTGGGCTCTTAATTTATGCACCAACTTCTTATGTAGCATCTTGTCAAATACAGTACCTGTTGGAAATCTAAATACACTACGTCTGTATGTTCCCCTCCATCAACTCTCCCTGTATTATCTTTAAAGAATTTGAACAAATTTGTCAAACATGATTTACCTTTCATCAAGCCATATCAACTAGTTTTAATTATATACAGCTTTCCTAAATGATTAATTATTTCCTCTTTGAGTCTAGCATCTTGCAAACAACAGATGTTAAACTAACTGGTCTATAGAACCCTGCTTTCAGTCTTCCTCTCTTTTTGAACAAGGG
Source organism: Pristis pectinata (assembly GCF_009764475.1). NCBI lineage: Eukaryota > Metazoa > Chordata > Chondrichthyes > Rhinopristiformes > Pristidae > Pristis > Pristis pectinata. Next base: position 7,017,889 of record NC_067410.1, on the reverse strand, counting down.
AGCCATATTGGTTATTTTCCAATCTTCTGATTCCTGGAACTTAAAGAGTTTTGAAAAATTTTCACTTGGTCCACTATCTCTATAGCTATTTCCTTTAAAATCCTTGAGTTCAGGCCATCAGATCCTGGTGATCTGTCCACCTTTAGCCCCGTGAGTTTCTCTTGTGATCCCTCGTGATTGGGATTTTTACAAGTTCCTCACTGTTATTTGAAATTAGCCTATCTGTTATCCTAGGGATATTTACAGTGTTCTTCATGGCGAAGACAGATGCAAAAAATTGCTTTAACATATCCACCATTTAGAACATGGAACATAAAATAGTTCAGCACAGGAACAGGCCCTTTGACCCACCATGTATGTGCTCACCATGATGTCAAATTAAACTAAACCCATCTGCCTGCCCATGGTCTATATCTCTCAGTTCCCTGCTTGTTCATGTGCCTGTCTCAATAACTTTTAAATGTTGCTATCGTATCTGTTTCCATGTTCAAGGCACCCACCACTCTCTGTGTAAAAAAACCTGCCCCGCACATCTCCGTTAAACTTTCCCCCTCTCATCTTAAAACTATGCCCTCTAGTATTTGACATTTCCACCCTGGGAATACGACTCTGACCATCTACTCTAAAAATACTCTATCTATCTTTGTTTCTTTTTGTTCTTTGTTTCCTGTTATTAATTCACCAACCTCGTTCTCCACAGCTCCCTCACCCACCTTAGCTGCCTCCCTTCCTACGAATTTATCCATAGAAACTCTTACTGTTTGTTTTGATACTACACATAAGTTTCCTCTCAAAATCAATTTTCTCCTTTCTTATGAGATCATAGAATACTCACTTCAGTCAAAGAATGATCAGTCGACATGTGGGTGTAATGTGGCGAGGACCAGTGTGATTAGTCTGTACAAAATGTACAAACTATTTTCCAAATGTCCTTCAATTAATGATTATTAATTAATGGTTTTTCAAGGCTGTGGTAAGTAGACATGATTTTGTTTGTGGATGGGGGGAAGACTAGGATATGTCCAGTGTTACAATCCAAGACTCCCACGGGCACCTGCACTTTGTATATGCTGGAAAATAAGTTAAAACCTTCAGCGTGGAGTTAATGAAAATCAGCCAAGAACTTACTTCCCAAGAGATATGATTCTAATTTATAATTTAAGAAAATGTATCAATTGGTACGTTGGCCTGGATTGGAGAGCATGTCTTATGAGGATAGGTTGAGTGAGCTAGGGCTTTTCTTTTTGGAGAGAGGGAGGATGAGAGGTGACGATAGAGGTGTAAAAGATGATAAGAGGCATAGATTGAGTGGACAGTCAGAGACTTTTTCCCAGGGCGACAATGGAGACATAATTTTAAGGGTATAAGGGGGATGTCGGGGGTAAGTTTTTTACACAGCGAGTGGTGGATGCATGGAACGCACTGCCGGCAGAGGTTGTGGGGGCAGATGCATTAGGAACATTTAAGAGACTCTTAGATAGACACATGAATGATAGAGAAATGGGGGGCTATGTGGGAGGGAAGGGTTAGATAGATCTTAGATCAGGATAAAATGTCGGCGCAACATTGTGGGCCGAAGGGCCTGTACTGTGCTGTAGTGTTCTATGTCTATGTTCTATGGTAATGTTCTACTTGAAAATAAACATTGAAATTTCAGAAGTTATTACATTTCAATATCTGTTTCCCAAATGTTTTTCACTTAATAGCCTGGAAATAAAGTTGACTTTCTAACTTACCTTGGAATTTTTTTTAGATATCTTTATTAGTCACATGTACATCGAAACACACAGTGAAATGCATCTTTTGCATAGAGTCTTCTGGGGGCAGCCCGCAAGTGTCGCCATGCTTCCGGCACCAACATATCATGCCTTCAACATCCTAACCCGTATGTCTTTGGAATGTGGGAGGAAACCGGAGCACCCGGAGGAAACCCACACAGACACGGGGAGAACGTACAAACTCCTTACAGACAACGGCCGGAATTGAACCCGGGTCGCTGGCGCTGTAATAGCGTTACTACCGTGCCTGCCAATTTCTGTCAATTAAGTGGTGTAAATATTCTTTCATTAATGAAACAGAGTGTCTGGTTTTCCGCTTCCCCAATACCTGTTCATATTAGCTCGTTCGTTTGTTCTGTGGACATCAGTACTTTAACCAAGATGTGCCATCTTCATAGTTTAACTGTTCTGACCACAGTGAACTCTTTGCTAAGTCCCCTCTTTGCCAAGCAACATTTTTTTAATTCAGGAAACTTACTAGAAACTGGGGAGCTGGACCACTTAAATCTTGATAAGACACTAAATCGAATTATCAACAGCTGTCTTGGCCTGGAGATTAGAATTGGATTTGGAATTGGATTGTCTACCTTCTTCCTGTCTAACGTAGTTTGAAACAGTACACCATCAAATGAGACACCAAGCAATACTATCTGTCCTGATGCAGGGTTTGGTTCCGAAATGTCAACAATTCCTTTCCCCCCACAGATGCTGCTCGACCCGCTGAGTTCCTCCAGATTCCAGCCTCTGCAGTCCCCTGTTTTTCTAGGTCTCTGATCTTTGTTCCGGTTGGCAGGGGAAATGGAACAGATGTGGTTTGGAGCCTGTCAACATGGTTAAGGGTAACATGGTGGCACAGTGGTTCACGGTGCTGCCTTGCAACTCCGGTGATAGGGGTTCAATCTCGATTTCCCGTGCTATTGTGAGGAGTTTACACATTCTTCCTGTGACTGTGTGGGTTTCCCCAGGGTGCTCTGGTTTCTTCTCACATCCCATCTCTTGTGTCTCCAAAGCAATTTTATCTGTTTCTCTCCTTATCAAAAGCCACTCTAAAATGTTTCAACATTGTGTGTAATGAAGTAAAAGTCTGGGCATAGAATTTTTATAGCACAGAAGGAGACTATTTGTACCATTAAATCTATACTGACACCAGTCTCATTGCCCTGCTCTTTCCCCCATAGCCCTGCAAATTGATCTCTCTCAGTGCTTTCACTTTTGACTCCCACCCTTACAAGCAGTGAATTACAAATTATAACCATTCTCTGCATTAAAATGCACCTTTCAAACTTGTCCCACCAGACCTTTGAACCACCTACTAATGAGAGTAATTTTACCTTCAATTCCTCCTCACTAAATCCACCTCCATCATATCTCCTTTCACCTTCTTTGCTCCAAGGAGAACAATCTCAGCTTCTCCTGTATAACCTTGGAGTAAAACATCCTCACCCCTGGAACGATTCTAATAAATAGACTCATAGAGTCATTGAATTGTGCAACCCAGAAATGAGCCCCATGTCCATGCCAACCTGTTTGCCCATGGACTAAGGACTGTATCCTTCTGTGCCTTGCCTGTCTAAAAGCTTCTTAAATGTAGCAATTGTATCTGATTGTACCTCCTCTCCTGGCAGCACGTTCCAGTTATTAGGCATACCTTGTGTAAAAAGCTTCTCAGATATTTAAAATTCCTTCCTCTCCCTTTAAATCTATGCCCTATGTTTTGATACCTGTGCCACAGGAAAAAGATTTTGACTATCTGCTCGATCCATGCCCCTCAAAACCTTATATACTTCCCCTTCAGCCTCCTTTGCTTCAGGGAAAATTAGCCCAGCTTTTCCAATCTCTCATAGAACATAGAACATTACAGCACAGTACAGGCCCTTCGGCCCATGATGTTGTACCGATATTTTATCCTGCTCCAGTATCTACCTAACCCTTCTATCTATCTAACCTAAACAGTCTCTCTCCCCATAATCTTTTCCTTTCTTGGACCATCACATCCTTCTTAAAGTTAGGTGGCCAGATAGAATCAGGTAGAAGATACAGGAGCCTGAGGGCACATACCACCAGGCTTAGGACAGCTTATGTGATAAGACTATTGAACGGTTCCCTTATATGATGAGATGGACTCTGACCTCACAATCTACCTTGTTGTGTCCTTGCACCTTATTGCACTGCACTTTCTCTGTAGCTGTGACAGTCTACTCTGTACTGTTATTGTTTTTACCTGTACTACCTCAATGCGCTCTGTACTAACTCGATATAACTGCACTGTGTAATGAATTGACCTGTACGGTCGGTATGCAGGACAAGTTTTTCATGGTACCTCGGTCAATCAATCAGAAGTGGCACAGTACTCCAGGTTGTGATCCAATTAATGTTTGGTGCAGGGACAGTGCAGCATCCCTGCCTCTCCATGTCTCTATTTATAAATCTAGGGATCTCATGTGCTTTACTTATCCTTTCCTCAACATGCTTTGATATTTTCAAGGATTCATGCACAGAAGTATCTTTGACCTGGTCCCATCAGATTTCTATTGAATCGTGTTTGGGTGAAGTATCTTTTCCGTTTCAGAAAATATCTGAAATCAATTAGCTGGCCAGTATGATCTGGACCTCAAAGACATTGGTTGGTTTGTATGGATTCAATTTGAGAGGCATATCTTCGATTTCAGACATTGCATGTTAATGTTGTGTGTTCTTTCATTTACTGTTTTTATTTATCTCCCACAAGCGAAAGAATTTACTTTAATATCAGGCCTTTCATGATCTCATAGTGCCCAAGCAGTTTACAAGAAATGAAAGGGATGGAGAGAGCCATTTGACAAATTTGACAAAACAATGTGTAATGACCGGATAACCTGCTAGAGTCATAGAATCATACGGCTTGGAAACGGCCATTTGGCCCACAATAAGTGAGAGGGGAAAGAATTAAAGGGGACCTGAGAAGCAAGTTTTTCATACAAAGGGTGGGTGTGTGTATGGAACGAGCTGCCAGAGGAAGTGGTAGAGGCAGGTACCATTATAACATTTAAAAGATATCGAGTCATACAGCATGGAAGCAGACCCTTCAACCCAACTGGTCCATGCCAACCAAGATTCCCATCTAAGCGAGTCCCATTTGCCTGTGTTTGGCCCATATCCCTCTAAACCTTTCCTATCCACGTACCTGTCCAAGTACCTTTTAAATGTTGTTAATGTACCTGCCTCAACCACTTCCTCTGGCCGCTCATTCCATATACTGACCACCCTCTGGGTGAAAAAGTTGCCCCCAGGTTCCCATTAAATTTCTCTCCTCTCACCTTAAACCTGTGCCCTCTAGTTCTTGATTCCCCGACCCTGGAAAAAAGGATGTGCGCATTGACCCTATCTATGCCCCTCATGATTTTATACACCTCTATAAGATCACCCCTCATTCTCCTACGCTTCAATGAAAACAGTCCCAAGCTGTTCAACCTCTCTCCATAATTCAGCGCCTCGAGTCCCGGCAACATCCTCAAAAATCTCCTCTGCACTCTTTCCTATAGCAGGGTGACCAAAACTGAACACAATGCGGCCTCACCAATATCTTATACAAGGCGTTGGCCAGACGTTTACCAACGTTTTTTTACAATATGTGGTACATTTGGACAGGTTCATGGATAGAAAAGGTGTAGAGGGATATGGGCCAAATGCAGTCAAATGAGACCAGCTCAGGAAGGCACCTTGGTCAGCACGGACAAGATGGGCTGAAAGTCCTGTATAATTCTGTGACTCCATAACTTTATAACATCCACATTGACCGGTGACACCCACGTATTAGTCCCATGTTCCAGCACTTGGCCCTCAGCCTTCTATGCCAAGGCGATTCAAGTGCCTGTCTAGATACTTCTTAAATGCCATCAACAACTCTGCTTCCTCCACTCGCTCTGACAGTGCATTCCAGGTCCCCCTCACATCCCCTTTACATCTCTTACCCCCTTACCCTGAATCAATGTCTAGTTTTAACAATGGGGAAAAGTTTCCTGCGGTGTGTTATGGTGTAGTTAGTGAATGGATGAACGCTGGCTGGGACGTGGAGTGACCTTCCTCTGCTTTCCTTCAAAGCAGTGCCTTGGGCTGATTTACATCCAACTTAGCAGAGAGATGGGATTTCGAAATCCGGCAGCATCCTCCCTCAGAATTTCTGGAGTCAGATGTGACCCCCATAAACTTGGTGACTCACAGTTCTCAGTGCTGAAGCACAGAAAAACTAGATTTTGTTTTTAAATTAGGGGAATGAAAAACATTCAACAGTGTGTTTCTTGGCCAATGGGTTTCCTCTGCTCTTTGGAACTCTCCTCAGGCGAAGATCCAACCCTTGCGTGTTGCCTTTGCAGCAAAGCTGATTGCTTCTGCAGCTCCAGACCTTCTACTGATTTAATCCTGAAGTATGTTCCCCCGTCACGTCTCCTGTTGTAACACTTTGTTCCCACGTCACTCTTTCTGACAAAGAGCAGTTACTGCTTAGGTGGAAAGTGATATCAATGGAAGAATATTTTGGCATTTAGGGGCCAGCCAGTAATCTGTTGTCCTCAGCTGGTGTATTTGCTGGGAGGCTAGAGAGATAAAAGGAAGAGAGTAATGCTGATGGTATTTGATGGAGGAGGTTTGCATGGAGCTCGAAAACCAGCCTGGACCTGTCAGGCCAAATGGTCTGTTCCTGTATTGTAAATACTGTCCTATAACTGGTGAGCTTTGTAATTCATTCCCATTATAGCTTAAGGAACAAACTACTGGAGGAACTCAGCAGATCAGGCAACATCTGTAGAAGGAAATGGACAGTCCACTTTTTGGGTTGAGACCCTTCATTGAATTCTTCATTCAGTCCTTTCTTAAATTTGAGGTTTGATATCTAAGCCCTGTCAATGATTTGTTTTTATAGTTTGTCTCACTTGTCCTTTTCTGACATGCATCCCTTACCTCCATATGACATAGAAGGAGGCCATTCAGCCCATCAGGTCTATGTTGACAGAGCAATCCCATCAATCCCATTTCCCACTTATTTCCCGATAGCCCATTCTCCCTCACATGCCGATCAACTCCATCCTGATTCTCCAAACACCCACCCACACTAGGGACAATTTACAGCGGCCCATTAACCATCTGACAAGCACATCTTTGAGGTGTGGGAGGAAACTGGAGCACCTGGGGAAATCCATGTAGTCACAGGGAAAATATGCAAACTCTATACAGACAACACTAGAGATCAGGGTCGATTCCAGGTCACAGGAGCTGCGTGGAAATATTTTGTGATTTAAAAATTTTGCTTTTTCACCACAAGAAAAATCATTCCAATTTATACTTTGCTGAGATTAACCATTGAAATATTTATGTTGTTACAGAGCTTGACTTATCTAAGTTTGTCTCATCATCCCCCAGATCCTGTCTCCCAGATGGAGTTAGTTGAAGTTTTGATTCAGATCCACCTCCATTTCAAGTGAAATTGGGCCTTTGATGTCAACGAGTAATCTGTAAAAGTAAACAGTGAAGGAATCCTTCTGAAGAAAGAGGTAGGGCCAATTTATGATTCATTCCTGCTTTGGAAGAGAACTGTACACTAGTTGAATGATGTGAAGTAGAAAGATCATTCATTATTAATTTGAGTTCTGTTTCTCTCCCCCTCCTGTTGTGCTCTCACCACCTCAGTTCCGTCTTACCCACTGGTGTTTTTTTCTCTCCTAGAAGGTTACAAATTAAAGCTAAAATTTAGAAGAAAGTTAGCATCAGTGATGAAGTGAGTGAATTGTCTTAAATGGGAGTCCCTTCCATCTGTGCGTTTGGCCCATAGTTCTACCCTAATGTCCCCTTTAGAATCTCGTATTTTTCAATAAAACCACTGATAATTCTTCCAAGCTCCAGTGAGTGTAAGCCCAACTTGCTCAATTGTTTCTCATAAGACAATCCCTTCACTTCAAAAGTGCTACCTCCTGTCTCCTGATGCTGTACCTATTAGTGGTCTTGAGGGGTTCACTAACAGCTTGAAAATTTACAAGGCTGTTGACAGGCCTCGAGGACCTGAGTTATAGGGAAAGGTTGAATAGGTTAGGATTTTATTCCCTGGAGCGCAGGAGAATGAAGGGAGGTTATAGAGGTACACAAAATTATGAGGGATATAGATAGGGGGAATGCACGCAGGCTTTTTCCCCTAAGGTTGGGTGAGACTAGAACTAGAGGGCATAGGTTTAGGGTAAAAGGTGAAATATTTCAGGGGAATCTGAGGAGGATCTTCTTCACTCAGAGGGTGGCGTGAGGGTGGAACGAGCTGCCAGTGGAAATGGTAGATGCGGGTTCAATTGTAACATTTAAGAGAAGTTTGGATAGGTACATGGATGGGAGGGGTTTGGAGGGATATTGTCCAGGTGCAGGTAGATGGGACTAGGCAGAAGATCAGGTCGGCATGGACTAGATGAGCTGAAAGGCCTGTTTCTGTGCTGTAGTGCTCTATGACTCTGTTCTCGAGTTGGCTGACTGTAATTAGTGGAGTACCTCAGAGATTGGTGCTTGGGCCTTTGCTTTTCACAAGTTGGCTAAAAGGACCAAGTGTCTACTGCTGGTCTCTGGAACAAAGCTTGAACCCACAACCTTCTGATTCAGGGATGAGAGTACATTGGAGAGAGCTACCATCAATCTTCTCATCATCCTCCCTTAACACACACATATCTTCCCAGAAGACGTCACCAAATTGGAGTTATAGGATTCCCTTCCTCGTTGTTTTTACTTTTCTTAGAAGCAATAATACAAAAACCTTTGCATGTCTCACTGAGATCAAACAATTCTAATCTGAAATATATAAAAAATAAAAGATCATGTTTGACCCTGCACCTGTAGAATCAGAGATAGGTGCATTGTGCAGCATACTTAAATAGAAAAATGAGCTAAATATGCAAACCTTTTGAAACGTTTAAGATCCTCTGCCACTAACACTTCCTGCCTGGATTTATCCAGACTCACCATTCCTACAGCTGAACAGTCAGGATGAATGCCTGCCTTTCACTGAACTCCTTTGTTTGACTATTAATGGTGGATTAATTTGATGTTATTGTGAAGGAACCCGGCTGTTTTCTTTTTCTGGTCCAAACTTGTTCTCTGTAGAAGTTTGACAGGGCTTTGGATTGCTAAAGCTATTATTAAAAAAAAGATTATCTCAGATAATCTGATGTTCCTGAGTTTTTCTTCTAACTTCATTTATGAAAGAAAAATACTCTCTTTGCCTCCCCTCCTTCCTTGAACTAGTCTAGTTGACATCCCCCTCCTGAGTCGAAAGTATCTCCAACTGGGATCACCCGGCAGCAATCAGGAACAGTGGTCTTAGAGTCATAGAGTAATACAGCATGGAGACAGGCCATTTGGCCCATAACATCCATACCGACTGTGTGCACCCATCTGTATTAATCCCATTTTGCGGCACTTGGCGATTTAAGTGCTCGTCTTGACACTTCTTAAATGCTGTCTGTGACTCTGCTTTCACCACTCTCTCAGGCAGTGTACTCACCACTCTCTAAGTGAAAATGGTCCCCCTCAAATCACCTCTAAATCTCTTACCCCTTACCATGATCTAGTTTTATCTACCCCTGATAAACGGAAAAGTTTCCTGCAGTCATACCTCTCGTAATTTTATATCCTTCAGCCAGGACCTCCTCTGCTCCAGGGGAAACGTACCTAACCTCTCTCCAGTCTCTCCTCATAACTGAAAGGCTCAATCCCAGGCAACATCCTGGTTATTCTCCAGTGCTATCACATCCTTCTGAGAGTGTGGCGGCCAAAAGCGCACACAGTAGCCCAGCTGAGGTCTGAGCAATATTTTATAAAGTTAGAGCTGAACCTTCTTACGTTTGTATTCAACCATTCATGGCGAATGTCCTAACCATATTAGAACTTCCAAAATGCATCACCTCACTTTTATCAGGATTAAACCACAACCGCCATTTCTCAGCCCATTTCACCAACACATCGCTATCACCCTGTAGCCTAAGACTCCCCTCCACACTGTCAACAACTCCACCAATCTTCGTGTTATTTGTGAACTTACTGATTATGCCTCCTACATCCATATCCAAATCATTTATGTATATCACAAACAGCAGAGGTCCCAGCACTAATCCCTGTGGAACGCCACTGGTCACAGGCATCCAGTCACAATAACAACTCTCTACTGTCAGCCTCTGTCTCCTATTGCCAAGCTAATTTTGGATCCAATTCACTAACTTGCTCTGGATCCCACTGAGCCCTTGTCTTTTGGACCAGTCTCCCATATGGAACACTGTAAAAGGCCTTTCTGAAGTCCATGTAAACTGCAACCACTGCACTACCCTCATCAGTACACTTTGTTACCTCTTCAAAAAATTCAATCAGATTGGTCAGAAAGATCTGCCCTTGACAAAGCCAGCTTGTCAGCCTGAGTTCCACCTCAGTGTCCCATAGCCAGGTGACTTAGAGCATCCGCTGCAAACCAGGCTGACATCAGCCAACTCAGCAAAGACCAACAATCAATTATAGGACCCTCCAACGTTTGTATATTTCTCAAAGCAAACAGCCTGCATGTAAATGGCAAGCCAAAAGACCGGTACTGTAATCCACTGTCAACGCATGGGAAACTCCTAGAAAAGCCTCAAAAAAACAAATGGGGTTGATAAAACAAGCCATTTCAGTAAGGTCCTTGTTCTTAAGGGTGTCATTGGTAATCAGGAAGGGCCTTAAATTTGAATTAACATTAGTTAGTTACCTTTTTTGTAAAATATTATATAATAGGTACATTTATCAATATCACTTCAAGCAATATATTGGATGAAATATGGTATTAGTATTGGTTTATTATTGTCACTTGTACTGAGGTACAGTGAAAAACTTGTCTTACATACCGATCGTACAGATCAATTCATTACACAGTGCAGTTACATTGAGTTAGTACAGAGTGCATTGATGTAGTACTGGTAAAAACAATAACAGTACAGAGTAAAGTGTCACAGCTACAGAGAAAGTGCAGTGCAATAAGGTGCAAAGTCACAACAAGGTAGATTGTGAGGTCAGAGTCCATCTCATCGAATACGCCATCAAATATGCCAGCTCTTTATATGTTTGTCTTGCATGGTGATTAGCGTGTTTGGTTCCACGTTGGGATCATGCTGACCCCGCCCCATTACCCGCACCTCATGTTGTCAATGGATAGGAAAGTTTGTCATTGACCAGTCAGAAGGTTGGACTATGCAATGATGTAAAGCTCAGATTTGAAGTCGGCATTTTAGGGATTTGAGATGGCCATTGCCAGCTGATTAGAGGTGGTGGTGGAGGGGTTAAAAAACTGACGATAAGATGGTCGTGAGAATATTTAACCTACACAGTGGCCTTTTGATGTTGTCTGTCTGTGAGTCGCAATGACAAACTGGCATTTTGGCCACTGACTACCCAATATGATTGCTCCAATTCTAACTACTTGAGCACCTCCAGTTTTGTACTTCTGTACCGTCAGTGGCCATGCTTTCAGCTGCCGGGAATTTCCTTCCCTATATCTCTTTATTTCTTTCTCTCCTTTTATTCTCAGTCTTTCTCAGTCTTTAATTTCTCTGTATGTGGCTCAGTCGAGTTTTTTTGATTTTTTTGAGTTTATTGTTTCTTGTCATATGCACAAGTATATGTACATACAAGTGCAATGAAAAACTTGCATGCAGCAGTATCACAGGCATATAGCATTAGAGACACAATGTCTGCAAGAAAAACATAAATTAAACAAGGATTATACAAGACAGAACACAATTAGCACAAAAAAAAGCAAAGTCCACTGTCATGCAAAGTGTTGCCATACTGAGGTAGGGATCAGGGTTGTGTCATTGGTTCAAGAAGTGAATGGTTGAAGGGAAGTAGCTGTTCCTGAACCTGGTGGTGTGGAACTTCAGGCTTCTGTAACTCTTCCCTAATGGTAGTTGCATCAAAAAGTAGTCAAAAAGTTGCTAGTGAACCATCCCAGTTTGAGATGCTTTGCCACATTAATGGTGCTATATGAATGCAAGTTGTTATTGGGCGTTCCTGATGAAATGGGAATAATGCCTTTGACAACGGCATGAATTCTCCGGTGTCAGACCAATGGAGGCTGTTGATAGAATTTGAAATTGTTGCTTATAGCTCCCGTGGGTGCAATAGTTGCTTTTATCGTTCTGTCACATTTTGGGGTAAGTGGATGTACTGAGGTGCAGGTTGACTCAATGAAATCAATGAGGTTGTTAGATCAAGTAATGTTACTGATGCAAGCACCTGTTGCCATTGCATTGTCTAAGATGGCCACTTTCAGAAGATTGTTTAAATAAGTTATTTATTTATTAGTCATAAGTACATCGAAACACACAGTGAAATGCATCTTTTTGCGTTACTAAGAATGTGCTGAGGGCAGCCCGCAAGTGTTGCCACTCTTCCAGCGCCAACGTAGCATGCCCACAACTTCCTGACCCGTACGTCTTTGGAATGTGGGAGGAAGCCAGAGCACCCGGAGGAAACTCACGCAAACACACAGGGAGAACGTACAAATTCCTTAGCGGATGGAATTGAACCCGGTCGCTGGCACTGTAATAGCGTTACACTAACCGCTACACTACCATGTGACTAACCTACTATACTAAGGGTAAAGCAGCAGAGTAATGCAACACTTTTGGAAGTGCCATCCTGTGGATAAGATTTATTTTAAGCTATTTTTCTGATGCCATGTCATTGACATGGCCGACAATTACTCATTATCTCAAATTGTCCTTGAGAAAGTGGTGGGGGACTGTCCTTTTGAACTACTACGCTGGGCTTACATAAGTGAGGCAAACCAGAGCAAAGGACCTCTAATAGTCATCCAAAAAATATGAACGTTTGTAATTATGGATACTTGCACGCATCTCTCCTCCCTCATTGGACCCTGGACCTGGATTTGTTGCATGTAGGTCCTGTTGTAATTAGGACCAGACCACCACTCATCCCCTAAACACAGCTCCCTACTGATGGAATTAGTACTTGACTCTCCAGAGTCATGATGTGGCCAGAAGGCAGCCTTGCATGGGACTCCCTTTTTTAAATGATCCCTTCCATCTCCTGACCCACTATTTCTAAGTAACTGCTTTGCCAAAACCCAACTGATTTAAATTTCCACCCAATCCCCTATCATGCAGAGGTCAAGAGGGTTTAAACTTCCAAGTTCTTCTAGGAGTGAACATCACCAATAGCCTGTCCTGGTCCAACCATGTAGATGCCACAGCCAAGAAAGCTCACCAGCACCTCTACTTCCTCAGGAGGCTAAAGAAATTTGGCATGTCCGCTTTGACCCTCATCAATTTTTATTGATGCACCGAAGAAAGCATCCTATCTGGATGCATCATGGCTTGGTATGGTAACTGCTCTGCCTGAGACCACAAGAAACTGTGGAGAGTTGTGGACACAGCTCAGTAAAACAGCCAACATAATCAAAGACCCCTCCCACACCGGACATTCTCTCTTCTCCCCCCTTCCATCAGGCAGAAGATACAAAAGCCTGAAAGCACAAACCACTGGACTCAAGGACAGCTTCTATCCCGCTGTTGTAAGACTATTGAATGGTTCCCTAGTACGATAAGGTGGACTCTTGATCTCACAATCTACCTCCTTATGGCCTTGCACCTTATTTGTCTACCTGCACTTCACTTTCTCTGTAACTGTAACACTTTATTCTGCATTCTGTTATTGTTTTCCCTTGTTCTGCCTCAATGTACTGTTGTAATGAAATGATCTGTATGGATGGCATGCAAAACAAAGCTTTCCACTGTACCTCGGTACACGAGACAATAATAAACCAATTCACCAATTTATCAGTGCATAAATCTTCAATATCAAGGTGATTGGGATTCACAAATAAACATTAGTTGAAAAATGCTTTGAGATGACTTGATAAGTTCTTATAGAAAGGTAAAGCACTTTGGTGCTATGAAGAACATTTTCTCATTTCCTGCAGTTTTATATGCAAACTCCTCCAGGTTCTATTTTCAGTAAGTTTGTCCACACACGGGCTGACCTAAGGTTGTCCTGGTTTATGTAGATCAGTATCACCTTAAGGGGATGCTCGATAACCACCTGAGGGAGAAAGGAGGTAACAAACAATCTCTGGAAGATCTCAGCAACTCGAGCGGCATCTGTACGAAAAAAAGGAATTGTCGACATTTCAGGTCGAAACCCTGCATCAGGACTGAGGGTGGAGAGATGAGAGAGGAGGAGAAAAGGGGTCGGATGAAGGGAGACCTGCTGTTTACCTCTCTCCACAGCATTCTCTTGACCTGCTGATTATTTCCACTGTTTCAGTTTTTATTTCAGATTTCCAGCACCTGAAGTTTTCCTTTTTTTGCTTTTGTATTAGGCAATGAAGATGCCGAACACCAGTGCGGAAAACAGAGACACAAGGGATTCTGCAGGTGCTGGAATCTGGAGCAATACACACAAAGTGCTGGAGGAACTCAGCAGGTCAGGCAGCGTCCATGGAGGGAAATAAAACAGTCGACGTTTTGGGCCGTCATCAGGACTGGAAAGGAAGAGGGCAGAAGCCAGAATAAGAAGGTGGGGGGGAGGGGGAGGAGCACACACAGGCAGGGGAGAGGTGAGTTCAGGTGAGAGGTGAGTCCAGGTGAGAGGTGGATGGTAGGTGGATGGGGAGGGGGAGAAGATGTAATAAGCCTAGAGGTGATAGGTAGAAGAGGCAAAGGGCTGAAGAACCCTTTGAAGAACGTAACCGGCACAGTAGTGTAGCGGTTAGCATAACACTTTACAGCGCCAGTGTCACGAACCAGCAACAAAAGAAACACACTGAGCATGATTTAGTGTTAAAAACTATTTTATTAATCACTACTTATGATAATACGTAAAATAAAAGTAAAAATGTTAGTATGTTAGAATTCAAAAATGTTAAACCTCGAACGTTAACCCCAAAACTAAACTCTTCGTGTGTGTGTGTGGCAAAGTCCAAAACTCCCAGTTCCGGAATGGTTCTTAAAGTTCAGTTCCACAAGCCATAAGGTGAAACATGAGCAAGGGCTTCTTCAACAACCACCGTTGTCAGAAGATAAGACGTCGATGTAGAGAACATAGGGAGAGTAAATACGAAATCCAAATGTTCCACGATGGAACCCCAAACGACACTTTAATGTTTACTCGGTAGTGACTTCCTCACCCCGAAAAGCATCCGAATCGTGGTCGTCCACACACAAATACCTGTTTCCTTCTACAGGTCAGCAACAAAGTGAACTCCACCGGATTACTTCCAACTTCCATACATGGATTTCAGTGGCAAACACAGTTATTGTTTCTCATCCATCGATAGAGAAAACAAGCAGGCTGGTGTCTCTCTCCCTTCTCTCTCTCTCTCTCCTTCTTCTTCTGACTTCTTCAACAACGTCATTACGTCCTTTATCTTCTATTAACGTAAGCACGCCCCACACACACATACACACACACTCTCTATCTTAAAGGGACTTTCACTGAGTCCGTAACACCAGTGACCCGGGTTCAATTCCTGTCGTTGTCTGTAAGGAGTTTGTACGTTCTCCCGTGTCTGCGTGGGTTTCCTCCGGGTGCTCCGGTTTCCTCCCACATTCCAAAGACATATGGGTTAGGAAGTTGTGGGCGTGCTATGTTGGCGACACTTGCGGGCTGCCCCCAGAACACTCTACGCAAAAGATGAATTTCACTGTGCGTTTCAATGTACATGTGACTAATAAAGAAATCTTATCTTAAGAAGGAATCTAGTAGGAGAGGGCAGTGGACCGTGGAATAAAGGATGGGGGAGGGGAGGAGAGGAGATGGGCAGGTCATCAAGGGGGGGGGGGGAAGGGAGCCACAGGAATAAGGGAAGACAAAGGAGTGGGGGAGAAGAAAAAGAAGGAGTGGGGTTACTGGAAGTTAGAGAAATCGATGCTGAGGCCGTCAGGTTGGAGACTCCCAAGGTGGAACATGAGGTGTTGTTCCTCCAACTTGCTTCTGGAAAAGATGGGCAGAATGGGCTATTTCTGTGCTCTGACTTTGTAAGTTCCCCAGTGAGCAGTTGGTGGCACAAATCTGAAAGATTAAGGGATTTTCTATGATGGTTTTCATGTTGGTGGTCCTGGTGAGGCATTGTGATCTTCCAACACCACTAACACCTGTTTTAGTTTTCAAACAGGATTAGGTCCTGCTGTGCTATCTGGAGACCATTAGAGCTCACACATTAAGGTCCCTTCTGTTATTTTTTTGAAACTGAGCTCCATATGCACAAAGGAGATGATCTGACATATTTCCATGGGTCCTTGTGGCTGCCGGCACCCGTCCCATGGAGCTTGTTGAACATCTTGGTGCTGTCAGCGGATGGTCACGATAATTTAATGGGATGCTGCATTCCAATTTAACCCAGCCTTGATCTAGAGTGCACTGTGGTTATGCAGCAGCATAGAATGAAACCTTTGTCCCATGGATAGACCTGACATGGAAACAGGAAACTAATAGCACAAAATAATCAAGAGGGTTAACGTGTATCATTGTGACAAGGTTTAGGAAGTTGTGGATGATGGAGAATCATTGACAAGAAGAGCACAGTTAAAGATATTTAAGGGAGCCTTAGGGTATATTCAAACCATTGAGGCTTTGTCTTCGTTGTTTCCGATGTCATCTGCATCTCCACCCCCTTCTCCACGTCCTACAGTTGTAACAGTTCCAGGCAACCGTGGATATATATTGTCAAAACATAGTCAGAATGAATAGATCTCGTTGTAGGTTGTAATTCACAGACAAAAAAAAAATCCTTTCTTTCTCGCTCCGCAGGCTTGTTCTCTGGGATTGAAGGTCAGAAATTCTTCGGCAGAAAAACGGAGCATGTTACTTGTCAGTGAGTCTGTCAGGATTCAGGGACACTTGGAGGATAGGACAGCAGGAGAGGGGGACGGTGTTTGAAGCACTCCAGGAGGAAATAGAGTGCTCAATAAACCCGAGCCGTGGACAAAGCAAGAAGTGGAGCAAAAGAGGCTTCCAAAGTGTGTTATTCCTCTTCACATCAAGGTAAGTAAGGCACTCCCTGCCACCCCTTGTTTTCCCACAAGTCTGATTGCTACACCTGTGGCCCAGAGGCAGGACTGGTGATATATATCTTGCCCACATTCCTCTCTGTCAGATGAATGAGAGAGGGCTGCACTTATAACAATTTGTTCCACATGTAGTTCACCTGGCCCAGTCTTTAAGCACTCACTTTATTACTCAGGAATGTGCCGTGTGCAAGTCTGGAAAGACTAGATGCTCATTTTTTAAAAAAACTTTGCACAGTGTAACACACAGACTTGTTAAGTGGACAGGGTGGCAGCTGTTTCTTGGCATTTTTAGTACTGAATCTTTAAGTGTTCTACACTTTCTCTGCTATGAAGCAATTAGCAAAAACTGCCATCTTTTGACACATCTACCCACCCTATCATTTAGACCTTGCCAGCAGGAGCGAAACCACAATCCCAAGCAGTATTTCAACCAACAAGTAACATTTCTTCAGTTAGCACAAGGGTTAAAATTGGTAGCAAGCAAGAGGCACATCAAAATAAAATATTGCATTAAGATAGTGCCTAACACAATCTCAAAGTAGTGAGATACTGCTTTTGTATATAGAATTGTATAAGTTAAAGAACTTGGCAGCCAAGTTGCATAAGGCTCAAGGACGGCTTCTATCCCACTGTTATGAGACTATTGAATGGTCCCCCAGTACGATAAGATGGACTCTTGACTACCTCGTTATGGCCTTGCACCTTACTGTCTACCTGCACTGCACTTTCTCTGTAACTGCATTCTGTTATTGTTTTCCCTTGTGCTAAGTCAACGCACTGTTGTAGTGAAATGATCTGCGTGGACAGCATGCTAAAGTTTTCCACTGTACCTCGGTACATGTGAGAATAATAAACCAATTTACCAATTTACATACCTTGTATAACAAATGATAGGTATCAGATTTTCTGCTTACTTTCAGAAACCTTGTGAGTGTCTGGAACACAGAACTGGAAGGACAGAAGATTTGTACTTCTATGTTGACTGTAGGATTATGGTTGGCATCGGAAGTTATTGAGTTTGACCTTCAGCTCAGCATTGACTTCAAGCGTTTCACTTCATACACGCTGCTCCCATTTGACCATGTGTTGCGATTGATTCTGGTATAACTATTTACACTCTTCCACACTTTATTCCATTACCATTATGGAGACACAAGAGACTGCAGCTGCTGGAATCTGGAGCAACACACAAGCTGCTGGAGGAACTCAGCGGGTCAGGCAGCATCTCTGGAGGGAAATGGACAGTCGATAGTTCGGGTCAAGACTGAGCCCAGATGAAGGTATCCACCCGAAACATTGCCTGTCCATTTCCTCCCCAGATGCTGCCTAACCAGCTGAGTTCCTCCAGCACCTTGCTTGTTGTTTCATTATCATTACCACAACATCACCCCATTTATATATAATCTCTACTCCTCACACTGTTTCATTCCTTCCTTCACAATCTAGCCTGACTCTGCACTTGCTTAAAAATCTGCTGCCTTTCTAACTTTTCCAAGTTCTGATGAGAGGGAAACAATTTGAAGGGCTGAAAATGAGGCAGAAAATTCTGGAAAAACTCAGCAGGTCAGGCAACCTCTGAGCCTGCTTCTTTCTCCATTGAGGTTTTATTTGCCGAGTTGCCAGGATTTTCTGTTTTTATATCGGAAATACTAGATTTTGTTTTATTGATGGTTATCTTTTGGCCCAAGACACAGGACAGCATGCTCGATGGATATGCAACCCTTAATATCCACCAGAGGGAAGATCCTACAAGTTCTTTCTTATTCAGTCAACACTTCTCCAGCTACGAGTTCCACCAGCGACTGGTTTTGTTTGTCACTTTAAGTGAAGTTGAGGCTCTTGTGTTTTCTGTCTCAGTGCATTTAATCTGCAAAGGCTCAGCTGCCTTTTAGAAGTTCTTTCCTACTTTCAGATGTTCCGTTGATAAAGGTCTCTCCATGAGTAACAATTCTGGAATTTTCTAACATCTGGTGTGTACAGACAATGACAAAGCTGATGACTAATGTTACAGAGCACATAGTCTTACAATGGTTGGATTGCTTGATGAAACTGAATGAAGAATCCATCTAGTATTGACCAAATTTCAGGTAATTGCTGGGAATCATTGACAAATCTTACAGACTGAAAATTCTTACAATACCTTTAACATGTTACTAAAACAACCATGGCTATTTGCTTCTTAAATAAAATAAGCCTGATCTTGCCAAATGTTGCAGATAATCTCTCAAGCTCCGATGATTTTATTTTACATCAATAGGACTGAAGGACTGTTCATCCAGATACAGGAATTACAGGAAGGATGTAATTGTTTGATTATTGTCAGCAAAAAACTTGTCTTGCATACTGTCCATACAGATCAATTCATTATAATAGTGCATTGAGGTAGTACAAGGGAAAACAATAACAGAGTGCAGAATAAAGTGTTACAGTACAGAGAAAGTGTGCGTTTTTGCATCATGGACACCAGCCTCCCCTCCTTGGACTCCGTCTTTACCGCTCGCTGTCTTGGTGAAGCAGCCAGCATAATCAAAGACCCCACCCACCTGGGTCATTCTCTCTTCTCTCTTCTTCCATCAGGTAGAAGATACAGGAGCCTGAAGACATGTACTACCAGGCTTAAGGACAGCTTCTACCCCACTGTGTAAGACTATTGAACGGTTCCTTTATATGATGAGATGGACTCTTGACCTCACAACTGCCTTGTTGTGACTTTGCACCTTATTGCACTGCACTTTCTCTGTAGCTGTGACACTTTACTCTGTATTGTTATTGTTTTTACCTGTACTACATCAATGAACTCCATACTAACCCAATGTAACTGCACTGTGTAATGAATTGACCTGTACGATCGGTATGCAAGACAAGTTTTTCACTGTAACTCAGTACAAGTGACAATAGTAAACCAATGCCAATACCAAGTGCAGTGCAGATAGACAGTAAGGTGCAAGGTCACAACGAGGTAGATTGTGAGGTCAAGAGTCCATCTTAACATACAAAGGAACCATTCAATAGTCTTACAACAGCGGGATAGAAGCTGTCCTTGAGCCTGGTGGTACGTGCTTTCAGGCTTTTGTATCTTCTGCCTGATGGGAGGGGAGAGAAGAGGGAATGTCCAGGGTGGGTGGGGTCTTTGATTATGCTGTCTGCTTTACTGAGGCAGCAAGAAATGTAGACCATGGAGGGGAGGCTGGTTTCCAATGATGTATTGAGCTATGTCCACAACTCTCTGCAGCTTCTGAGGCTTTGGAGAGAGTGCAAAAGAGGTTCACTGGGATGGTTGGACAAACTTGGAGCGTTGGAGGCTGAGGGGAGACCTGGTAGAAATTTATAAAATTATGATAGGTACAGATAGAATGGACAGCTGATATCTTTCTCCCAGGGTCGAAATGTCTAATACTAGAGGGCATGCATTTAAGGTGGGGGCGGGAAAGTTTAAAGGAGATTTGCAAGGCAAGTTTTTAGACAGAGATTGGTAGATGCCTGGAAAGTAATCCAAGGAGAGGTGGTGGAAGCAGATACGAAACAACTTTTAAGAGGCATTTAGACAAGCACATGAACAGGCTGGGAATGGAGGGATACAGACCACGTGCAGGCAGATGTGCAGTTTAAACTGGCATCATGGTCGGCACAACATCATGGGCTGAGGGCCTGTTTTTGTGCTGTACTGTTCTATGTTTCTATACAATGCCTTGATCCTGAATGAGCTTCACTCTGGTTTAGTGCAGTGAGGGGTGTGTTGGTGGGGGGTGGAGAGAGAGGGGATTACGTCAGATGGAGATAAGAAAGTCAATATGGCAGCTGTTAATGTCATTTGCTTCAATTGAAGATGCCATCAGTGTTGAATGTATACATTGTGGAATGGGAGGCTGCAAGCAATGTGGAGCAACACACAAAGCACTGGAGGAACTCAGCAGGTCAGGCAGCATCTATTAAGGGAAATGGGCAGTCGACGTTTTAGGCTGAGACCCTTCATCTAGACTGAGAGATAGAGGGGGAGATGGCCAGTATAAGGAGGTGGGGGAAGGGGTGGAGCAAGAGCTGGCAGGTGATAGGTGGCTCCAGGTGAGGAGGGGTGATAGGCAGATGGAGGAGGGGAGAGTAGAAATAGCGACAGAAGCTGGGAGGTGATAGGTGGAGGCAACAAGCCAGTTGAGCTAAATGACCTGCTTCTTCACCACAAAGCCTGCATATTGTAAGAGGCCGTATCTCAAATAACGAAGAATTGGGGTACAGGAAGGAGATAGAGAGCTTAGTGACATGGTGTCATGACAACAACATTTCCCTCAATGTCAACAAAAGAGCTGGTCATTGACTTCAGGAAGGGGGGCAGTGCACATGCACCTGTCTAGACCAACGGTGCTGAGGTCGAGAGGGTTGAGAGCTTCAAGTTCCTGGGAGTGAACATCAGCAATAGGCAGTCCTGCTCAAATCATGTAGATGCCACGGCTAAGAAAGGTCACCAGTGCCTTTACTTCCTCAGGAGGCTAAAGGAGTTTGGTGTGTCCCCTTTGACACTCACCAACTTTTATCGATGCACCATAGAAAGCATCCTATCCGGATGCATCACGGTTTGTTACGGCAACTGCTCTGCCCAGGACCGCAAGAAACTGCAGAGAGCTGTGGATACTGCCCAGCACATCACGGAAACCAGCCTCCCCTCCCTGGTCTTTACCTCTCGCTGTCTTGGTGAAGCAGCCAGCATAATCAAAGACCCCACCCACCCGGGACATTCGCTCTTCTCTCCTCTCCCATCAGGTAGAAGATACAGGACCCTGAGGGTACGTACCACCAGTTTTAAGGACAGCTTTTATCCCACTGTGATAAGGCTATTGAACGGTTCCCTTATACGATGAGATGGACTCTGACCTCACAATCTACCTTGTTGTGACCTTGCACCTTATTGCACTGCACTTTCTCTGTAGCTGTGACACTTTACTCTGTACTGTTATTGCTTTTACCTGTACTACATCAATGCACTCTGTACTAACTCAATGGACTGTGTAATGAATTGACCTGTACGACCGGTATGCAAGACAAGTTTTTCACTGTAACTCAGTACAATACCGATACCAATATTACTAACTTTGTTTAGGATTCCCCTGCCCTCCCTTATTCAGGCCTCAGACTTGTTACTGTTAGTTCCCATGTACATAATTAAGGCAGGACCTTCTCCCCACCTCCTC
Organism: Pristis pectinata; assembly: GCF_009764475.1. Classification (NCBI taxonomy): domain Eukaryota; kingdom Metazoa; phylum Chordata; class Chondrichthyes; order Rhinopristiformes; family Pristidae; genus Pristis; species Pristis pectinata. The sequence continues at coordinate 6,995,872 of NC_067410.1, read as the reverse complement.
CTATCCCCTCACCACTGCTGCCTACCAGTGGAATTCAGGCTTGGCTGCCCAAGTGAGCAGGGTAAGGTTGTGGGCTGGTCAGCAGGAAATGGGATTACATGGGTTGGTCCTTTATTTAAATGATCTTCTCCACCCCTTGACCCCAATTTCAAAAACTGGTCCAGTGTGTCAGAGATCTTCCCAAGCAAAGCAGATATCTCAGCTAAATTGGACCCTGGCTTCATCAAATACCTACAGGTCGCCCATTTTCCCAAAGGGTCGCTCGTGAACTGGAGCAGCACCCCTTGCTGTTCGGCTTTCCTTTCTCACTTCCCAAACAGAGTTAAACGTTCAACAAGTGTTCAAGTGACTAAATCGGCACAGTGTGGTGATTGAACCTTGCATCTTGCTTTTCTGTATGGTGTAGTGCCGTTGTGAACAGCCCTGTTCTTAGCGAGGTGTCCAGGGTTTGAAGAAATAAATTTTATGGCACTAATTTCACGTTTTCATGGGAACAGTTAGATGAAGCTGTGTTACACTTGGTGGAAAGCTTCGACTAGACTGGATCTGTGGTCTGTACTGGGCAATGCATCACAGGAAGAATATGTTGAAAGATGTGCAGAGGAGATTCATCTGAATGATATGGTTGGGACTAGGGTCAAATGAAGGTACTTATGGAGTCAGTGGGTGATCTATATCATGGGGGACATGAGGGACAGAAGAATAAAAGTATGGGACTTTTATTAGTGAGGTTGCTAAGCAACACTGTGATGCAATGATCCAGTTGTCTCAGAAATGCCCAATGATGCTTGCTTCTTGCTCTAACCTCCTATGCAATTCTTCAAAAGCTGTGATGCATGGGGAATAGTAGGCAGGATTGTGTTTCCTCCAGACCTCCCCCTGGGCTCACCACCCAGACTTACCATTGCCCAACCTGCAGAACCGATTGAGTTGAACCCCCTCTCTGGCAGGGTGTCCATGAGAGAAAGCAGGGTCTGTACTGTGAGCACACATCACATAGGATCTCCAGGGCTTCTAACAACTTGCCAGCATTTAAAAACAATTCCAATTGATTAAAATAATTTTATTTTTTAATTAAAAATTAATAAATGTAAGTAAAATATTGTAAAGCACTAATGAGTAATTAAAACATTAAATAAAATGACCCATGACTCTAAAATTAATAAACGTAATTACAATATCTTAAAGCACTAACAAACAATTAAATCTTCAAAGTAAAATAATTCATGACTCTAAAATTAATAAATGTAATTTAAATATTATAAAACACTAACAAATAATTAAAGCTTTAAAATAAAATAATTCATGACTCTAAAATTAATACATGTAATTTAAATATTGTAAAAACTAACAAATAAAACTTTAAAATAAAATGATTCATGATTCTAAAATTAATAAATGTAAAGTATTGTAAAACACTAACAAATTATTAAATCATTAAAATGAACTGATTTGTGGCTCTAAAATTAATAACTATAAAATATTATAAAGCACTAACAAATAATTAAAACATAAAATTAAGCGATTCAACCCGTACAGGGGTTGTTGCCCCCATTCGGATGAAAGAAGGTCCCTGTTTATTTGCAGCCAGGTCTAATACAACTTTGTGATGTGTGTTTGGCCCCTCTCCTCAGCACATTAGTGCTCTGCTGTTGGGCTCAGTGGTGAGTCCAACGGCAAAGTGGCAGGTCAAAGGCAGAGGCTGGTCCTGGAGTTCAGCATTTGGCTCTGCACATGCAGAAGTCTGAGAGGGGCAAGGAGCTGCTGGTCCCCTATGGAAATGCCAGCTGTCTGCTTCCTTTGGTCAATGTAACTTGGCAAGAAGTGCCAGCTGCACTCTCAAGTTTCACTCTATCCATTTTTAACATCTTAGAGCTGAAATGTGCAGTGCTTCACGAACGAGCATCTAACTAGAGTCCTCATTGCTTTTGATCTGGGCCAACCAGATCCCAAACTACAAGGACCAGGATACAATCCAAGTCTCCTTACCAATCACCTTAGACAGATTCCAGATGTAAATATTCTTGTTAGAGTCATAAACAGTACTTTTCTCATCATACAGACACATGTTGAACCTTATCCTCCCTTGTGCCTTAGGCTTAGAATTGTGTATTGAAGGCGATTGTAATATAAATTGATTGACGCTTGTTATTGGATATGAGGAAACAATAAAGATTGCCCTTAGGATACAAGAGTCCTTTCAGCTTTTGCGAGGATGTCCTAGGCTGGCCTACACACAGCCACAGGATGACAGGTTACACCCACTGAGTTAGTCTGCAAGGGCTTTTGTTGACATTACGATTGAGGATTTCATGTGACAAAGTAAAAACTTATCTTTTGAGTCTTTTGTAGTTTTACTAGGTCGGACAAAACAAAAGGAAGTTTAATGATTGGACAGACAAGGGGCAAACAGCAACAACTACCCCTTCCACCCTCCCCTGCAGTGCCACAATGGAAAAAAAATGCTGGAAATACAGGATCAGAATCAGATTTATTAGCACTGACTTAGAGGTCATGAAATTTGTTGTTTTGCAGCAGCAGTACAGTGCAAAGATATAAAATTACTATAAATTACAAAAATAAATCAATAGGGCAAAGAAAAAGAAATAACAAGGTAGTGTTCATGGGTTCATGGTCTGTTCAGAAATCTGATGGCGGAGGGGAAGAAACTGTTTCTGAATTGTTGAGTGTGGGTCTTCAGGCTCCTGTACCTCCTCCCTGATGGTAGTAACGAGAAGAGGGCATGTCCCGGATGGTGAGGGTCCTTCAAGATGGATGCCGCCTTCTTGTCATCAATGGGTGGGGAGGGTTGTGCCCGGGATGGAGCTGGCTGAGTTTACAACCCTCTGTAGCCTCTTGTGATCCTGTGCATTGGAACCTCCATACTAGGCGGTGATGCAACCAGTCAGAATGCTCTCCACCGTACATCTATAGAAATTTGTAAGAGTCTTTGGTGACAGACCAAATCTCCTCAAACTCCTAACAAGGTAGAGCTGCTGACGTGCCTTCTTCACGATTGTATCATGATGAAAGTCATCAATTTTTTTAATTCTTTCAAGGGATGTGGGCTTCACAGGCTTAATTAATTGCCCATCCCTAATTGCCCTTCGGAAGGTGGTGGTGAGCTGCCTTCTTGAACCACTGCCTTAACTCTGTTTCCCTCTCCACAGATGTTATCTGACCTGCTGATATTTCCAGCATTGTTGTGGTTTTATTTCAGATTCCAGCATCGGAAGATTTTTTTTGCTTTTCAATGCCAGATCTTTGTCATACTTTCTCTTGTGGCGATGGAAGGGGACGGGACTACAGCCATTCCTAAGCTACCCTCAGCACCTGAACTCCATGCTGATGTGATGCAGCTATTCAGGAGAGATCAGAAGTGGGAATGTTGTCTGATCTTCCACGTCCTACCTCATTATAGTGGCTGAACTGGTAATGTGGCGCAATGCATTACAAGGGTGAGACTTGGAACCTTACTGAGTTGTCCATTCCAGTCTGCAGTGTTCAGTAATCAGTTATTGACCCTTGAGCTCAGCACAAGTTGAATTCATTTGGTGCCTCCAACATGTTAAATGTTCAAAGTTGGGCAGTGAAATGGAATTTCAACTATAGATCACATTGAATGGTCACAAATATATGCCATTGACTTTAATGACAAAGAAACTAGAGTATAGTGTGAAATGAATTGCCTGCTCACTTTGAGATCACAGTGACTAATTTCATCTTTGTTGGCATGCATCCAGATCTGGTTCCTTGGGCGGTTATAGCCCTTCTGGGTCTCATACCTTGTTTCATTCTGTCAACCGGGCTAACTGAGAATGAAAGGTTTAAGCTGCATCTAAATGTTCAAATATCAGGATTCGTAGTCAAGGGTAAGTCTGATAGATTTTACTCATATTTTCATAGGAAATAAAGGAGGCCACTTGACTCATCAAGTCTATGCTAGTTCTTAAAGCATTCTCATGCATTCCATTTCCAATTCTTTCCCTGTAACCTATTCTCTCTTTCATTGCCCATCAACCTTGATTGTCCTGCTTCATTCCTACAGTGGGGGCAATTTACAGCAGCCAACTAACCAGAATCCCTTAATGAAGTGTGAAGAAACTGCGGCACCAGGAGGAAACCCATGTGGTCACAAGAACACGCACACTCCACACAGACAGCACCTGAGGTTAGAATCAAACCCGGGTGGCTGGAGCTGTGTGACAGCAGCACTAACTGTTGTGCCCCTGAACTCAGGGATCAGAGGGAGGAAAAGTAGACGAATTACTTGATCAGTCAAGATCTTATTGAATGGCAGAGCAGGATTAAGGGCTTGCTCCTGTTCCTAGTTGTTATGTTCTTATATACTTCCCTTTTTCCTCTTCCCTGTGAGGAACACCAGAATCAAGGCAGCTGAAGGGACCCACAAACCACAGCTGGAATTTCATGCCTTGGAGGAAAAGTCTGCGACATTGGAAGTGAGTCATAGATGTGGGAACAAAAGCATCAAAGAGCTTGCAGCTTAGTCCAGAGATACTGGTATTTACTACTTTAAGTGGCAATGTCCTTTTTCTTGAAAATGTGAGCCGTGTGGTTTCCAATGATTCTGCTTTGGTTTACAGTTTGCTTTAGTTAGTGTCTGGAATCCCAGATGCTTTGAGTGTCTGAGGAACACTCCTCTATACATGTGCCTGAATGCTCAGAGTGGAAATTGCTTGTGATTCTGATTAGCGGTAGACTTATAATTGAAAGCCCTACCAGTTCTGTCTGGGCAGAAATGCACATGTGAACATAGACGGCAAAAATCCTCCATTAGTGAGCGGCTGTATTTTATTCGTAAGATCATTGGTCACTTGGTCTCATACTTGACCCTGGGATAAGTTTCTTACCACACGGTGCAACCATCACCAGGACCATCTTTCACCATCTTAATAACATTGCCTTTCCCTGCCTCTGCTTCTGTAAGGTGTAGGTGCTCAGTGGGTTCCTAACCTCCAGTGAAGTCCATTATGGAATGGACAGCCCGATGCATGCGAGACAAGATCAAGTAAGTGTGTGTTACTTGATCAAGGACTTTCACAGAATTTTCTGGAACACCTTCAGTTTCAGTCGTCTCCACACTTCTCACAAGTATTGTACACTAGGAGTAAGTGGTCAACATGGCTTTTTCTGAAATATCATCAATTTTCATGAGATAGTTCCTAGGTCCATGGGTCTCCATTCTATCCCTGAAGTTCCATTTTCCTTCTCTGGCTTGAAGACCTGAACTCCACCATGTCACTGGACATCACCTTGTGCTTGTGTTCTGTTTCTGACATTTGGTAACTCCCTTTGTGACTGGATCCTCAACTTTCTCACCAACAGACCGCAATCAGTGAGGATAGGCAGCAATACCTCCGGCATGATTATTCTCAACACTGGTGTCCCACAAGGCTGCGTCCTCAGCCCTCTACTCTGCTCCCTATACACTCATGACTGTGTGGCCAGATTCTGCTCTAAATCCATCTACAAGTTTGCAGATGATGCCACCGTTGTAGGCCGTATCTCAAACAGCGATGAGTTGGAGTACAGGAAGGAGATAGAGAGCTTAGTGGAATGGTGTCATGTCAACAACCTTTCCCTCAATGTCAACAAAACAAAAAAGCTGGTCATTGACTTCAGGAAAGGGGGCGGTGTACATGCACTTGTCTACATCAATGGTGCTGAGGTCGAGAGGGTTGAGAGCTTCAAGTTCCTGGGAGTGAACATCACCAACAGCCTGTCCTGGTCAAATCACGTAGATGCCACAGCCAAGAAAGCTCACCAGCACCTCTACTTCCTCAGGAGGCTAAACAAATTCCATTTGTCCCCTTTGACTCTCACCAACTTTTACCGATGCACCATAGAAAGCATCCTATCTGGATGTATCATGGCTTGGTACGGCAACTGCTCTGCCCAGGACTGCAAGAAACTGCAGAGAGTTGTGGACACAGCCCAGCGCATCACGGACACCAGCCTCCCCTCCTTGGACTCTGTCTTTACCTCTCGTTGTCTTGGTGAAGCAGCCAGCATAATCAAAGACCCCACCCACCCAGGACATTCTCTCTTCTCTCCTCTCCCATCGCGTAGAAGATACAGGAACCTGAGGGCACATACCACCAGACAAGGACAGCTTCTACCCCACTGTGATAAGACTATTGAATGGTTCCCTTATACAATGAGATGGACTATGACCTCACGATCTACCTTGTTGTGACCTTGCAGCTTATTGCACTGCACTTTCTCTGTAGCTTTGACACTTTACTCTGTACTGTTATTGTTTTTACCTGTACTATATCAATGCACTCTGTACTAACTCAACGTAATTGCACTGTGTAATGAATTGACCTGTACGATCGGTTTGTAAGACAAGCTTTTCACTGTACCTCGGTACAAGTGACAATAATAAACCAATACCAATACCAATACATTCCTTAAGTTTTATCCTAAGTTTTTCTGGATCATGTCCTGAGTTTTCTAAGCATTTCCACAGAAGTGTCTCCTGTTATGGTGTGTAGCGTTGTTCTATAGATAAGGTGAAAGTGAGCAAGTTAATGCTTCATGGTGAAGTTCAATGATCTGTTTCTTCCATGCCTTCTTTACACTGCAAACTTTCTTTTCTGCATCCCCATTTGAAGTTGGAAGGAAAGGAGAATTGAAACAACATTTTATTTTATTGCTTTTTGTAAATTGTTCCAATTGAAATGATCTAAACTGTAGAGTGTTGTCTGACCCAACTTCTTCCAGAAGACCATGTGTGGCAAACACTGATCTTAATTCAACAAACAAACTGCTGGAGGAACTCAGTGAGTTGAGCTGCATCTGCGGTGGGAAAGGAATTGTTGAACCGTCCTGTCACAGATACTGCTCAACCAACTGAGTTCCTCCAGCAGATTGATTGTTATTCCAGTATCTGCAGTCTCTTGTGTCTCCACAGATCTTAGTTCCTATATTGGGCATCTGTGGTGGTGCATGTCTGTACATGCTTTACTGCTAACCATTTTGACTATCTGCTAGTGAATACTAAAACATTGTCTGTAACTTTTTTCCATGATAATCCATTTGGGATGATCTTATGGACAACTTCCACACTTGAAGTGGTACTTTGGGAGGTTGCATTTTTTTTTAAATTTTCTTTGCAGCGTGGTAACAGGCCCTTCCGGCCCAACGAGTCTGCGCCGCCCATTTTAAACCCAAATTAACCTACATGTACGTCTTTGCAATGTGGGAGGAAATCGGAGCACCCGGAGGAAACCCACACAGACACGGGAGAACGTACAAACTCCTTACAGACAGCGACGGGAATCGAATCCCGATCGCTGGCGCTGTGATAGCATCGTGCTAACCGCTACGCTACCGTGCCGCCGCATTGACAGTTATGGTGTACTGTACATCAACTAGATAAGTCTCCTATATCTTTGTCTATACCAGGCCAACAGACAAACCCTTTAACACATGCATTTATTTTCACTATACCTTAGCATTATGCATGAGTTAACATTGAACATAGAACAGTACAGCACTGGACAGACCATTCGGCTCACGATGTTGTGCTGCTCTTGAAGCCAACTTATACTAAATGTCCTCCTGTGTATCATCCATATCCCTCCATTCCCATCATATTCATGTGTCTATCTAAAAACCTCCACCAAACTGCCTGCTTCCACTACTACCCCTGGTAACCCATTCCAGGAACCTACCACTCTGCGTAAAAAACTTGCCCCTCACGTTGCCTTTAAACATCCTCCCTCTAACCTTGAAAACATATCTTCTGGTGTTTGATATTTCCTGGGGAAAAGATTCTGATTGTCTCCCTGTCTATGCCTCCCATGATTTTACAAACCTCTATCAGGTCTCCCCTCAGCCTCCAGCGCTCCAGTTCTTCCATGATCTTGCTTTGTAATTCATTCAATATCACTGTTGTCTCTCCCCATTTTACACATCCTTGGTTGGCAGACAGTTCATAGTTTCTGTTGTGAAACAGCTTCATTCAGACCTGTGTCTGGACTGACCCATCCACTTAACAAATGTTCATACACATACCTCAAAATTACCATTTGTTCTGCGGCTCCAGTTATAACAAGTAAAAGAATAATAAGGAAGATTAAGAAAGAAGGAAGGGAAAATAAGAGTATGAGAAAAATGTTAAAAAATAGTAAGGTTTTCTGTAGATATCTCAAAAAGAAGAGAGTTAACAAAGTGAGTGCTGGTCCTATAGAAAGTGTGTCTGGAAAATGAACAAGGATGAAAATTCAAAAAAGAACTGGAAATTTGAAACAAAACAAAATTTGCAGGTGTTCTGTTGAAGTATTAGCTTTGTTCCTCCTTCCATGGACGTTGCCTGACTTGCTGAGTGTTTCTGCCCTTTACTGTTTTCGTTGTGGAAAACATGGACATGGCAGATGAATTGGACAGGTATTTGGATCAGTCTTCACCACAGGGGATGCAAGTAATATTCCCAGAAATAGCTCTAAATCAAGAATTGAAAGGGAGGAAAGAACCCAGGAAAGTTACGTTCACCAGGAATGAGGAAATTCTTGGAATCGCTGGTTGACGAGTCTCTGGATCCTGATGGACAACATCTCTGGATCCTGATGAGCATGCATTTAAGGTGAGAGGGGGTAGGTTCAGAACAGACGTGAGGGGTACGTTTTTTACTGAGAGAGTGGTGGATGCCTGGAATGCGTTACCTGATAGGGCGGTGGAGGCAAATTCATTGAGGGCTTTTAAGAGGGTCTTGGATGGGCAGATGAATGAGAGGAAGATAGAGGGATATGGGCTTTCTGTAGGTAGGAGGGAATAGCAATGTTGGCACAACATTGTGGGTCGAAGGGCCTGTTCTGTGCTTTACTGTTCTATGTTCTATCTATAGTCTTAATAGAAGTAGCTGATGAGATAGTTACACGTTGGTTTAAATTTTCCAAAATCCTCTAGAACCAGGAAGGTTCCAATAGATTGGAACACAGCAAATGTAAATCAGTTATTCAACTGGAGAGGATGACAGAAAGCAGAAAACTGTAGGCCAGTTAGCTTAACATCTGGCATAGGGAAAATATTAGAAGCCATCGTTGAAGACATTGTAGGAGGGCACTTAGAAAAAGTGTGGGGTTGTGTGCAGTTTTGGTTGCCCAGCTATAGGAAGGACATCATTAAGCTGGAAAGGATGCAGAAAAGGTTCACAAGGACTGGAGGGCTTGAGTTATAGGGAGTGGCTAGATAGGCTGGGGATTTTTTCCCTAGAGCGCAGGATGCTAAGGAGTGACCTTATAGAGGTGTATAAAATCATGAGGGACATAGGTAAGGTGGATGGTCACAGCCTTTTTCACAGGGCAGGGGAGTTTAAAACTAGAGGGCGTAGATTTAAGGTGAGACGGGAATGATTTACAAGGGACCTGAGGGGCAACTTTTTGACACAGAGGGTGGTGGGTATATGGATTGAGATGCCAGAGGAGATGGGTACAATTACAGTGTTTAGAAGACATTTAGACAGGTACATGGCTAGGAAAGGTTTAGAAGGATGTGGGCCAAATGTGGGGAAGTGGGACTAGCTCAGGTCAGCAACTTGGTCAGCATGGAGGAGTGGGCTGAAGGGCCTGTTTCTGTGCTGTACAAGTCTTCTCTCCATGACCGCTATGGTGCATAGCTTAACTGCATTCACTCTTTAATGGTGGAGCAGGAGGAGTAAAGACCTCTGTGTGGAGAACTCCCCCTCTGTGTGGAGTTCTTAGTTTAAGGCCAATTTTATCACACATGACACTTTAATCCTTGTGCAAGAAAGACATTTGCTGTTGGAATGTTGCGCAAACTTGCACAGTTGCTACTCACAACACCATTTTAATGCTCCTTTCACAGTGCAAAGGAATTTCTACTCCTGGGCTTTCCATTTGGTTATGTTGGTTTCACAGGCATGATTTGACTAAAAGTTGGTTCATTGGGCACCAGGAGGCACCCAAAATTGTTCTGTACAGTTAATTGAAATGGGGTTACTTATAGATTATATATGGACCATGGTTAAAATGCTTAATTTTTGTGAAAAGCTTACTTCCAGCTGTATTGATCAAACTGCACTGTTACCACTTTTAAGTACCTCAAAGTGTACGAGCAATATTTGTTGAACGAGTAAATTGTTTATTGAAATGCTTTCTGCTTACGTCAGCTTATGGCAGATGTCAGTGAATTTGAGTAGAATTATCAGGAGAAAGGAATCTCTTTTCAAAAGGAGGACACATTTGGCTATGTTTCACTGTTGCAACCTAAAATTCTCCCCCAAGATTGATGTCTGAATTGTCATAATTCCCGGTATTAACCCATGTTTCTGGTTGGAAAATGGCCAGTTTGGTAGTGTTAGTAAATTTACTTTATCAGCAAAATTTGATATGTTTACCAGGATGTTGCCTGGGATGGAATGTTCCAGTTACGAGGAGAGACTGGATAGGTTGAGGATATAACAGACTGCAGATGTGGAAATCTGGAGCAAAAAAACAGACTGCTGGAAGAGCTCAGTATCTGTGGAGGCAAAGGGATGGTCAGCAATTCGCGAGGTCTCAACCCCTGAGGACCCTGAGGGCATGTACCACCAGACTTAAGGACAGCTTCTACCCCACTGTGATAAGACTATTGAACGGTTCCCTTATACGATGAGATGGACTCTGACCTCACGATCTACCTTGTTGTGACCTTGCACCTTATTGCACTGCACTTTCTCTGTAACTGTGACACTTTACTCTGTACTGTTATTGTTTTTACCTGTACTACCTCAATGCACTCTGTATTAACTCAATGTAACTGCACTGTGTGATGAATTGACCTGTACGATCAACCATCCATTTGCCTCCCTAGATGCTGCTTGACCTGCTGAGTTCATGCAGCAGTTTTCTTTTTGCTCTGGATAGCAAATCTATTTGGGTATGTTTTCCTTGGAGTGGAGAAGGCTGAGCAAGTACTAGATAGAGATTACAAAATTATGAGAGGGATAGACAGTGAAACGTAGAGGGCATAATTTGGTATTGATATTGGTATTGGTATTGGTTTATTATTGTCACTTGTACCGAGGTGCAGTGAAAAACTTGTCTTGCAAACCGATCGTAAAGGTCAATTCATTACACAGTGCAGTTACATTGGGTTAGTACAGAGTGCATTGATGTAGTGATACGGCCTACAACAGTGGTATCATCTGCAAACTTGTAGATGGAGTTAGAGCAGAATCTGGCCACAGAGTCATGAGTATATAGGGAGTAGAGTGTATAGGGAGGGAGTTTTGACTGAGGAGTTAGAGGGGATCTGAAGAAAATATTTTTCACCCAGAGGGTGGTTGGAATCTGGAACGCACTGCCTGAGAGGGTGGTGGAGGCAGAGACTCTCACAACATGTCCAGAAAAGCACTGGAATTGCCAAGGCATAGACGGCTATGGCTAAGTCCTAGTAAATGGGATGAGTATAGATGGGCACTTAATAACATGGAAATGGTGGTCTGAAGGGCTTATTTCTGTGCTGTATACCTACATGACTAACTAATCGCTCACTGGTTTTCTGATCGAATCATCAGTGGTGAAGCTAATCCCTCGCCATGCCATTGGGAGCTTGGAGTCACCGAATCACCTGGCGCTTGCATCAGGGAGCCATCTCCATTATCAGCCAACCAGGCTCCACTGATTAGCGAGAGGCTTCCTGATGAGGCAGATCCCATGAAGGAAAAGGCTCTTTGGCTCAGTCTAGGAGTCAGGTTGTGGGACAGTGTGTGGTATAGCAGTGCAGGAATTCTTGTAAGGAAGATTTGTTGTAGATATTGACCTGAACATCAGGACAATGAAATATTCTGGAAGAAATAAATGCAGCTTCTGCCACGTCATCCAGACTTATAACCGCCGCTATTTTCCGACAGTTTAAAATGTTTAATTCTCGGTAAATTAACTCCGTTGCTTTCTCAACAACTATATCACCATTTTTCCAACATTACACAAATAATTTTATTAAACAGACTTTTAGGATTAACTCCAAATTGCAGACTTTACCCTCAATCCCCAAGGGAGAAAGTTAAAGTGAAGAATTGAAACTTCCTTATGTATTAGTCTCTCTTCCAATGACGTGAAGTTACCCACGCGTGCTGACATATGGTGCTGTTGTCTGAATGGTCACTGCTGGGAGGTCTGGTTTCCTCCAAAGACTTTGGTCAATTGGCTACTGGCAAAAAGAATCGGAGGTAAGTTGATGGGCACATGCAGGAGAGAATAACTTGCTGGTGTATTGGAAAATTAGGAGAAGGGGAATAGGACTAATGGGATTGCTCCCCTGGGAGCCAGGAAGGACCCAGTGGGCAGAATATCCTTCTTTTGTCTTGCTGTAGGTATAGGATATGATAAGGAGATGGAGCTCAGCTGACTTTTTATTTAATTTTAGAATGTCAATTTATTTGCAAAGAGATTCTGGGTTAATTTTAATAGCTGGATTGAGACTTGGTACAATTTATCGATTACAGCTCAACGTTCAACACCATCATCCCCTCAGTATTAACCACCAAGCTTCAAAACCTGGGCCTCTGTACCTCCCTCTGCAACTGGATCCTCGACTTCCTTATCGGGAGACCACAGTCAGTGCGGATCGGTATTAACACCTCCTCCTCGCTGACAATCGGCACAGGCGCACCTCAAGGATGCTGCTTAGCCCACTGCTCTACTCTCTCTAGACTCATAACTGTATGGTTAAGCACAGCTCAAATGCCATCTATAAATTCACAGATGACACCACTGTTGCAGGTGAAATCTCAGATGGCAATGAGGAGGCATGCAGGAGTGAGATAGATTGGCTGGCTGAGTGGTGTCACAACAACAACCTCACACTCAATGTCAGCAAGACCAAGGAATTGATTGTGGACTTCAGGAAGGGGAAGTGGGGAGAAAACACACCAGTCCTCATTGAGGGGTCAGCGGTGGAAAGGGTGAGCAGCTTCAAGTTCCTAGGTTTCAACATCTTGAAGGATCTATCCTGGGCCCAACACATTGATGCAATCACAAAGAAGGCACACCAGAGGCTCTACCTCGTTAGGAGTTTGAGGAGATTTGGTACGTCACCAAAGATTCTTACAAATTTCTACAGATGTACGGTGGAGAGCATTCTGACTGGTTGCATCACCGCCTGGTATGGAGGCTCCAATGCACAGGATCGCAAGAGGCTGCAGAGGGTTGTAGACTCAGCCAGCTACATCACGGGCACAACCCTCCCCACCATAAAGGACATCTTCAAGAGGCGGTGCCTCAAGAAAGCGACATCCGTCACTAAGTACCCTCACCATCTAGGACATGCCCTCTTATTACTACCATCAAGGAGGAGTTACAGGAGCCTGAAAACCCACGATTCAAGAACAGCTTCTTCGCCTCCGACATTAGATTTCTAAACGGTCCATAAACCCATAAACACAACCCAGTTATTCCTTCTTTTTGCACTATTTATTTACTTTGTAATTTATAGTAATTTTTATGTCTTTGAATTCGACTGCTGCCACAGAACAACAAATTTCACGTCGTATATGTCAGTGTTAATAAACCTGATTCTGATTCTGAATCAACAGTTGGGACTTCCTTGGTCTTTCTGACTAAGTCACAAACCAGGAAATCAAACTGTGATGATCTTATGAGTCAATGTTTTGGGGTGAACCTTTAAGGATGACATCATTTTTCCGTGCAAGTCTGTTGAGAGGAACACAGTGTGGTACAATGGACTGCCACTCTCTGACAGGACTGTGACAGGGTCAGTGAGGGCTTGACAGTTGGTCTGCACTGTGGCCATACCTATAAGGTGCAGAAGTATCAAATGGAGGATTGGACATTCTGACCCATTAAAATTCATGTTCTACAGAGATTTTTAAAGGGTTTTGGCTTCCTCCTTCACTCATTTGTTTAGCAGCTCTGGCTAAACAGGTCATTAAATTGTTAATAAGAAAACTAGAAGCTAAAAGAAAAGGTCTTTAAGTTTGTCAAACAACACTCTGTTTTTCTTAAGGCTCTGCAGAAATCTTTTGGCAGAAGTTTCCAGTAGCATGTTGTAATATTTTAAAAATCCATGGATAAATTAGCCTGATGGATTTGTTAAATTCCTTCCACGTACAGACTTGTTTGCAGAAGGGCATGGAAGGTAATAACTATCCATGCTGAAATGTGAAGCAGTGTGAATTAGAACATTCAAACAGCTGTAGCTGTTCCGGTTGACCTGACCTCAAAGAGTTTGGCATTAGAAGGAGTTATTACAAAATTGGCAGAGATGTTTGGATGTCAACACTTTAGAGATGCAGCAATCAGCAGCAATTTTCTGCTGTCGACTATCCTTCCCTTCTTTATGGCTGGTAAGCTGCAGGTATTAATCATAATTTAGTTGTAGAATTTCCAGCAACAAAATCGTGCATTGCTGTGGCACCTTTAACTCCAAAATGCTTCTCAGTAGCACTATCAAACTAAAGTTGACACTGAGCCATATAAAATGTTCAGCTGACAAAAACTGAAACAAAAAATATAACATTTAAGGAGCTTCTTAAAGGACAAGCAAGAGAGGTTCAGAGGCAGGAAGCTTCAGAGCCAGTGAGGTTCAGGGAGTGAATTTCAGTGAAGTTGAGGGAGCTACTGAACTCTGTGGTGCACAGAAGGCAAAATTTGGAGGGATGCAGAGAGCTGCAAACCTTGCAGGTCTGGAAGAGTCAGCAAAGATCAGGAATGCCAGGGTCACATGTAGAACAGTACAACACAGGAACCGGCCATTCACCCCATGATGCCCGTGCCAACCATGATGCCAGTTTAAATTAATCCCATCTGCCTGCACATGGTCTATATCCCTCCATTCCCTGCCTGTTCCTGTGGCTCTTAAACCTTGCGATCATATTAGCAAACAAGAATAAGAATTTGCCACCTAGACAGAAGGTAATTGGTAATTGGTTTATTATTGTCACATGTAGCAATTTGATTTTGTATGCCATTTGTACAGATCATTCCAAAACACGTGCATTGAGGTAGTACAAAGGGAAAAGCAACAACAGAATGCAGAATGTAGTGTTACATTTACCGTTACAGAGAAAGTGCAGTGCCAGTGGACTAATAAGGGTAAGGGCCACGATGACGTACTGTACATTGAGAGATCAAGAACATATAACCTAGGATGCAGTACTGAAAGAGTGGTGCAGTGCAGGAGGTGCTGTCTTTCAGCTGAAACATTAACTGTATGCCCAGTGTGCTTCCTTAGGTCCCATAGTATCTTTACATCAAAGACCAGGGGAGTTCTACCTGGTATCCAGTATTCACCTTCAATCATCATCACAATGATAGTGATCATTGGGTTTTATTTCATTGCTGTTTCTTGGAGCTTGTTGAGTGAAAATCAGCTCCTATATTTCCTATATTCCAGTAGTGATCACATTTGGAATAGTGATCCATTGTCTGTGAAACTGTGTGAAAAGTCTTGAGTCATGAAAGGCATTACCAGCTTCTATCCCTCTGTTATAAGACTATTGAACAGTTCCCTAGTGTGATAAAATGGACTCTTGCCCTCACAATCTACCTCGTTATGACCTTGCACTTTATTGTCTGCCTGCACTGCACTCTCTCTGTAACTGTAACACTTTATTCTCCATTCTGTTATCGTTTTACCTTGTACTACCTCAATGCACTGTTGTAATGAAATGATCTGTATGGATGGCATGCAAAGGTTTTTCACTGTATCTCGGTACATGTGACAATAATAAACCAATTTACATATAAATGCAAGTCATTGTTTCCTCAGTCCTTTCCCCTTTCCTCCTTTGCTTCCTTTAAGTGTTTGGAGAATAGAATCAAAAGCTGTTGCTTCAGGAGGCTTTTCATCTCATTGAGTGAAAATCAAAACAAAAAACCTGCTGGGAACTTGAAATAAAAACAGAAAATGCATAAACTCTCAGCAAGTCAGGCAGCATCCATGGAAAGATGAACAGTTAACATTTCTCGGACCTGAAACAACAGATGAAGGGCCTTGGATCAGAAGCGTTAACTCATAGAGTCACACAGCATGGAAACAGGCCCTTCGGCCCAACTGGTCCATGCCGACTGTGTTGCCCAGTGAGCTAGTCCCATCTGCCCATTTTGGCCCATAGACCTCTAAACCTCTCCTATCCATGTACTTATCGAGACGGCTTTTAAATGTTGCTAATGTGCCCGCCTCAACCACTATTTCTGGCAGCTCATTCCAAATACGCACCAACCTTTGCATGAAGAAGCTGCCCCTGATGTCCCTTTTAAATCTCTCACCTCTGATCTTAAACACAGGCCCTCTTGTTTTTAGCACCCCCTCCCTGGGAAAAAGACTATGTGCTTTCACCCTGTCTGTGCCCCTCCTGATCTTATATACCTCTATCAGGTCATCTCTCAGTCTCCTACATTCCAGGGAAACTGTTTCTCCTTCCATATATGCTGCCTAACCTGCTGAACATTTCCAGCAATTTTTGTTTTAATTTCACCCCATTGATTTGTGCCTGCTCTTCAGAACGGACATCCAGCTAGCCCCACTCCCCCCTCTCTGTCCCCATAACTTTCAAATAGTTTCTCCAAGTGTTTACTTAATTCCCTGTTGAAAGCTACGATTGAATCTGGATCCACTATCAATAGGCAGTGTGTTCCAAATCCTAATCAATATCGACATCAGTTAAAAAAGTCTTTTACCCGCATGGCCTTTGATTCTTTCCCCAGTAACCTTTAAATCTCTGCCTTCTGCTTATCAATTCTTCAGCCACAGAAACAAATTCTCTTCGGTTACTCCATCTAAGCCCTTTTCTGTTTTTTTCAGATAAGATAAGATATCTTTATCAGTCACATATACATAGAAACACACAATGAAATGCATCTTTTGCGTAGAGTGTTCTGGGGGCAGCCTGCAAGTGTTGCCACGCTTCCGGCGCCAACGTAGCATGCCCACAACTTCCTAACCCGTACGTCTTTGGAATGTGGGAGGAAACCGGAGCACCCGGAGGAAACCCACGCAGACACGGGGAGAACGTACAAACTCCTTACAGACCGAGGCTGGAATTGAACCGGGGTCGCTGGCGCTGTAAAGCGTTACACTAACCACTACACTATTTTTACTTCTTTTCCCTCTGGAGACCCTAAAGGTACAAAGTAATTTTGCACAAGATTTTGGACTAAATTGAGAGCCGGACTTTAGCTGTATTGCAGTTAAAAACAGGATGGGCTGTATGGGATGCTTGGCCTGTTTCTATGTAATTCTCCGTAAGAGAGACAACGTGAAAGATGGACAAGCGGAAAAACACCTCCAAGTCTTTGTGGAACACAGGCAACAGAGCACAACAACTTGTTTGCTCTTCGGAGAGTAACTAGAGAAAGAAGCAGTTGTATTTCTAGCACAGAGAAGGATAAGAAAACAGGAATAAGAATTTCAAGTTCATTCAAATTTTGTATAATTTATGTTGTTAATTTATGCTTTTCTTGTGAATGTTGTGTATCTGATGCTGTGTGCCTGTGATGCTGCTGCATGTAAGTTTTTCAATGCACCTGTGCATACGTGTACTTGTGCATATGGCAATAAACTCGACTTTGACTTTGACTTTGAAGTTTATTGTCATAGGCATACATACGTACATACATATGATACAAATGCCACGAAAATTAGTTTTTTGCAGCAGCACAGTTTACAATTTACAGCCAATGACGTACTTTTGAAGTGCATTGGAGACCAAGGAGACGGCAGATGCTGGAACCTGGAACAACAAACAATCTGCTGGAGGAACTCAGTGGGTCGAGCAGCATCTGTGGGAGGGAAAGGAATTGTCAATGTTTCAGATCAAAACCCTGCATCATGACCGTTGCAGGGTTTTGACCCGAAATGTTGACAGTTCCTTTCCTCCCACAGATGCTGCTCGACCCGCTGAGTTCCTCCAGCAGATTGTTTGTTGCTTTTGAAGTGTGATCATTGTTGTAGTGAACAAAACTCGGCAGCCCATTTGTGTCATGCAAGCTCCCAAACCCTGCGATGTATCTGGATCTTAAGATCTAATTTTAATCGAGGAACATATATAGTCTAGAACACCAGGGAGATCTCCTCTACTCTTCTTAAAACAGGGGCATGAGATCTTTAGCATACAGCTGAGAGAGAAGACGGAGCTTTGAACACCTAATAGTGTTGAATTCCCTCAGTACTACGCTGGAGCATTAGCCAAGACTTCTGTGCTCACCTCTGGGTCTGGGACTTTAACTCACAGACAAAAAATCTCACCGATCAGCCAGAGCTGACACAGAAGTCCATATCTGAATACAGAACCTGTCTGTTCCGAGCACAGGTGCAGACAGACTGCCCAGTCACTTTGGTCCTACTTTCTCCAGCTCTCCATGAGTGGAGCAGTGAGGGGGCAGTGAGGGGGCAGTGTGGGGTAGAGGGGGGTAGTAAGGGTGTAGTGAGGGGGGTAGTGAGTGGGTAGTGAGGGGTTAGTGAGGGGGGCAGTGAGAGGGGCAGTGAGGGGGCAGTGAGGGGGGCAGTGAGGGGTTCAACAAAACCATGGCATTTAGGTCTTCACACGTGAGTACTTGTCTATGTGCATTTAAAATAAAAAGTGTTTTTGGTGAGTGTCTCTTTGGGTTGTTAGTCTAGCCCTCTCTGGACAAACACGCTTCTCTGACCTCAGACGAGCATGCAGCCACACACAGTTAGCTCCAGGCTTACAGGGAACTCCATTGTTTGGTCAATCCGTGTGCAAATCACACAGCTAACAAACCAATGGTGAACAAAACCTGAACTGGTTCCTTCAGCCAAGATTCCTATAGCCTGCCCTAAGGATAGCCATCAGGTTGCTAGGAGTGATTAGCTTCTTTGTCCAAGCATTTATTCCCTGGTTCAGCCAGAGTTCACCTGATTACAAGCAGAAAAACATAAGAAGTACAAATCGACATCGGCCATGTATCCCTCATACTTGTTCTGTCATTCAGTAAGATCATGGCTAATCCTTTATAGAGTGGTGGAGTCATACAGCACAGAATAGGGCCCTTTTGTCCAATTGGTCCTTGCCGACCAAGATTCCCATCTAAGATAGTCCCATTTACCTACGTTTGGCCCATATCTCTCTAAACCTTTCCTATCCGTGTACCTGTCCAAGTACCTTTTAAACGTTTGTGTACCTGACCTGCCTCAACCCCTTCCTCCGGCAGCTCATTCCATATACTGACCACCCTCTAGGTGAAAAAGTTGCCCCTCAGGTTTCTATTAAATCTCTCCCCTCTCACCTTAAACCTATGCTCTCTTTGTTCCCCAACCCTGGGAAAAAGACTGTGCACATTCACCCTATCTATGCCCCTCATACCTTAATACCCTCATACCTTAATAGTATTATCTCTGTCCCTTGATTCCTTTAATAGTCTATCAATCTCTGTCTTAGTTGGGAAAGTGCTGAAATATATATTAAAGGATGTGTTAGAAAATGTGATTGAACAGCCAGCGCCTCTTTCCCAGGGCACCAATGCTCAATACAAGAGGGCATGGCTTTAAGGTAATGGGGGCAAGTTCAAGGGAGACATCAGAGGGAGGTTTTTCACCCGGAGAGCGGTTGGGGCATGGAATGCGCTGCCTGGGGTGGTGGTGGAGGCAGGTACATTGGTCAAGTTCAAGAGATTGGGAGGAAGGGGTTAGATGTGGGAGGAAGGGGTTAGATAGTCTTAGGAGTGGTTTGAAGGTTGGCACAACATGGTGGGCCGAAGGGCCTGTATTGTGTTGTATTGTTCTATGGTTCTATGGTAACAGGCATCGTGGGCCGAAGGAGCTGTTCCTGTGCTGTACTGTAAAGTATAAAAATGTATGTAGATCAATGTATCTCAGAGACCACCTAGTCCGGGACGTAGGTACCTGGCTTGGTGCTCTCTCCTCGGATCAAGTAATAAAGAGATTGAACAAGAACAGTGGTCTTTTGAGTCTTCTCTCCAACCGAATTCAAAAATCTCTGGAGCAAGGCACTACAAAGCAAAGCACAGCTATTTCAAGCAGTCTATTACAGCCATAGTGAGGCACCCTTTAATTCACATCTCAGGGCTCACAATCTTTTACTCTCCTAACCTTTCCTTACACCTTATACACATTCTCACTATGTTCTTAAAATCAACACGGATTTATGAAAGGGAGATCAGGTTTAACTGATCTATTGGAGTTCTTTGAGGATGTAACTCGTAGTGTAGATAAAGGAGAACTAATGGATTTGGTATATTTGGCTATTCAGAAGGACCAATAAGGTTTCACACAGGAGGATGGTGAAAAAGGTTAAGGCCGGCGGGATTGGGGTAGTACACTAGGATCGATTGAGTGTCAATTAACAGACAGGAACCAAAGAATGGGAATAAATGGGTCCTTCTCGGGGTACCAGTCTATGACTGTTGGGGTACCACATGGATTGGTGCCTGGGCCCCAGCGAATCACAGTCCTCATGATAAGATGGGCTTTTAACCTCACGATCTACCTCATTGTGACTTTGCACCTTATTGTCTGCCTGCACTGCAATTTCTCTGTAACTGTAACACTTTATTCTGCATTCTGTTATTGTTTCCCCTTGCACTACCTCAGTGCACTGTGTAATGAAATGATCTGTATGGACGGTATGCAAGACAAGTTTTTCACTGTACCTCGGTACATGTGACAATAATACACCAATTTACCAATTTAACTGATTTGACTGAGGGAACCACGTAATGTTTCCCAGTTTGCTCATGACACAAAGTTAAATGGGAATGTGAGTGGTGATCAGAATGCAGAGAGGCCTCAAAGAGATATCGACAAGCTGAGTGAGTGCCAGATGAGTACAAAATGGAAAAATGTGAGGTTATCGACTTTGGCAAAAACAAAACAGGAACATATATTTTATGTATGAAATGTATATTGTGTATTGTTATGTGATGTATATAAATGACCTGGATGAAAATGTAGATGGGTGGGTTAGTAAGTTTGCAGATGATACGAAGATCGGTGGTGTTGTGGATAGTGTAGAAGACAGGCAAAGGATACAGCGCGATATAGATCAGTTGTAGATACGGGCGGAGAAATGGCAGATGGAGTTCAACCCGGCCAAATGTGAAGTGTTGCACCTTGGGAGATCAAATGTAAAGAGACAGAACACTGTTAGTGGCAGGACCCTTAACAGTGTTGATGAACAGAGGGATCTTGGGGTCCAAGTTCATACCTCCCTCTAAGTGGCTACGTAGGTTGATAGGGTGGTAAAGAAGGCGTATGGCGTGCTTGCCTTCACTAGTCGAGGCACTGAGTTCAAGAGTCAGGAAGCTATGTTGCAGCTTTATAAAACTTTAGTTAGGCTGCATCTGGAATATTGCATGCAGTTCCGGTCACCCCATTATAGGAAAGACGTCGAGGCTTTGGAGAGGGTGCAGAAGAGGTTTACCAAGATGCTGCCTGGATTAGAGGGCATGTGCTATGAGGAGAGGTTGGACAAACTTGGGTTGTTTTCTCTGGAGCGGAGGAGGCTGAGGGGAGATCTGATAGAGGTTTATAAGATTATGAGAGGCGTAGATAGAGTAGACAGCCAGAATCTTTTCCCCAGGGTTGAAATGTCTAATACCAGAGGGTATGCATTTAAGGTGAAAAATGGGTGAGTTCAAAGGAGATGTGCGGGGCAAGTGTTTTACACAGAGAGTGGTGGGTGCCTGGAATGCGCTGCCTGGTGTGGTGGTGGAGGCAGATACGATAGGGGTGTTCAAGAAGCTCTTAGATAGGGACATGAATGTGAGGGAAATGGTAGGATATTGTTGGATTCGACTGTTTTTAATTAGCTTTTTAACATGTTTAGTGTTTAATACACCTCAAGTGGCTGCACAAGGAATGGCTGCTTGCTAGCTTATTGGTTCATCCATCAGGAGAATGTGGTTTTCTCTTCGGTTGGTTTGGCCACAAGTATCTAATAGGTTTCCTGATTGGACTATTGTTAGCTAAAGAGCATCTCTTATCTCAGGTATAAAAGGTGTCGCTTTTTGTTAACCTCTCTCTTGCTCTTCCTCCCCCTCCCCGCCCCCCCCCCCCCAAGCCCAAACTCATCTTTTGTTCCCTTTGTCTCGGCTCATCAAAGCTAGTGCCATGTGCTCTGTGACTGTTTCTTTGTTTTAAACTTTTCCAATAAAACATTGTGAAGCACCAAGTTGTTTTCAACTCATTCCTGAAAGAACCTGTGGACTCAAAAATAACCAGATCCGACAGTATGGACATTGTGTAGGCAGAAGGGATTAGTTTAGATGGGCATTTTATTACTATCATTGGTTCAGCACAATATTGTGGGCTGAAGAGCCTGCTCCTGTGCTGTTCTATGTTCTATGTTTAAATAGTGAGGGATTAGGAAACATTGATGTTCAAAGGGACCTGGATATCCCTGTACCCAAGTCACTAAAAGCTAACATTAAGCTGGCATTTAGGAAGGAAAATTGCTACACGAGGATTTGAGTATTAGAATAGATATTTCTATTTGCAATTATATAAGATCTTGGTGAAATCACACCTGGAGTATTGTGTACAAATTTGGACTCTACCAAAAAAAAGGCTGCACTTGGTATGGACAAAGCGAAGGTTCACCGGACAGATTCCTAGGATGGCAGGTCTTTCATATGAGGGGAGATTGAGTTGACTGGACCTGCAGTCTCTGGAGTTTTGAAGAATTTGAGGCAATCTCATTGGACTGAACAAAAGTCTTAAAAGGCTCGACAGGATAGATATGGGGAAGATGTTTCCCCTGGCTGAGGAATCTAGAATTAGGGGTCAGGCTCATAATAAGAGGTAGATTATTTAGGACTGGATTGAGTAAAAATTTGGAGAATGGTGAATCTTTGGAATTCTGTGTCCCAGCAGACTGTGGAGGTTCAGACGTTCATTCCATTTCATTCAGAACAAGGTTGGCAGATGTCTGGGTATTGAATGAAAGATATAAGGATAAAGGCAGAAGATAGTGTTTGAGATAAAAGATAAGCCATGATCTTGTTGAACAGCAGAGCAGGTTTGAAGTCCTAAGTGGCCTGCTCCTATTATTTCTGATGAGCTAACATTAGTACATTGAAGGGTTGTTGTAATACATTTGTAATTTCATTGGATCAGTTGGACTGAGGAAATGGGTTAGACCACTCTCAAAGTCTGTTTCCTTTGGGAGTGATTGGACAGTATGTGTGTCAGGCCCTTCCTGAAGTAGATTTCACAAGACTCCAAGGTTGCTCATTGTCAACTATGGCTCAGTGGGTGTTCGGGTCTCTGAGTCAGAAAATTTGTTGGTTGAAGTCCCACTTCTCAGACTTGAGCACAAAATCAGAGGCGGAATGTACATTCCAGTCAGCAATATTGCACAGAGGGACCGCTGCTCCAACAGAGGTGGTGCCTTTCAGTGGAGATGTTTAACCCCTGTCAGCTTGTACAGACAGATATAAAAGAACCTATGTTCTTAGAAATAGAAGGGGCATTATCCCGATCCCAATATTTATCCTTCAGTCAACATCACAAAGATTGTCTGCTTTCTATCCCGTTTCTATTTTGTGGGATCTTGCTGTGTGCAAATTAGTTCCCAGATTCTTACCTTCCAGCAGAAGCTACACTTTCTCCATTGGCTATAAAACACTTTGGGACATCCTGAAAGGGATGTGACATGTGCTATAGTAAGCAGATCTTCCTTTTTGTACTTCTCAGGAACTAATTACAAAGAAACTACAGCACAGAGGCAGGCCATTCGATCCATCTAATATGTGCTAGTGTTTCTGATCCACACTACCCTTGGCCAGATCGCGTCACCCTTGGCTCAATAGGCAGCATGATCGTTGCCGTGTTGAAAGGCAAAAAGAGTTGCAAGGATCTGGGCTGATACACTGCTGGCATCTCATGCAGTAGATGGCACCTCTGCTGTGTTGTTGGGTGCTGTCTCTTCCCATCCAGTGAAAAGGCCCCATGGGCCATTAATTTGGGGCAATTTGCACTGCTGTAAAGGCTGCAGCACTGCCCCCAGGTGATTAGGTCATTCACAAGCCCAACACCAGATTCCCAAAACTGATACTTATCCTCCAGCCCCGTATCAGTCCCTGTAAAGTAAAGTCCAGCTTATTGTCATCTGCACAGGTGCATGTGTGCACAGGTGCAATGAAAAACTTACTTGCAGCAGCATCACAGGCACATAGCATCAGATAAGCAGCATTCACAAGAAAAATCATAAATTTAACCTAAATTATACACAATTCTTTCAAGAACAAAAACAATTAGAACAAAAAAAAAGCAAAGTCCATTTTAGTGCAGAGTTGTCAAAGTGGTCATAGTGTTGCTAAACTGCTTGTACTGGTTGGTTCAAGAAACAAATGGTTGAAGGGAAGTAGCTGTTCTTGAATCTGGAGATACAAGGGAGACTGCACATGCTGGAAATCTGGAGCAACACACACAAAATGCTGGAGGAACTCAGTGGGTCAGGCAGCATCCATGGAGGGAAATAAACAGTCGACGTTTCAAACTTTGACTGCTGCCTGAGTTCCTCCAGCATCTTGTGTGTGTTGTTCTTGAACCTGGTGGTGTGGGACTTCAGGCTTCTGTACCTCCTGCCCAATGGTAGCTGCAAAAAGATGGCATGGCCCGGATGGTGGGGATCTTTGATGGTGAACGTTGCAGTGCCTGGTTTGTGATATTGGTGGGTAACCAAGAACTGTGCCATCAGTATAAGGGTAGTCACCAATGCTGAATGCACAAAATCCCCTGAATTCATATTCTTATTCATACAATGCAGTAGGAGGCCATCTGGCCCATCAACTCCATGTCAACAAGATGATAAGAGGCATAGATCGAGTGGACAGTCAGAGACATTTTCCCAGTGTGACAACGGGAGGGCATAATTTTAAGGTGATTGGAGGAAGGTATAAGGGGGACGTCAGAGGTAAGTTGTTTTTTTTTTACACAGAGAGTGGTGGGTGTGTGGAACGCACTGCCAGCAGAGGTTGTGGGGGCAGATACATTAGGGACATTTAAAAGACTTTTAGATAGACACACGAATGATAGAAAAATGGGGGGCTATGTGGGAGGGAAAGGTTAGATAGATCTTAGAGCAGGATAAAATGTCGGCCTGTACTGTGCTGTAATATTCTATGTTCTATGATTCTCAGTACATTCCATTAGTGCCATTCCTCCACTTAGTTCCCCCTATAACCTACTCTCCATCACACCCATCAAGTGCCCCTGGTTCTCCTGCCATTCACCTACACTGGGGACTATTTACCATCATCAGTTAACCTCTTTGGGATGTGGGAGGAAACGGGAGCATCCCCAGTTAAAACCATATTGTCACAGGAAAAGTGTGCAAACTCCACACAGACAGCACTGGAGGACTGAATTGAACCTGGGTCCCTGGAACTGTGAGGCAGCAGCACTACCTGCCGCACCACTGCTCTTCCTGAAGGAGAAGCAAACCAACGTCTGCGTCCTCTCCCAGGCCCGTGTCCCCAGCCTTGAGGCCCTGGTTACACTCAGTTGGCTAGATCAGGTAGCCTAAACTCCAAATCCGTCTCGCAACCCTATTATAAATTAAAGTCTTGTATTTTGAGGCCATATAAAAGCTGGCTGTCTTTTTAATGTTGACCTGTGGTCCTGTCTTTATCCAAAACCTTTCTACAGTTTTGGGGTTTTGACCTGTGCCTTTATGAGCATCACTGACCACAGCTACATCATCAGCAAAAGCAAGGGCCAAACACGTGATGTTATAATCATTGAGATGAAAACCACTATCTTCTTTCTCTAAAGCACACAATAAAATATCCATCATACAATTAAGTAAAATAGGAGAGACTAGGTCACCTTGTTTGACCCCTCTAACACTATAGACAAGTCCGAGTAAAGCTCCAAGACTATATCAATGAAGCTCTGACATATTTCTAAATGACTTAACAGTTTACTTATAATCCTATGCCCTACGGAATCAAGTCTTAGCGAGATCCATAAAAATAACTGCAACGTCCTTAAAAATCAATACATTATTTAAGGTAATTTAAATAAAATTATTCTGGTTACAAACAGGAGTGGCAGTTTTAAAACCCTTCTGCTGGTCATTAATCACGATTGCATCTGCTAGTTGTTTTACAAGAATCGGTGACAAATGATCAATACTTCTAAGCTGGATCATCTGATTTTGAGATAATAATATAAAAACTATAAGTTTTTAAAATGAGGAATCTTCATACATTTAGTCCAAATCAAATACGTCCCTTGATCTCTTTAGCCATTAGTACTAAAGTACCAAGACTGATTACATTCAGTTGCTCCCTCTCACTTGACCCCAGGTTCCCTGACATTTTTAGGAATGGGTGGGGGGTGGTGGGGGGGGGGGTGTGTGTCGTTATTTGTGTTCTCCTTTGTGAAGACTGACCAAAGTATTTGTTCAATTGGATTGCCATTTCTTTGCTTCCCCTGTTTCTTGGCGGTTAGCGTAACGCTATTGCAGCACCAGCGACCCAGGGTCTATTCCGGCCGCTGTCTGTAAGGAGTTTGTACGTTCTCCCCGTGTGTCTGCGTGGGTTTCCTCCAGGTGCTCCGGTTTCCTCCCACATTCCAAAGACGTACGGGTTAGGAAGTTGTGGGCATGCTATGTTGGCGCTGGAAGCGTGGCGACACTTGCAGGCTGCCCCCAGAACACACTACGCAAAAGATGCATTTCACTGCGTGTTTCAACGTGCATGTGTCCGATAAAGAAATCTTATCTTATCTTCACCAATCTTACAGAAGCTGTTACAGTCAGTTCTTATGCTTCCTGCAAACCTATTCTCTATTTTCCCCTTCTCAGTTAGGATAGGCATATGGAGGAATGTGAGATAGAGGGATATGCGGGAAGAAGGGGTTAGGTAGTGTGAGGGTGGTCTGATGGACGGCACAACACGGTGGGCCGAAGGGCCTGTTTTGTGCTGTATGGTTCTATGGTTCTATGGTTCTATGGTTCAGTTAATTGCTTGGTCCTCTTTTGTTGCATTCTAGACTGATTCCATTCCTTATCTTTGCTGTTTTATCAGGCCAAATTGTATTTTTTGTCCTTGGATCTAATACAATCAGTAATTTCTCTTATGAGCAACGCTTCCTATTATGATTTTGTCCCACACAGAAATGAACAATCATTGTAGTGCATCACTTTGATCTCATTGCACTTTGCACTAAGATGGACTTTGTTTTGTTTTCGGTCTAATTGTGTTCTTTCTTGTAAAAATTGTATATAATTTATGTTTTTCTTGTGACTGCTGCTTATCTGATGCTCTGTGCCTGTGATGCTGCTGCAAGTAAGTTTTTCATTACACCTGTGCACACGTGGATTTGTGCAGATGACAATAAACTCGACTTTGACTTTGCTCTCCTTATTCTTTACTACTGCCAATCCACTATTATCCCTGTAACTAATGTTCCCAAGTCTGTCTTAGCCAATGCTTGCCTCAGAGTTTCCTTTATTTAGATCCAGGACCCTAGACTCAAAATCCACTACATCCCTCTCTCTGTCTTAATGAAGGATCATATTATGGTCACTCTTTCCCAAAGGACCTCACACAACAAGATTGTTGACTAATCCTTTCTCATTAATCCTGGTCTCTAGCTGGTTCATTCACACATTGGTCTAGATAAGCATTCTGTCTATACTCCAAGAATTCTTCCCCCCAAGTATGGTTACTAATTTTGTGTAGATTAAAGTCACCCAGGGTTGCAGTTATACCCTTATTACAGGGGCTTCTAATTTCCTGTATAATGCCATCCCCAACATCACCACTATAGTTTGGGGGTCTGTATATAACTCCCATAAATGTTTTCTGCTCCTTGACCTCTCTTAGCTATACCCATTTAGACTCTGCATCATTTGAACTCATGTCCCACCTCACTATTGCATTAATCGCCTCTTTAACCAGCAACATTACTCCACTTTAATAAATATTGAATACCCCTGGATGTTCAGATCCCAATCTCGGACACTCACTGTTTACATCAATTTCCATAATTAATGCAACCCCTTATTGCAAATGCCCTGCATGTTAAGACTTGTTTTTTTTTGACATTCTTAGCATTATATTGCACTGCAGCCCTGGTTGTTTCTCACCCTTGATTTCTTTGTCTCTCCCCACCCCCCCCCCCCCCCCCCCTCCTTTTGCTTTTCCCCTTCCTGTCCTTTTGTTTTGATCCTGGCTTCCTTTTCCTCTCTCTCCTTGCACAGATTCCCAGCCCCCGATATGAAGCAGGTTGGTTTAAGGACAAGGTGAGAGTTTCATGTTTAATATTACATTTATTAAATAATAATCATATTCATTTGATGAATTTAAATTCCCCATCTGTCACGGTGGGATTCAAACTCATTTCTACCAATGATTACCTCAAACCATTAGATATTGCCCAGAACAACCACCATGCAACAACTCACCATGAATTCCAGCCCACAGAAGTGCTGCAGTGTGTACTGTGCTTCCTCTGTCAGGCCGAGATTCTATTCCTGTCTATGTTTGCTCTGCCCTCCTGTGTTGTTAAAATTGTTGTTGTGTCAGGATCCCATGAGTTCCGGCCCTCTGGTGCCTCCCGTTTCCATGTGTGAGCTCGGACAGTGAGTGCAAGACCATTGATTGACCTAGGTAGCCATCACAATTCTAAGCCAAGAGAAACATATTTACTTTCCAGCACAGCTCACTGGATAACAATCAAAAGTTTGAGACCCTGGCTTATTTCCTTCTTGGCCTTTCTCTTAGTCCATTGACTAACCAATCTCTTCCCTTCCCCCACAGCTGCGATCAATTAACAACATAGATCTCAAGACTGGATAGAACCATCGAACCATACAGCACAAAACAGGCCCTTCGGCCCACCATGTTGTGCCATCCATCAGACCACCCTCACACTACCTAACCCTTTCCTCCTGCATATCCCTCTATCTCACATTCCTCCATATACCTATCCAACAAGCTCTTGAACGTGTTCAATGTATCTGCCTCCACCACCACCCCAGGCAGTGCATTCCATGCACCAACCACTCTCTGGGTGAAAAACCTCCCTCTGACATCTCCCCTGAACCTCCCACCCATAACCTTAAAGCCATGACCTCTTGTCTTGAGCATTGGTGCCCTGGGAAGGAGGCGCTGACTGTCTACTCTATCTATTCCTCTCAATATTTTATATACCTCTATCATGTCTCCTCTCATCCTCCTCTTTTCCAGTGAATAAAGCCCTAGCACCTTAAGCCTCTCCTCATATTCAATACTCTCCAATCCAGGCAACATCCTGGTAAATCTCCTCTGCACCCTCTCCAATGCCTCCACATCCTTCCTATAATGAGGCGACCAGAACTGAACACAGTACTCTAAGTGTGGCCTAACTAGAGTTTCGTAAAGCTGCATCATCACCTCGCGGCTCTTAAACTCAATCCCGCAACTTATGAAAGCCAACATCCCATTGGCCTTCTTAACTGCTCTTTCCACCTGTGAGGCAAATTTCAATGAACTGTGAATATGAACCCCCAGATCCCTGTGCTCCTCCACACTGCCAAGTACTTTGCCATTCACCCAGTACTCTGCCCTGGAGTTTGTCCTTCCAAAGTGTACCACCTCACACTTCTCCGGATTGAACTCCATCTGCCACTTGTCAGCCCAGCTCTGCATCCTATCAATATCCCTCTGTAAGCTCCGACAGCCCTCCACACTATCCACAACACAGCCTATCTTAGTGTTGTCTGCAAACTTACTAACCCAGCCCTCCACCCCCTCATCTAAGTCATCTATAAATATCACAAAAAGTAGAGGTCCCAGAACCGATCCCTGCGGGACACCACTAGTCACTGCCCTCCAATCCGAGGGCACTCCTTCTGCCACAACCCTCTGCTTTCTACATGCAAGCCAATTCCTAATCCACGTCTGTATGTATCAGTTCCATGTAATTCTGGAGTCATAGGTTTCAGTTTTGAAGGGAAGTTGCATTCAATAACCATTTATATGCTCGATTCCAATTGAGTGTTTAAGATGATTTGATGCAGAAGAGAGAATCTGCATATAAATTCATCCCCTATCAGTATGCTACACAACAGCAGCTGTACACTCACCAGTGCTTCCAAAATCTGGTTCCACTGAAGTCAAGTTTTGGAAGCAGGGTAGGGCATACATAACACACATTTAGCGTGAGTGACCAGGGATAAATTTCTAGGCAATGTGGTTATATCTGGTGTAATGAGTCCCGAGCAAAGTGACTTCACCCTAAAATGAGAGCCAAGCCATTCTGGGGTGATGTCAAGAACAGAGAGGAAGTTTGCATTTATTTGGCACCTTTCGTCGAAGCCTTTACGCTCAATGTTGTAGTCTTGACATGGAACATAGAACACCAGCACAGTACAGTCCCTTCGGCTCACAATGTTGTGTCGACATTTTATCCTGCTCTAAGATCTATCTAACCCTTCCCTCCCACATAGCCCCCTATTTTTCTATCATTCATGTATCTGTCATCTAGGTGTCTCTTAAATGTCCCTAATGTATTTGCCCCCACAACCTCTGCAGGCAGTGCGTTCCATGCACCCACCACTCTCTGTGTAAAAAAACTTACCCCTGACATCCCCCTTATACCTTCCTCCAATCACCTTAAAATTATGTCCCCTTGTGTTAGCCATTGTCGCACTGGGAAAAAATCTCTGACTGTCCACTCGATCTATGCCTCTTATCATCTTGTACACCTCTATCAAGTCACTTCTCATCCTCCTTCTCTCTCAAGAGATAAGCCCTAGCTCGCTCAACCTATCCTCATAAGACATACTCTCGAATCCAGGCAGCATCCTGGTAAATCTCCTCTGCACCCTCCCTAAAGCTTCCACATCCTTTCTATAATGAGGCGACCAGAACTGAACACAATACTCCAATTGTGGTCTGACCAGTTCTATAGAGCTGCAGCATCACCTCGCGGCTCTTGAACTCAATACCCCGACTAACGAAGGCCAACACACCATAAGCCTTCTTAACAACCCTATCAACCTGCGTGGCAACCTTGAGGGATCTATGGACGTGGACCCCAAGATCTCTCTGTTCCTCCACACGTATTCACTCCTGTGATGTGGCCAGCACGTTTCACTCAAAGGGTAGTAAAAGTCTAGAACTCCCCAACCTCTCCCCTCCCAGTAAGACTGCCAGGACTGGAGGGTAAATGAAACTGTCAAACTCGAGAACAATAGAATGTTGTTAGACAAGGCTGTTAAAAGGATATAGAACCAAGATCAGTGGCATTAAGATGCAGATAAGCCATAATCCACTTTGATGAACTCTCATTGATCTGAACTCTTGATTCTTTCTCCGTAGATGCTGCCTGACTTGCTGAGAACTTCCAGCATTTTTAATTTTGACTTAGGTTGTGGTTCGATTGAATGGCAGATCAGACTTACATAGACATAGAACCTAGAACAGTACAGGAACAGGCCCTTCAGCCCACATCATCTGTGCCGATCATGATGCCAATTTAAGCTGCACATCTGCCTGCATCTGGTCTATATCCCTCCATTCCCTGCCTCTTCATGTGCCTGTTTAAATCCCTCTTAAATGTTGCCATCGTATCTGCTTCCATTACCTCCCCTGGCAGCCCGTTCCAGGTACCCACCACTCTCTGTGTAAAAAAACTTGCCATGTAAATCTCCTTCACACTTTCCCCCTCTCAACTTAAAGCTATGCCCTCTAAAACACACATCATGTTGTGCCGACATTTTAATCTACTCTAAGATCTATCTAACCCTTTCCTCCCACATAGCCCTCCATTTCTTTATCATTTATGTGGCTATCTAAGAGTCTCTTAAATGTCCCCAATGTATCTGCTCCCACCACCACTGCCGGCAGTATTTAACGTTTCCATCCTGGGAAAAAGGCTATCTACCCTGTCTATGCCTCTCATAATTTTATATACTTCAATCAAGTTTGAGAGGCTAAATGGCCTAATTCTGTCCCAACTTGGGTAATTAGATTGCTTATGAACCATTATGGGAAGTCACATTATGTAAATGTATGTGTATTGACTTTTTCAATACCTTCTACAAGGTGTACTGCATAATTTGCCTATGCTACACCCACAACACTCCCACAATCTAGAATGGCAGAGCAGCAGGCACAAGGGAAGACCATAGCCAAAGTTGCCCTCCAACACACACAACATCCAGAGTTGGAAAAGCCATAAAAGGAACTCTTCATCAATGGTGAGGCAAAATCTCTCCCCAACAGCACTGCAGGAACACCTTCACGAGAAGGTCTGCAACAGTACAAGAAGGTGGCTCACCATCACTTTCTCACGGGCCAGTGAGGATGGTGAATATATGCTGGCCTGTCAGGGTTACCCACAATGGGGTGTGGTAAATCAGTCATCTGGAGATGTATGAATTCCATCTCAGACCTGAAGTGATGGTAAAATTAAAAAAAATAAACTAAGCAATGTTATTTCAATATCCCAGGTGTACTCTGGTTTCACTTGAGATGGAAAAATACTACTTGTAGCCCTGACACATCCTTAAAAATGTTAAATCATGTTTAAGTTTAATTTATTTACATACAGCAGATAATGGACATATTGAGAATCAATACATCTTTGAATTGAATACCACTCAGCGGGCGTCTTTGGAAGGTACCTGGTTGTAATTAATACATGGTTGTAATTAACTGGAAACTGACATCATTGAGGGCAGTGTCTAGCACTCACAGCACAACACAGCACTGAAAACCATGGTAACTTTGGAACTAGTTGGTGAGCTCTCTACTGTGGCTGTGACTGTGGGGCGGCTTGGTAGCATAGCGGTTAGCGCGACGCTATTACAACGCCAGCGATCGGGGTTCGATTCCCGTCACTGTCTGTAAGGAGCTTGTATGTTCTCCCGTGTCTGCGTGGGTTTTCTCCTGGTACTCCGGTTTCCTCCCGCATTCTAAAGACATATGGGTAGGTTAATATGGGGGTGTAACGGTTGCTACCGCGGAATAAAACAAGACGCTAGTCGGAGGATTGCCGAACAAGAACTGGTTTATTTTCCCGCCTTGCGCGGGCCCTTTAAGGGAGACTGTTCCCGCCCAATGAAACCGGCAATGATGTAAGTCCTACGTCATCAAGACTTTCCTGCGCGCGGGTTCTCCCCGTCGCTCGGAAAGACGAGGCCCGCCGCCACCTTGGGCCTCGTCGCTCCGACGCTGCGCGACCCGACTGCCGAGCCAGTTCGCCCGACTAAACAGTGAGTCGCCACAGGGGTTTAAAATGGGCAGCGCTGACTCATTGGGCCGGAAGGGCCTGTTACCACGCTGTAAATAAAATTTTTAAAAAATGGTCTAATGCAAACCAGATTTGCCCGAGAGACCACATGTGGAAAGTTTCGGAGACTCCCCAACATTTCCACTGGATACTGACCCTTGGCATAACACGCTGTTTATTGTGGTAGTCAGTCTCCAGGAGAAAAGCTGCAGGAAGTCACAAGTCATCACTGGTGAGTTTGGGCACATTCTCCTGAGGGCTTCTTAATCCCCAGAGAACACAAAACATGTACCTGGAGCAGATTGGTCCTCAAGTTGTTTTGAGGACCAATCCGTAGGTTAATCTTGGAAAAGTTCTTTCAGGAAAGCCCCTGGACCACAAGTCCATAGGCAGCGGTCAGCATCGAATGTCCTGCAGACACGGCCGGACAAAGGCACGATGGATCCTGTGGGGTGGATCCCTAAGCAGACTGTCCAAATCCTGGCAGAATGCCTCATCGCCAGAACTCACCAACAAGCACCATGACCTCGCTTGTCTGGTGGTGAGAGGGGCCCTCCCTGTCAGATCCTTCCTGTACAGTCAGAAACTCACTCCCAATTCACGCTATCCTCAGGACACCTGAGAGGAGGATGAGAGGGTCACTCACCTCTTTGCGGACTGTATATTTGCAAAGAAGGTCTGGAGCAGGTGCCTTGTCATGGTTCTTCTCCAGCAGCTGTGTATTCTCCAATCTAAGAGCTGTTCCCAGAGACACACGCAGAGATAGACATCAAGAGCTGCTGGAAGATCATCACCTTGGTGCAATATGCTCTTTAGTCTGCCCAAAACTTGTTGGTCTTCCAGTACGACGAGATGTCTGTAGGGAAATGCTGCTGACTGGCATATTCCAAGCTGCCAGAGTATGTGCTGAGGGACGCACTGAAGCTCGGTGCAGCCAATGCAAAGGCTCTGTGGGGAAGGACCACAGTCTAGGGTCCTTCTGCCACTGGACATTGAGGGGCTGAGTCCAGTGCAAAAGCCACTCAACACTTGAAGCTTGCATCGTCCCAGGAGGCCACATCAATGCAAATGGTGCTAGGTACACAAAATGTGCTAACACTACCAATGCATAGAACCAATAACACTGTGAATGTATTAGCTGAATTACCCTGTTGGTATTGGTATTGGAATTGGTTTATTATTGCCACTTATGCCAAGGTACAGTGAAAAACTTATCTTGCATACCGATCATACAGATCAATTCATTACACAGTGCATTGAGGTAGTACAGGGTAAAAACAATAATACAGAGTAAAGTGTCACAGCTACAGGGAAGTGCATTGCAGGTAGACAATAAGGTGCAAGGTCAAACAAGGTAGATTGTGAGATCAAGAGTCCATTTCATCGTATCAAAGAGAGCCATTTGTACTTATATTTTTTAATGAATAAAATTTATTTTTGAAATAAAAAAATCTGTAAGATAAGCTTCAGCCAACACTATATACTTTTGAAATTAACCAAAACCCCATTTTTTTAATTCCTGGAGATATCGATGACTAATTACACGAATCCTTTCTCCCTGCACGTGGTCCACATCCCTCCATTCTCTGCATATTCATGTGCCTACCTAAGAGCTTCTTAAATGCCTCTTAATTGCATCTGCTTCCACCACCACCCCTGGCAGCACATTCCAGGCATCCGCTACCCTCTGTGTGAAAAACTTGCCCCGCACAACTCCTTTTGAACTTTCCCCCCTCTCACTTTAAATGCATGCCCTCTAATTTTGGACATTTCGACATTTTGACCCATTTCGATCCATGCATATTACAACAGAAAATTCTGGAAGCCCATCGCTGGGAAGCTCTTTCAAAGAGAAGAAAGAATCGACATTCCTGTAACACCTTGCACATTCTGGGGCATCCGATGTGCTTTACAGCCAATGAAGTTATTTTCTGTGTATCACTGCTGTAAAGTGGGAAATAGTGAATGTGTACACAGCATGTTTCCACAAACTGCAATAACATAACTGGTTGGATAAACTATCGGTTGTTGTGATCTTGGTTGATGGGTGAATATTAGCCAGGACACCAGGGAGACTTCCACTTCAATCATTTTTGTCAGAACCGCATTGGAAATGTTGTTGGAGACTCTCATCCCTCCTCACAGTAATACAAGACAATTTTTTGTGCAGTGTACACACATACCCTCCAGATGTTGCAGATATAAAACAGTCTCATCACAAACAGTCTTTCGTTTCTCTAGGGGAATGAAAAATGAGTTTTACCAGCATTTTCTGTTTTGAAGAAGGAAATGACCCTGATGTCCTGATTAGCACTCAAATACTAAAATTACCTGGTTATTATTTTGTGGGATCTTGTTGTGCACAGGTAAAAGGGCACTTCTAAAAGGACGTCATTGGCTGTCGATTTGCTTCCAGGGCATCCTGAAATCATGATATTTAAAGGCAAATGTTTTTTTCCCTCTCCTCCACTCTCTAATCTTGTGCCCTCTCCTCTCTGCCCCTTCATTTTGTCTCCCCTCCCTTTCTCTCCCCACTAAGGCTGGGACCCTCATTGTGGTGGAGATCCACAGGCATCAAGGAATCGCTGGTCTGTTAACCCACTCAGGAAATGACACTGGGATTATTCCTCTAAATACTTTGCAATTGGGGAAACAACTAACTTGTACATTTGCCAACACTAAGATTCTTTGAAGGGTGGAGCCATACTCTGAATATGTTGGTTAGCAGGTGCTCCCCTGTCAAAGAGGCTGCAGAGGGTTGTAGACTCAGCCAGCTCCATCATGGGCACAACCCTCCCCGCCATCAAGGACATCTTCAAGAGGTGGTGCCTCAAGAAGGCGGCATCCGTCATTAAGGACCCTCACCACCCGGGACATGCCTTCTTCTCATTACTACCATCCGGGAGGAGGTGCAGGAGCCTGAAGACCCACACTCAACATTTCAGGAACAGCTTCCTCCCTTCCGCCATCAGATTTCTGAACAGTCCATGAACCCATGAACACTACTTCATTATTCCTCTTTTGTACCATTTATTTATATTTGTAACTTATAGTAATTTTTATGTCTCGCACTGTACTGCTGCCGCAAAACGACACATTTCACAACATACGTCAGTGATAATAAACCTGATTCTGATTCTGAAACCCAGATCAATGTCAAATGTAATTCAAATTATGCAATGAGTCAGCTGAGTTGCATCTGAAAGTGGAATAAATTGTTAGGAGAATGAAATGTTTGTAGAATAGCTTTATGTTAACGGCCAGAAGTCTGGATCTCAGGATGAAATGGAAGTGTTTGGTCTGAATGTTTCTCTGGAGATTTGAAACAGGATGTTTCAGGTAAACAAATGTATTTGAATAGATTGTCCGAAGACATTTATTTTATATATACAACTGGAGAGGCCTGTTTTAAGCATAGCTTGGTAATCCCCCATTAGATGCTACCTCTGGGAGGGAAAGCATCTGATGGCAATTAGCTCAAAGCCCTGAATTCTTACACCACTGGATGCTTTCGATCTGCTACAGTGGACATCATTTGTATTTCCTAGTTTTTGACTCTAATGGGCACGTGGCCAAAATACAATTTGCCAGGCCTGAGCAGTACAAGACCTTCCTCACTGTCAACACCAGGTAACAGGGCAAGGCTTAGATTAGATTAGTTTATTGTCATATGTCTGCTTGAAGTTCACAGAGCAAACAGTATACATGGTAATAATGAATATAATAAATACAGCAATGAATGCAAAACAACAGATTGGTGCAAAGACTGTAGTGCAGGCTGAAGTAGTGCAGAAAGAAATGCTGAAGTGATGATGAGGGAATAACCGAGAGGGGTCAAGTTCAGAGTCCGAGAACGTGGCAGCACCACCAGGAAGGGGATGTGATAGAGGTGGTTGGTTCAGGAGTCTGACAGCAGTGGGGGAGAAGCTGTTCTTAAGTCTGGACCTCCGGGCTTTCAAGCTCCTGTATCTTCTCCCAGAAGGTAGAAGAGAGAAAAAAGAATGGCCAGGGTTGCAGACATCCTTGACAATACTGCTAGCCTTCCTGGGAGGTTGTAGACTCAGCCAGCTCCATCACGGGCACAACCCTCCCCACCATCAAGGACATCTTCAAGAGGTGGTGCCCCAAAAAGGTGGCATCCATCACTGAGGACCCTCACCACCCGGGACATGCCCTCTTCTCATTACCACCATCACAGAGGAGGTACAGGAGCCTGAAGACCCACACTCA
The DNA here is from genome assembly GCF_009764475.1 of Pristis pectinata. Lineage (NCBI taxonomy): Eukaryota > Metazoa > Chordata > Chondrichthyes > Rhinopristiformes > Pristidae > Pristis > Pristis pectinata. The sequence goes on along the minus strand of NC_067410.1, from coordinate 6,958,441 downwards.
ACAATTCAGGAACAGCTTCTTCCCCTCCGCCATTAGATTTCTGAACGGTCCATGAACTCATGAACACTACCTCATTATTCCTTTCTTTTGCACTATTTGTTTTCTTTTGTGACTCATAAAAATGTTACATCTTTGCACTGTACTACTGCCGCAAAACAACAAATTTCACGTCATCTAAGTCAGTGATAATACACCTGATTCCAATTCTGATTCTGATTCTGAAAATCCCTTGCAGAGTTCTGTGGGAGAAGGAGGTTATGGAAATAGAGAGGCTGAGGTAAGATAAGATAAGATATGTTTATTAGTCACATGTACATTGAAACACACAGTGAAATGTGTCTTTTTGCATTACTGAGAATGTGGTGGGGGCAGCCCGCAAGTGTCGCCACGCTTCCGGCGTCAACATAGCATGCCCACAACTTCCTAACCCGTACGTCTTTGGAATGTGGAAGGAAACCGGAGCACCCGGAGGAAACCCACGCAGACATGGGGAGAACGTACAAACTCCTTACAGATAGCGGTGGGAATTGAACCTGGGTCGCTGGTGCTGTAATAGCGTTACACTAACCACTACACTACCGTGCAGTAAGACTAAGTGTTGTACCTTTTTTCCCAAATTTGTCCCCGTTGCCATTATCCTGTGACTAAATTAGTGAATTAATGATATTCATTGTCTCTCTACAGACAAGCCTAAGTGTTTATGCTAAATAACAGCACCTATAATATGATGCATTGAGTAAGCATCCAAGATGTGATCATCCAAGATCCAAGATTCAACAATGTGGGAGGAAACCGGAGCACCCGGAGGAAACCCATGCAGACACGGGGAGAACGTACAAACTCCTTGCAGACAGCGGCTGGAATTGAACCCGGGTCGCCGGCGCTGTAATAGCATTTCGCTAACCGCTACACTACCGTGCCTGCCCCACTACCTTGCCTGCCCTTAGAATGTTACAGTAGACATGTGTAGGGATTTGCAGGTGAAGCAGGTCATGAGCTGAAGGGCAAACAGGGATTGACTGTGAACTTGGATACAGACAGCAGTAGGAAAAGCAGAAAATTGGGTTTGTTGTTTCTGTTGGGAACAAAAGGCCCATTTCCCTTCTGTGTGCTCTGGCCTTGGATCCAAGCCAGACAACGTGATAAGGATCTCTAATGTCCAAAGACTGCTCTGAGAGTCTTCTATTCTGGATAGTCTCACTGCATAACAAAGACATTTGGAATGCAAAATAACATGAAAACGTGAAGCGATAACATTGCCTAAGGAAGTGACAAGACTAAACAATTGAGAGCCTTTGACTTAAAATGAACCAGAAACCTGAGATATTATCACAAGCCTATTAAATGAGCATTCATTTAAAATGACCTCCAATGATTTTTGGTCAATGTGATTTAAGTGAGCTGCGAACAGAATGTCTAGAAATTCAGTACCACAGCACTTTCCTCAGTGTTATGTAGCTGAATTTTATTTTCCAGGGTGACAGATGATAACCATTTCGCAGTGACTGAGAGGTGATTTCGGCATCACAGGATGACATCATTCCATGTGTGATGCACAGTTTGCAGCTTTGCAAGGAACCTTGGACCAGGCTGTCTTGGGGAGCACCTGCTGTCAGTCACTCCTGATGTGATCTTGCAAGCATAACGCTGTATCGGGAGCTATGTGAGTGAATGACTTAGCTTCATCCTTGACCCCACTCCACCAAACTGCAGTAACCCTTCTCCCGTTACCCGACTCTCCCCTTGACCCCACAATCTATGCCAACCCATCTTCCCCCCACTGTGCAACCTCCACCCTTATTGCACTGCACTTTCTCTGTAGCTGTGACACTTTACTCTGTAATGTTATTGTTTTTACCTGTACTACAAAGCTGTGTAATGATTTGACCTGTACGATTGGTATGCAAGACAAGCTTTTCACTGTACCTCGGTACACATGACAAAAATAAACCAATACCAATACCAAATAGCAGTTTCCAATCTCATCCCTTTCTAACTGCTCAATGGCTTCTTTTCAACCTCTCAAAGGGGAAGTTGGACACACTTGGTAGATTTTCTTTGGTGCATCGGAGGCTGAGGGAGCGAACTGATCGGACTATATAAAATTATGAGAGGCATAAATAGGGTAGACAGTTAGAGAGTTTTTCCCAGGGTGGAAATGTCAAGTACTAGAGGGTGCAGCTTTAAGGTGAGAGGGAGAAAGTTTAAAGGAGATGTGCCGGGCAAGTTTTTTTACACAGAGAGAGGTGGGTGCCTGCAAGCACATATGATAGCAATGATTAAGAAGCATTTCAATTCGGACAATTCTCTACCATTTACTAGTCAACTGCCCATCCCCTAACACAGCGTCGGTCTCACAACCTGCACACCACAGGGGGACATTAATTGTTAAATGAAACTGGGAGATAAATGGTAGATTTTCTTAAGACATTTTTAAGAGTCTCAGCACAATAGTGATAACTGCCTTAAGGAGTCTAATGACCTTGTCCAGTTTCTAATGGGAGTTATTTATACACTAACACATCTGTTACTCTGGTGGTAAATAAGGTGTCACCATGTGTTGGCCCACCACGGTACAGTGTAACCACCTTATGCAGCTAATATTTCTCTTTTAATTAAGAAGCCAACCAAACAGTATATATTTTCTGTGACTTTAACAACTCATGAATAAAATTCACGCTGCCAGGCACATTGTATCTCAAGACAGGCAGCCCACAATTTGTCTATCACACAGGGAGTGGCATTTCAGACAGGTTTAGTGCGGCAATATTAATGAATGGAAAATTACCTTTGAAACACTCAACCATTGCCAGAACTTATAGGACCTATCTCCTTCCCTCATTCCATTGTTTTTCAGGAAGGGGAGAGGGGATTAGCAGCTGAATCCATTCTGTTGCTTCATTGTCGACTTGCCTGAATTATATGAATCAGACGTACAGTGTTCTTCACTGTTAATGAGTTGCAATGGGTAGATCTCCCATTGAAATAGAATACAACAGACAAGAACAGGCCAGGTAGCCCAACTGACCTATGCTGTTAATTATAGTTACACAAATAAAGTCCTCTATTCCTTTCTCTCCGTTATGTTGAGTCACATTCCCCTTAATTTTTTCAATACTATTTCCCAGAGCTCTCCCTGTGCGAGATTTCCACAATCTCCCATGCCATGGGTTAAGAAGCCTATTAGTAGAAATACCCAGCATCTGTGGGGAGAAAATTAAAATTTCTGGTCAGAACAATTCTAATGAAAGAATATCAACTCTCTTTCTCCATTCAATATGTTATCATCACTGGAATATCTAGTTCATTGTATTTATGAAAGAAAAGATTAATTTTCAAATATTAAATGGATTAGTGAGTATACCCATTAATATACTATAAACATTTACATTGTTAAACATCTTGCATCCAAAGTTAGACACTCAGGCTGTTAAGATTCCTATGTTGTTCCATGTTGACTTCTGCAAATTATTTCTCTTTGTTTTTAATAATTTATGTGTATATTTTTTTAAATTAGAACATAAATAACAAAAGAAATAGTGTTAATCAGTAATGTAAGAGAGGACTGGGAGTTGAAGAGCAGAGGTTCAGTCCTCAAGCAAGGAGCAAGGAAAAACACTGAGGCAGGAAAAGTGGTTTTCCTGGGAAATAAAGTTGGGCAAACTCAGGAGGTAAGTATCAGGACGTTAACTGGTGCAGGAGGAGTTCTGAATGTAGAATTACACACAAGTCGTAGGCCATTCGGCCCAACTGGTCCATGCTGGTGTTATAAGTTGGCAGGATACTCCTCCTGCCTCTCTTCATTCCATTTACTTCTCTCTCTCTCTCTTTCTCTCTCTCTCTCTCTCTCATACACACACACTTTTTCTTTCACTCATACACATGCACTCCCTCTCTTACACACACATACACAACCTCCTTTTTCTCTCACACACACACTCCCTCTCTCTCTCTCCCTCATACACACACACATAAACTCTCTCTCTCTCATACACACACATATACACACTCCCTCTGTCTCACACACACACATTCTCTCTCTCTCTCTCTCTCTCTCTCTCTCACACACACACACACACACACACACACACACACACACACACACACACACACACACATATCATGACTACTACTCTGGCTAAAGAAATTTCTGTAACTCACCTGCCTCAGTTAACATGGGCACAGACACGGGCTGGGAGTCAAAATCGAGACCTTTTAGTCACAGAAATGCTTTCATTTGTTGCTGGAATTGCAGTATCAGCAACGATTTGCCTCGAATAGAGATCACGTGACGGGGTGAGGGTCGATGGTTCAAAGCCATCCTTTCCTGTGTACTTATCTGGCCTTCCATCTGCATGGCGATGGGTTTGAGAATGCAGTGTGAATGATTGATAAACCCACACTGGGTAGCGTTTGTATGCAGTTCATCTTTAGGCTGAAAATGTTGCAGCAAATCCAAGACTGGCATTCTTTTCCCCCCAAATACATCGACATTGAACTGTACATTCATCCCACAGACCAACTAATTGACTGGGTCACCAGTTCTTGCGTGTCCTGTTTGTATTCAGTCAAAAGGCCATTATTTCTTCAAATTCCTTCTCTTGTGACTTCCCCTGTACGAGTCCACCAGATATTTGACCATTGACAGTTTGATCCAATCCTGTGCTCTCTCAAACTGTTGTCAGGGAGCTGGAGCCAAGTGGTGTGTGATTCACTGGTGGCAGATTCTTGCTCTGTGAGAGGTGTGAGATCCTTTACAAGATAAGATATCTTTATTAGTCACGTGTACATCAAAACACACAGTGAAATGCATCTTTTGCGTAGGGTGTTCTGGGGGGGGGGGGGCAGCCTGAAAGTGTTGCCATGCTTCCGGCGCCAACATAGCATGCCCACAACTTCCTAACCTGTACGGCTTTGGAATGTGGGAGGAAACCGGAGCACCCGGAGGAAACCCATGCAGACACAGGGAGAACGTACAAGCTCCTTACAGACAGCAGCCGGAATTGAACCCGGGTCGCTGGCACTGTAATAGCGTTATGCTAACCGCTACACTACTGTGCCTGCCCTTTGTGCTTTGTACAGTTTAGTCTTGAATTCTCCTCAGTTGTAGATCATGGAAAAGCTCTTAAATGGTAATTGCCTGTAGGTGATTGCAGGCTTCCAATAATGTGGTTGAAGTTTAACTGCTCTCTGCAATGGCCCAGCAAGGTATTATCTCAGGGAGCATTTTGCGATGTGCATGAATAGCCATGTACCATGAATGAGTAAACTCTTGAAAACAAAACTTCTGAATGCTCAAAGCCCAAGAACAGTGGATACATTAGTGTTAATGGATGAACTAGGCAATTTGTAGACAGGCTATCTCATCAGAATAAAGAGGAAACTGCTACACATTTCTAAAGTAGTAAAATACTACGTTACCACTAAATCACGAGGGGCATTGATAGGGTTAATGCACTCCAGGGTTGGAGAATCAAGAACCAGAGGGTACAGATTTAAAGTGAGAGGGGAGAGATTTAATAGGAACTTGGGATGCAACTTTTTTACACAAAGGGCGGTATGTATGTGGAATCAGCTGCCAGAGGCAGGTACAATAACAACTTTTAAAAGACAGTTGGACAGGTACATGGTTTAGAAAGGTTTGGAAGGCTATGGGCCAAAAGCCGGCAAATTGGACTAGGTTGGATGGGGCATCTTAGTTGGCATGGACCAGTTGGGCTGAAGGGCCTGTTTCTGTGCTGTATAACTCTTATGAATTTAGTAAGATTAAATGTTAGTCATGAAGTTATACAGCACAGAAACAGGCCCTTTGGCCCATCATGTCCATGCTGCCCGTTGCACCTATTAATGCTAATTCCACTTGCCTGTGTTAGGTCCGTATTCTCCTATGCTTTGGCAATTCAAATACCGGTCTAGCTGCTTCTTAAATGCTTTGAGAAGAGCTGCCTCCACCACCGCCTCAGCGTATTCCACGTTCCAACCCCCATTGTTTCTTTAGCTAGCTTAGGAGCTTGTTTTGCCAGGGCACTGGGTCCCACTCTTCAGGGAGAGTGAAGAAGATCAACCAAGGCTCTTGTCCAGTCATGCCTTGTGTGAACATCTTGTCACATCACCTTTGGCGCACGAATGTGACTCAATGTGGTTCATTAGCTGCAGTCTATGTTTGGTGTACTTTCAGCTAGTTTGAATCTTTCTGTGTGTAATTAAAACAACCACCTTGCATTAGCAGACAATGGGTAATCCCATAGAAAGAGCTACTGATTGAGGGGTGTGCCTGCCTAAACCTCAATGTCAATTTTATTTTGCTATAAAGTAGCTTTTAGGTAAGGCTGCACTACCATAAACCTCAACGCGAACCTATCAATACTAACTATGATCATTTTCTCTTTGAGATTTCCCACTTAGGATTCTCTGAAACTGGGCACTACCTTCTCCTGATTCTCTCTATTGATCAAATCCAGACTCGGTAGGTACCAAAAGATAAATGGCACAGGAAAGAATGAAAGTGTGAAGCAAGTATGGACAATAATATTAAGTTCAATAACTTGGTTTCAATCCCTAACTATTTCCTAACTAAGCAGAGACTGGTAATCAACCACCTAATTGCAAGTAACATTTCTCCAACTTCTCCTTGTCTCTCTCAGGGAGCCTCTAAAGGCATTCTCTTTTCTGAAATAAAAACAGAAAATCCTGGAAACAGCAGGTCAGCCAGCATCTGAGGAAGGAGAAAAAAACTAACATTTTAGGTCCAAGATCCTTCATCAGAACAGATAAAAAGTCTTAGATCTGAAATATTAACTCTGTTTCTTTCTCCACAGATGCTGCCTGACTTACTCAGTGTTTTCATCATGTTCCAGCATCTTTTGTCCTTGATTTGCTCTCTCTGTCTCACTCTCACACTCCTTCACTCTCTCTCACACTCTTTCTCTCTCTTCTGTTCTTTGTCCTCGGAAACCCAGCCAGAGGTTTAAACCTCATTCATGGCTCTCACTGGCTAGTGCTCAGGTGCTTGAACTGCACCGCCTAACCAACAAAGGCCTTTACTCCTGATGGCTTGACCTTCTCATGCTCCACACTGATATTGAACTGGGTCTTTGCACAGTTCCATAGGCTGTGAACAGCATGGTTCCTGGCATTTGTTCCTTGCCCAAACCAACCAAAACATGTAGTTAATTATGAATCATAAAAACTAGGCTGAAAAATCCTGTCTGAAAAAACCCAAGTTGCTTGTTCCCATGGCAAAAGCCAGGGGTGAAACAAAGTTGATTAAAAATTCCACTATCAGCACATCTCTGCATAATCTTAAATAAAGCACACTGAAGGTTTGATTCTGATTTTGGCTGATAGAGCCAAAGAAATTTTTAAAAAAGAACCTGTAACAATGTACGTTTGAATGTCTTAAAGGGAGACTTTATATTATTGAAGGAATGAACAGGGATCTGTCTTGCTACAGACACGTCTGTTGTTTGTACTCACTGTACCATGCCCTCACTCATTCTGTACAACCTCCAGCAGGCATCTCAAGGCATTGGAAAAATAGCAACAATGCCGTCTCTGCAAAATCGTCCAAATTCACCGAAAAGTGAACATCACCGATAGCCTGTCCTGGTCCATCCACGTAGACACCACAGCCAAGAAAGCTCATCAGCACCTCTACTTCCTCAGGAGGCTAAAAAAATTTGGCATGTCCCCCTCAACCCTCACCAATTTTTATCGATGCACCATAGAAAGCATCCTATCTGGATGCATCACGGCTTGGTATGGCAACTGCTCTGCCCATGACCGTAAGAAACTGCAGAAAGTTGTGGACACAGCTCAGCACATCACAGAAACCAGCCTCCCCTCCATGGACTCTGTCTACACTTCTCGCTGGCTCGGTAAAGTAGCCAACATAATCAAAGACCCCACCCACCCCGGACATTCTCTCTTCTCCTCCCTCCCATTGGGCAGAAGATACAAAAGCCTGAAAGCATGCACCACCAGGATCTATCCCGCTGTTATAAGACTATTGGAACGGTCCCCTAGTATGATAGGATGGACTCTTGACTTCACAATCCACCTCATTATAGCCCTTGCACCTTATTGTCTGCCTGCACTGCACTTTCTCTGTAACTGTGACACTTTATTCTGCATTCTGTTATTGTTTTCCCTTGTACTACCTCAATGCACTGTTGTAATGAAATGATCTGTATGGATAGCATGCAAGACAAGTTTTTCACTGTACCTCGACACATGTGACAATAAGTGTAGTAGTTAGCACAATGCTATTACAGCGCTTGCATCCCTGCATCCCAGTTCAAATCCCGCCGCTGTCTGTAAGGAGTTTGTACGTTCTCCCCGTGTCTGCGTGGGTTTCCTCCGGGTGCTCCGGTTTCCTCCCACATTGCAAAGGTGTACGGGTTAGGAGCTGTGGGAATGCTATGTTGGCTCCGGAAGCATGGTGACACTTTCGGGCTGCCCCCATCACATTCTCAGTAACACAAAAAGATGCATTTCACTGTGTGTTTCGATGTACATGTAACTAATAAATAAATATCTATCTAAATATCTATTTTACCAATTTATCAATACATTAGTGTACTCTCCCAGAACAACATCCCTGTATTGAAGCCCTCTGTTACACACAGTTAGCTACGTTGGCCTGGCCACATCATTCGACACCAGATTCCTGGAATGGACGCTCTATTCTGAGTTCTGAGATGGGAAGAGATTAACATGCCGATGCAAGCAAGAAAGGAGGACCTCTCCTTTTCTGAAGCAGCAGTGAATTCATGCTCCTGACTTCCTCTGAGCGACGATGGTTCTTGTTTATCTACCCAGTCTGTCCAAACGGGATGTATGAGGGCACGTCCAATGGGATTATTAGCAATAGTTTGATCTCTGGTGAGTTACCTGGCCAAGATGGTGACTGCAGTGCTACGAATTTGCAACAGAGGGGAAGCATACATATGGGATTCTTTTATCTCATTGTGATTCACCTTCTGTGAAGTGACCATGTTTGAACATTGGCTGAGGGTTTACTGTTGAATGAGGTCTGGAACATAATCAAGGTATGTGAACACGGTCAGCAAAGTCAAGGTCAACATTTACTGCCTGTCCCCAGTTCTACCTCAAACTGAATGGCTTGGTGGACCACTTCTGAGGGGCAGGTAAGAATCAAACACTTTGCTTTGGGTCTGGAGTCACACAGACTGGCAGATTTCCTTTCCCAAAGAACCAATACGTTTTTACAACACATTGGTAGGTTCATGGTCACCAGTATTCTAGATCTGAGAATCAAAAAACCTGCAGATGCTGGAAACCTGAAATCAAATTGGAAAAGGCTAGAAATACTCTGCTGTTCAGGCAGCATCTATGGAGAGAGTAACAGTGTCAACTTTTTGGGTTGAAGACCGGTAGTCAGAACCCAGAGGTCTGCCATTATTCTAGAACATAGAACAGTACAGCACAGTACAGGCCCTTCAGCCCACAATGTTGTGCTGACATTTTATTCTGCGCTATTATCTATCTAACCCTTCCCTCCCACATAGCCCCCCATTTCTCTATCATTCATGTGCCTATCTAAGAGTCTCTTAAATGTCCCCAATGTATCTGCCCCCACAACCTCTGCCGGCAGTGCGTTCCACGCACCCACCACTTTCTGTGTAAAAAACTTACCCCTGACATCCCCCTTATATCTTCCTCCAATCACCTTAAAATTATGCCCCCTCTTGTTAGCCATTGTCACCCTGGGAAAAAGTCTCTGACTGTCCACTCGATCTATGCCTCTTATCATCTTGTACACCTCTATCAAGTCCCCTCTCATCCTCCTTCTCTCCAAAGAGAAAAGCCCGAGCTCACTCAACCTATCCTCATAAAACATGCTCTCCAATCCAGGCAGCATCCTGGTAAATCTCCTCTGCACCCTCTTAAAAGCTTCCACATCCTTCCTATAATGAGGCGACCAGAACTGAGCACAATACTCCACGTGTGGTCTGACCAGAGTTCTATAGAGCTGCAGCATAACCTCGCGGCTCTTGAACTCGATACCCTGACCAATGAAGGCCAACACTCCATACGCCTTCTTAACAACCCTATTAACCAGCGTGACAACCTTGAGGGATCTATGGACGTTGACCCCAAGATCCCTCTGTTCCTCCACACTGCAATCTGGGGTTAGTTTATTAATACCATAAATTCCTCAACTGATTATCATGATGGTATTAGAATTTATGCCTCCAGAGGCCCTTAGTCCAAGGGGCTGAATCACTAGTGCAGCAGCGTAACCACTTTGTACCTTACTAATCTGGATTATGGATTCACTTGAAGGAGAAGCAACAATATGTACTTTCCGCAAACTTCAAACTGGATACAAAATCAACCCTACGTACAATTAGTGCATCAATGCCATTGTGTCACCAGTCACAGATTTACACTCAGCACTTAGCTCATAATCCCGCAAGAAACATAATGTCTTTTACTCAACGTGTCTTTTTACACAGAGAGTGGTGGGTGCCTGGAATGCGCTGCCAGGGGTGGTGGTGGAGGTAGATACGATAGAGGCATTTAAGAGGCTCTCAGACAGGTACATGAATGTGCAGAGAATGGAGGGATGTGGACCACGTGCAGGCAGAAGGGATTAGGTGTCATTAGTTTAATTAGTTTGGCACAACATTACTTAAAAGTTTAAATTGGGCCGAAGGGCCTGTTCCTTTTCCTGTGCTGTACTGTTCTATATTCTATGAAAGATCGGTGTTGCTTTAAAAGATAGATAAGATATCTTTATTAGTCACAGCTACATCGAAACACATAGTGAAATGCATCTTTTTTTTTATTTGCAGCGTGGTAACAGGCACTTTCGGCCCAACGAGTCCGTGCCGCCCATTTTAAGCCCCCAAATTAACCTACCCGTACGTCTTTCGAATGTGGGAGGAAACCGGAGCACCCGGAGGAAACCCACGCAGACACCAGGAGAACGTACAAACTCCTTACAGACAGCGACGGGAATGGAACCCCGATCGCTGGTGCTGTAATAGTGTTGCGCTAACCGCTATGCTACCGTGCCGCCCAGAGTGTTCTGTGGGCATCCCTCAAGTGTCGCACACCAGCGCCAACATAACATGCCCACAATTTCCTAATCCGTATGTCTTTGGAATGTGGGAGGAAACCAGAGCACCCGGAGGAAACCCACGTAGACACGGGGAGAACGTACAAACTCCTTACAGACAGTGGCCGGAATCGAACCTGGGTCACTAGCTGTAACACCAGATTACCTCTGCCAATTTGAATAAAATCAGACTCAAGTACTGGTTGTACACTGTTAAACTTTTCAATGTCGGATTAAGTATTGAACAGTCCAATTTGGAACAGCACGAGTGTGCATCAGTAGTCCTGTCACTCACTGAATGAGCAGATTCTTCAGTACACTCCCTCTACAGGGTTGACACATTATTACATCTGATGCTTGCTGAGGACTACAACACCCTGTTACCCTGTGCGTCCTAAGGCAAGGGTTGGGGCGGGAGGTGAGGTGGAGTGAATCCTTTCCCATTTTACCAATTTTTTTTCCCAAAATAAGAATACAAAAAATATCTGGTATTCTACTGAAACCCCCCAAACTGCCTAATATTAGAATGGGCATTAGAACATAAGAAACTGAAGAAGGTAAGAGATAAGGTACATGTACATCGAAACACACAGTGAGATGCATCTTTTGCGTAGAATGTTCCGGGGGCAGCCCGCAAGTGTCGCCACGCTTCCGGCACCAACATAGCATGCCCACAACTTCCTAACTCATATGTCTTTGGAATGTGGGAGAAAACCGGAGCACCCGGAGGAAACCCACACAGACACGGGGAGAACGTACAAACTCCTTACAGACAGCGGCGGGAATTGAACCCGGGTCGCTGGCGCTGTAATAGCGTTACGCTAACCGCTACACTACCGTGCCTGCCCAGAAAGAGTAGGCATTTAAACCAACATGCCTGGTCCACCATTCCATGACATCATAGCTGACCATTTACCTCAGCACCAGTTCCTGCACTAACTCCATATCTCCTGGTTCCCCAAGTATCTAAGACTATTGATCTCTGCCTTGAATATATTAAGTGATTGAGCCTCCACAGTCCTCTTGGGTAGAAAATTTCAAAGTTGAACCACCTTCTGGATGAAGAAGTTTTTTCCCATCTCAGTTCTGAGTGGCCGACCTTTTATTTTGAGACTGTGATCCCTGGTTCTAGTCACCACAGCCAGTAGAAACATTATAGTTGCATTTACCCCCTCAAGCCCTCCACAGACTTTATATAGTTCAGTGTGATCTCTTGAGTCAAGAGAGTTTCAGCCAAGTCTGCTTAATCTTTTCTCATGCAACGAATGCAGACATCAATCTGGTGAACCTTCACTGCATTCCTTCAATCACTAGTACATCCTTCCTGAGTTGGGGAGACCAGATCTGTACGCAATATTCCAGATGTGGTCTCACCATGGCTGTATATAATCGGAGCAAGCTGTCTCTAGTCTTGTTCTCAAATCTTCTTGCAATAGTGGTCAACATTTGGAGAGAAGGAGGATGAGAGGTGACTTGATAGAGGTGTACAAGATGATAAAAGGCATAGATTGAGTGGACAGTCAGAGACTTTTTCCCAGGGCGACAATGGCTCACATGAGGGGACATAATTTTAAGGTGATTGGAGGAAGGTATAAGGGGGATGTCAGGGGTAAGTTTTTGACACAGAGAGTGGTGGGTGCGTGGAACGCACTGCCGGCAGAGGTGTGGGGGCAGATACATTAGGGACATTTAAGAAACTCTTGGGTAGCCACGAGAATGAGAGAGAAATGGAGGGCTATATGGGAGGGAAGGGTTAGATAGATCTTAGAGCAAGATAAAATGTCGGCACAACATCGTGGGCCGAAGGACCTGTACTGTGCTGTAGTGTTCTATGTTCTATCTTCTTTACCATTTGCTTTCCTAATTGCTTGCTGTATCTGCATGTTAACTTCCAGTGAATTGTGTACAAGGATACCCAGCCCCCCTGAACACCAACATCTTTCCACCTCTCACCACTTAAAAAATAACTTATCTTTCGACATTTTCTACCAAAGTGGAAGACCTCACAATCATCCATGTCCCATTCTATCTGCCATGTCCTCAAGCATTCACATAACCTGCCTCTTATCCCCCAATGCCTATTTGCAGCCATCTTATTGCTCACACTGCCACCCATATTTTGTTCATAAAATTTGCAAGCATGTAATCCAGTTCATTCATACATTGCCATTCATAGTACAAGATATATCATTCCACAGTAAAACCCTAGTCATGTGGCTATTCGGAAATCCCAATGATTTGGCCTTTGGCTCACTGGGTAATGTTGCCGTGCTCCCTGTCCACTCACCGGAGCCCTGGATCCCACACTCCCTATCCACTCACCAGAGACCTGGATCCCACACTCCCTGTCCACTCACCAGAGACCTGGATCCCACACTCCCTGTCCACTCACTAACACCGTGGTTCCTGCCTTCCCTTTTAACCTACCTGGTTCACTGGAAAATTTATTATCATACTGTGTAACATCTAAAAAAAAACTGAACTAAAAGAGTGTTGAGGTATGAATGGAAACAACATTCAATAGTCCAGAAAATCTGCCATTCTGGTACCACTAAAGTCCGGAATATGCTGGATTATCAGAGTTTTACAGTTTTGCTGACATTATAGTACGAGCTCTGTCAAGAGATCACCAGGTGGAGAGAAGAAATGATTCAAGAATGTTCTCAAAACCTCCTTGAAAAATTGCAACATCCCGAGGGACTCCTGGAAATCCCTGACTCATGAAATGTAGGAGGAGTATTCAGGATAAAACTGAAGACCTCGTATCCATGCATCAGGAGCCCAGCATCAAGAGCAACCACCTCCCAAATTAGAGAGACACAAGAGACTGCAGATGCTGAAAAACGGAGCAACAAATAATCTGCTGGCAGAACTCAGTGGGTTGAGCAGCATCTGTGGGAGGAAAGGAATTGTCGAGGTTTCAGGTCGAAGCCCTGCATCATGACATTTCCACCTGAAATGTCAACAATTTCTTTCCCCCACAGATGCTGCTCGACCCGCTGAGTTCCTCCAGCAGATTGTTTGTTGCTCCTCCCAAGTTACCACAGTCTTGCATCACCTCTGGCTAAATCTGCTGGGACCCTATGGGCTTTAACAGCCACCTCAGAAACCACAGAACTAGATTGAAAACAAGACCGAGGGACTGCCTAAGAAGATATCATCAGGACTTCAACCTTTCTTTCACATGCATTCCAAGGATGATATGTCCAGGAATTTTTTCAATACATGTTCTAGCCCTTAAACAATGGCCTTTCCCATAGAGCCCTTGAGATGTCTGCAATGAGCTTCAGTGTGTCTCAGTATGCAACCCTGGGAACGACCTGTTGAGAACAGAATGCAGTGTTATGCAGGTATTGGGATGAACAAGCACCAATCCATCTTTTTCCAGACTTTCTTGGAAAACACATACTCCGAGATGGTCTCATTCCCACTGCAGCCACTTTGAGGGCGGTGTATGGTTTTGTACTACTGGACAAGGATTTGCCCCCTCGCCTTCTGCAGTATTGACTTGAAATTTTCAGGGTGTGTGTCATTTGATTTTTCCCTCGCCTCTTCCCCTCATAATCATTTTGTTCTGGAAGATTCTGGAAGCACAGCATTTGACAAGGGCAAAGGAGCATGAAGGATGTCAGCCAGTGACAGTCACTCACCTCGTCCAATGAGATTTAAGGACGGAGGAAGATACAGAGGAAGGATGCAGATGAAAATCAGATCAAAGTCGAAGTTGAAGTCAAGTTTATTGTCATGTGCACAAGTACACGTACGCACAGGTGCAATGAAAAACTTACTTGCAGCAGCATAACAGGCAAATAGCATCAGATAAGCAGCATTCACAAGAAAAAACATAAATTAAACATGTTACACACAATTTTTACAAGAAAACACAATTACAACAAAAAAAACAAAGACCATTTTTGTGCAAAGTGATCACAGCGTTGCTAAACTGCAGTGATTAGGGTTGTGCCAAATGGTTCAAGAACCAAATGGTTGAAGGGAAGTAGCTGTTCTTGAACCTGGTGGTGTGGGACTTCAGGCTTCTGTACCTCTTGCCCGATGGTAGCTGCGAGAAGATGTCATGGCCCGGATGGTGGGGATCTTTGACGATAGATGTTGCCTTCTTGAGGCAGCACCTCCTGTAGATACCACCGATGGTGAACTGGAGTCAAATAAATTAGAGGAAGAAAAATAAATGAAAGATTTGTTTTTATCATAGAATGGTTACAGAAGGAAGGAGGCCATTGAACACATCCAGCTGGTGTTTGCCTCTAGTGAGAACAATCCCATTAAATCCCATTCAAGTCCAGATGAAGGGTCTCAACCTGAAACATTGACTATTTTCCCCCATAGATGCTGCCTGGCCCGCTGAGTTCCTCCAGCTTTGTGTGTGTGTGTGTTGCCCCAGATTCCAGCATCTTTAGTCTCTCACGCCCCATTCCTTACTCCTTCATGTGCTGGTCCAAGGATTTCCCAAAAACCACAATTGAATTTGGTTCTAAAGAAAGGAGAAGTTTAAGTTAATAGGAAAGAAATAGAGAGTTTGAAAAGAAATGAAAAATGTCAAGTTTGTAAAATGTTTTGCCAGTTTAGTTGACAGTAAGATTGTTTAAATTGTTCTCTGCTGGGATGAAGAAATTTTTCATGAAAGTACTGAATCAGCACAGGTGACTTTTAATGATTTGCAGGATGCAAGAAGACAAATTCTTAGCGGGGCTACAGACAAAAGCAGGAATTCACCTGTTTTCCTGCAAGAGTGTCATCCTTTTGAGTGAGGTCACAGGTTGGTTCTTAATGATTTGAAATTTTATGTGAAGTTTTTCTTAATGATGTTAAGTTTCATGCTCTGGTCAATGGGCATTTGGTGATGGATTGAGGCCTCCAATTCATTCCACACACAATGGCTAATAAAAAGACATGCATTTTTATAGCCTCTTTCTTGCTGTCTTTCAGGATGCTTTACCTGCAATAAATTACCTTTGAAATGTAGCCTTTGTTTTATTGTGGAAAATTTAGAAGACAGAATGTTCACAAACTTCCACAAACAGCAATATGAAACAACCAAATAATTTATTTTTCAGTAGCATTGTGTGAAAGATTAATAGTGCACAAGGGATAACTCCCCTGCTCTTCTTGGAAACAGTAGCCAGGGATCTTTTATGTCAGATGTTGCCTCACTTCAACATCTCATCCAAGGAAACAGCACCTCGAACAATGCAGCACTCCTTCTGGACTGCACTGGAATGTCAGCCTTGAATTTTACCTTCAAGGCCCTGACTGAGGAAAATAAAGGAAAACTCCAGAAGCTGAAATCTCTAATAAAACCTGTTGAGCATTTCCAATATTTGCTGTTGTTAGTTCAGATGTGGAGGTGCCGGTCACCGAGTGGCAACTAAGCTCTGCCTGGATACCAGTCGTTGCAACTCACACATGATGATACCTGAACCATTTCGCATAATTATTTAACATCGGTCGATTCAACCCAAGGGCACAACCTCAGAACAAGAACACAGGGAGCAAAAAAGCCATTTACATTCAACCACAAGCAGAAGGTTGCTCAGCTCTTCATGCCTCTGTCAGAACTTTGAAAGATCTCTCTAACCAGCCTCACATCCTCGATCTTTGCTCACAATCAAGCAAAATTGTTCCAATTCCTTTCTGAAAGTAATTATTGAATCTGCTTTTGCCTCTCTTCCAGATCACAACTCACCATATTCATGTCTCCTCACTTGCCGCTGGTACTTTTGCCAATGACCTTACATCTGTATTCTCTAGTTACAACACTCTTGACTGTGAGAAAGGTTTCTCCTTATTTACTCCACCATAAGCCTTCCTGATTCAGAGGGAAGATGGCTGGGATCAAATGCATCCGGAAATCGATGTCTGAGTACTTGCTGGACCATGGGGAACAACTTTGGATGCATTGCTTCTTAACCACTGTGGTCTTTTCCACTCCTGTGCATTCAGATGTCCCATTTTCAGGTTATGTTTTTGCAAGCATTTGCAAGTTGCAAATCTGTAAGTGAAGCTGGCTTAAACATTGCAGGAAATGATTCCCTCTGTGTGTCATCTGAAGCCGCACACTGATCAAAAGAGACAAACATTTCATCCCGGGAAAACGACAGAGTGGATTCAACGAGGTGAACTGTGATGATAGATGTGGAAGGAAGGTCTGTAGTCACGAGTGCAGAGAAGGAAGTCAGAGCCAGACCAAATAGCAAAATTTAAAAGAGAGAAATGAATTATAAGCAGGAGTAGGCCATTCAGCCCCTCAAGCCTGTTCTTCCATTCGATAAGATCATGGTCCATCTGACTTTAACCTCAGTGCCAATTCCCGTCCAGCCCTGATAAGCTTTTGCCCCTTTTGCTTGTCAAGAATCTATCCACCTCTGACTTAAAAATGTTCAAAGACTCTGCTTCCACTGCCCTTCGAGTAAGAGAATTCGAAAGACATACGGCCCTCTGAGAGAAAAGGTTTTGCTTCATCTCTATCTTAAATGGGTGACCCCTCATTTTTAAATTTGTGACTCCGCCCCCAAGATTCTTCTGCAAGAGGTAACGAATCCACATCCAAGACCTTCGGGATGTTATGTGTTTTAACTGTGTCTCCTCTCACTCTTCTGAATTCCAGCAAATACAAGCCTAAATTTCTGCATGAAAATCAAACAAATGTAGCTGTTGGAAATCTGAAATAAAGAAAAAAAAGCTCAGCAGGTCAGACAGTACCTGTGGAAAGAGAAGCAGTCAACATTTCAGGTTGAAAACCCTTCATCAGATGCCCTTTAAGTCTAATGAAGGGCTTGCAGTCCTTATACCAACCCTGTTTCTCTTTCCACAGATGCTGCCTGACCTGCTGAGTGTTTCCAGCATTTTTATATTTTTATCATCAATTCCTGAATAGTTCCACTGAATAGCTACTCCCACTGAATATTGGAGGTCTGCTAAGGTGAAAGCCCAACCATGGCCAATCCTACCGAACTTAAGCCTGAGTAATTATGATTATTTTACAGACTAAGGCAGGCTATAAACGTGACAAGCTTAAACAAGTTATTCACATGCCAGTAATTCCAAACAAACCACGTTGACCTGGAGAAAGTACTGAGCTCAGCTTGCAGAGCAGGGCCTGACACAACCCCAGACCAAATGTTTAATCATACTTTACATCTGCCCAGACCCAAACCCTACATATATTATTGAGTCTCATCAGCTTCTGATCGAGTAGGCTAGGCTGGTCCATAACAGTGAACTCTCACAAAAGAGCAATGAGTGAGAAGGGACTTGATTGAGACATAAAAGATCCTGAGGGGTTCTGACAGAGAGAATGTGGAGATCCAGGGAAACTTGGCTGTGTGGATTCAGAGTTGGCTCAGCCATAGAAGACAGAGGGTGGTTGTAGACAGAACGTATTATGCCTGGAGGTCGGTGACCAGTGGTGTTCTGCAAGGATCTGTTCTGGGACTCCTGCTCTTTGTGATTTTTATAAATGACTTGGATGAGGATGTGGAAGGGTGGGTTAGTAAGTTTGCAGATGACATGGAGGTTGGTGGTGTTGTGGATAATGTAGAAGGTTGCTGTAGGTTACAACAGGACACTGATAGGATGCAGAGCTAGGCTGAGAAGTGGCAGATGGAGTTCAAACCGGAAAAATGTGATGTGATACACTTTGGAAGATCAAATCTGAAGGCAGAATACAAGGTTAATGGCAGGACTCTTAGCAGTGTGGAGGAACAGAGGGATCTTGGGGTCCAAGTCCATAGATTCCTCAAGGTTGCCATGCAGGTTTGTAGGCTTGATAAGAAGGCATATGGTGTGTTGGCCTTCATTAGTCAGGGTATTGAGTTTAAGGGCTGCCAGTTCATGTTGCAGCTCTATAGAACTCTGGTTAGACCACACTTGGAGTATTGTGTTCAGTTTCGGTCGCCTCATTATAGGAAGGATGTGGAAGCTTTAGAGAGGGTGCAGAGGAGATTTACCAGGATGTTGCCTGGATTGGAGAGCATGTCTTATGAGGATAGGTTGAGCGAGCTAGGGCTTTTCTCTTTGGAGAGAAGGGGGATGAGAGGTGACTTGATAGAGGTGTACAAGATGATAAGAGGCATAGATCTAGTGGACAGTCAGAGACTTTTTCCCAGGGCGACAATGGCTAACATGAGGGGACATAATTTTAAGGTGATTGGAGGAAGGTATAAGGGGGATGTCAGGGGTAATTTTTTTTACACAGGGAGTGGTGGGTGCGTGGAATGCACTGCCTGCAGAGGTTGTGGGGGCAGGTACATTAGGGTCATTTAAGAGACTCTTAGATAGCCACATGAATGATAGAGAAATGGGGGCTATATGGGAGGGAAGGGTCAGATAGATCTTAGAGCAGGATAAAATGTTGGCGCAACATCATGGGCCGAAGGGCCTGTATTGTGCTGTAGTGTTCTATGTTCTACGTTCTAAGATGTTTTCTGCTGTGGGAGAATCTAGAACTGGGAAATCAGATCAGGGTAGGACCTTTACAGTGAATGATCAAGCCCTGGGGAGTGTTGTGGAACAGAGGGATCTAGGAGTACAAGTACATAGTTCACCGAGAACGGTGTCACATGTCGACAGGATGGTGAAGAAGGCATTTGGCACACTGGCCTTCATCAGCCAGGGCACTGAGTATAGGAACTGGGACATTATGTTGCAGTTGTACGAGATATTGGTAAGACCACACTTAACCTTGAACCTATGCCCTCTAGTTCTTGATTCCCCAACCCTGGGAAAAAGACTGACTGCATTCACCTTATCTACTGTATGCCCCCTCATGATTTTATACCCCAAGGAAAAAAGTCCTAGCCCATCCAACCTCTCCCTGTAACTCAGTCCCTCGAATCAGAATCAATCAATATCACTGATATTTGACATGAAATTTGTTTTGTGACAGCAGTACAGTACAAAGACATACAAATCTACAAAATACAAAAACAAATAAATAGTACAAACAAAAGGAATAATGAGGTAGTGTTCATGGGTTCATGGACTGTTCAGAAATCTGACAGCCGAGGGGAATAAGCTGTTCCTGAATCGTTGAGTGTGGGTCTTCAGGCTCCTGTACCTCCTCCCCGATGGCAGTAATGAGAAGAGAGCATGTCCCGGGTGGTGAGGGATTGTTGAGGGAGTCCTGGAAACATCTTTTCTGCACTCTTTCCAGTTTAATCATGTCTTTCCTAGAGCAGGGTGACTAAAACTGAACAGAATTCTCCAAGTGCAGCCTCACCAGCATCTTGTACAACTGCAAAGTAACCTCCCAAATTCTATACTCAATGCCACCTTACTAAATGGCAGCACAAGTCTGAGGGTCTACTTTGCTCCTGACTTGTATGGTGGTAAAGCTTTCAGGATTACTAGGGGCATAAGAAAGAGCATGGATTGAATATTTCATTCGGGGAGCAGTGAAAAAGGAAATGTCTCATGATCCTTTAGTGGTCTCAGCAGGTCCCAAGCTGCTTTACTCCCACTGAATTCTGTCTGTAAGGAACACAACAGCCAATTTGCACATAATGATGTCGTAACGACCAGCGTCAATGATGCCATTTGAAAAATTAACAATGAACAGGACCCCAAGGAGAACTCTGCTATAGACTACCCGATCTACAATCTGTGCTGTAAAGCTACTTACCTCATAGATTCTGCCTCTCACCTCCCTTCATCTGCTGAGTATCCTTGGTCAGGGAAGCCTGGCTACATGTTGTAAGTGGAACATCTGTTGAAATGTACTTCTGATTGCAAGACCGAAGTGATCAGTGTGCTTCCTTTCACACTTTTCATTATTTTAGGATGTACTGAGGTGTTCTACGATCAATGACACCCTTATTTCGACCGTTGCAATGTTAGGAATGTGGCAGTTAATTTCTCCACAGCAAGACCCCAGAAACAACAACGTTGTTTAGCGAATCGGTAATTGGAGAGCATAAATTCTCAGTCATTGCCTAAGAATGAAGAGAGTCAGCAGGAGCATTTCCTTAGGCAGGAGATTGTTAATTAAGAGCACTGGTGTAAGCAGATCTAGAATAGTTCTTCAAAGAAACGTGATAAAGTGTTTGCAATTAAAATTCACAGAGGTTTAGAAAAGCTACAGCACAGAGGCCATTTGACCCATTGGATCTGTATTGGGTCTATGTAAGAGGAACCCAAGAAGCCCTGCTCTCCTGCCTTGTCCCCATAGCTCTGCTAATTAGTTCCTTTCAAATATGGACCCAGGTCTATTTTGAATGCTACTGTGTAATCTGCCTCCACTATTCCCCATGTTAATGCAATTCTTTTCCTTACCCTCACCATGTGAAAAAGGGCTATCTGCATGTCAAGTAAAACGGGCAAGGCAATGGTAGGAAAATTGATCTGTAGCCTCTTGCAATCCTGTGCATTGGAGCCTCCATACCAGGCTGTGATGCAACCATTCAGAATGCTCTCCACTGTACATCTATAGAAATTAGAAAGATTCTTTGGTGACATACCAAATCTCCTCAAACTCCTAACAAAGCAGAGCCACCGGTGTGCCTTCTTCATGATTGCATCAATGTGTTGGGCCCAGGATAGATCCTCCAAGATGTTGACGCCCAGGAACTTGAAGCTGCTCACCCTTTTCACCGCTGACCCCTCAACGAAAACTGGTGTGTGTTCTCCCGACTTCCCCTTCCTGAAGTCCACAATCAATTCCTTGATCTTGCTGATGCTGAGTGCGAGGTTGTTGTTGCAACACTACTCAACCAGCCGACCTATCTCACTCCTGTAAGCCATCTGAGATCCTACCAATAACAATGGTGTCATCGGCAAATTTATAGATGACGTTTGAGCTGTGCTTAGACACACAGTCATGAGTGTAGAGGGAGTAGAGCAGTGGTTGAATGGATAAAGTATGTTCAATATCACTAGACTCTCTGGACGACACTTTGTTGGCCCTCCCCCCCAATTCACATCTTATCTACAGCAGCTCTGAATAAACATGGGCAGGGATCTGATGCATTGGCATTAACTTGTGTGGCCAGAATTGCTTCGGGAAGATATACATCCTCAAAGCCAAACGGTCAAATGGATAAAACTGGTCAAATTTGTGTGCTATTGGCAGGCGAGCCAGAGGCAGTTGGATTACTTCCAGATTCCCTCTTGTCTATAAATAGTCCAGTAGTCTGTGTTTAGAACATAAATGAATCTGGCTTTTCTTCAGCAGTTTTTTTTTAATTTCCCACTGAGAGGCAGAGATCTAAGTAAGTTCCAGGAATCTCCCAGGTCTCTGGTAGTTATAGATGCCTCGGTTTTCATTAGTCGTTCGATACTATTTATTGTCCCTTCCAAGGTCCTTCCTCTTCCAGCGATCCAAACTCATGTCTCGGGCAAAAGTTCTTCTTTCATGACTTCAGTAAACAGAGACTCTAAGCTAAATGAGTCATTAGCAGGCTGGCAAGCTGTAAGTAATGGGGTGCCACGGGGATCGAAGAAGAGGCCTCAAGTATTTACAATCTACTTTAACGATTTGGATGAATGGAACGAGTGTACTATCGCCAAATTTGCTGACAATACTCAGATTGTGGGAAAGCAACTTTTGAGGACGATCAAAGCGGATATGGATAAGAAACTGGGCAAAAATTTGGCAGAGGGAATTTAATGTGGGGATTTGAGAGGTTATCCACTTTGGTAGGAAGAACAGAAAAGTATCTTTTAAGTGAAGAGAGAATGCAAAATGGTGGTGTTGGTAGTAAGGGGAGGGGTTTTCAGCTACAGAACAATATCAATCAGTTGGTAAGATTGGTAGGGAAATGGCAAATGGCAGTTAATCCTGAAAAATGTGAGGTGCTTTGGGAGAATTAATCAGGATAAACATAATGAATGATAGAACCTTAGGAAATATTGAGGAGTCATAGTTATAGAGTCATACAGCACAGAAACAGGCCCTTCAGCCCAACTAGTCCATGCCGACCAAGATTCCCATCCAAGATAGTCCCATTTGACCTGCGTTTGGCCCATATCCCTCTAAACCTTTCCTATCCATGTACCTGTCGAAGTGTACTTTAAATGTTGTTAATGTACCTGCCTCAGCAATTTCCTCTGGTAGGTCATTGCATACACAGGCCACCCTCTGAGTGAAAAAGTTGCCCCTCAGGTTCCTATTAAATCTCTCCCCTCTCACCCTAAACCTACGTCCTCTAGTTCTTGATTCCCCAACCCTGAGAAAAAAACTGTGCGCATTCACCCTATCTCTGCCCCTCATGATTTTATAGACCTTTATAAGATCACCCCTCATTCTCCTACGGTTCAATGTAAAAAGTCCCAGTCTGCTCAACCTCTCTCCATAAATAAGTTTTGGTCTCTTGAATCTCGACAACATCCTCGCAAATCTCCTCTGCAGGAGTAGAGGAGCTTGGTGGATGACGAATGATTGCATAGATTTGGCCTATACACGTTGGAATTTAGAAGAATGAGAGGTGATCTTATTGAAACATATGATCCTGAAGAGGGCTTGATAAAGTACATGGGGAGGGAATCCGCCCCAGACATTCTCTCTTCTCCCCTCTCCCATCAGGCAGAAGATACAAAAGCCTGAAAGCACATCCCACCAGGCTCAAGGACAGCTTCTATCCCGCTGTTATAAGACTATTGAATGGTCCCCTAGTACGATAAGGTGGACTCTTGACCTCACAATCTACCTCGTTATGACCTTGCACCTTATTGTCTACCTGCACTGCACTTTCTCTGTAACTGTAACACTTTACCCTGCACTCTGTTATTGCTTTACCTTGTACTACCTCGATGCACTATGTAATGAATTGATCTGTATGAATGGTATGCCAGACAAGTTTTTCACTGTACCTTGGTACATGTGACAAATTCCAACAAACGGTCACCCGGTTAACACGGAGATGGAATTTCTTCTTTCAGAGGATGAGGAACCTTTGGAACTCTCTACCCTGGAGATTTGTGGAGGTGGACTCATTGAATATATTCAAAGTTGAACTAGATAAATGTTTGGACTTTAGGGCTGTCATGGGTTATGGACAATAAGAGGGAAAGTGGGGCTGAGGCCAAGATCAGAGCAGCTATCATCACTGAATGGAGGAACCTGAATGGCCCATTCCTGCTCATATCTCTTTTGTACTTGTGTTCTCAGAACATCCCAATGTATGTTACAACCAGATGAATTGCAGACGCTCTTGTAATGAAGGAAATGGTACCAGTTACCCACCTACATTAGCTCTAAGTGGCCAACTTTCATGTGTGGTCCCAGCTGAGAAGTGCCAGTGTCAAACTCACACCAGGATCTAGCATTTCTTCTTCTCTTTGTCCATTGGCTTCCAGAGCTTAAATTTTATTGTTCTAGTGTCTGAAAACGGTTAATTTTAATTTTGTGGTCTCACTGTTCGTTATAGTCTACAGCAAAGCAGTGAGATCTGTTAGTATCCTAACTTGAAGACAATGAAAGACAGCAGAAAGCTCTTCTGAACTGGGGTTCAGACATCGTTGTGCTTAGGAGAGGGAGTGTCACTCTGCTTTTAACCCATGATGTGCCAGACACAAAAGTGTTCAGAAGAGTTTTATTACCCAATCATTGGACATGGCATTTCTTGCACATTCCCGGTTGCCTTGGAGAAGGTGGTTCTGAGAATGAGTGTGCTGGAGGCATCAGGAGTCCTGCAGCCCTTTCCAGTAATCATTACGCACGTTCAGGACATGTACTTACGAAAGTCTGTGCTTCATGTATGTGCGTTTCATTTGTCCTCCAAAAGGAGAGTGATTTAAACTCTTGCATACGCAACTGGGGCTAAGGAACTGCTACAAACTGCTGAGGGTGGTTGGAAGTCAACCATCTTGCAGTGGGATCGGTCACACACAGGCTGGAATGGGCAAGGACTTCTAAGAGGACATTAGTGAAACAGATGGGTTTTTACAACAATCCAGTGGTTTTGTGGTCACAGTTACTAATACTAGCCTTTTATTCCAGAGTTATTTTAATTGAAGTTGAATTCCTCAGCTGCATTGGTGGAACTTGAACTCACGTTTCAAGATAAGAGCATAAGAACATAAAAGGCAGAAGAGAGAGGAGGTCATTCAGCTTCTTGTGTCTGCTCTGCCGTTCAATAGATCATGGCTGAACTTTTATCCCTCTGTCATTTTCCTGCACTGACCCCTCCCTGAATATCAAAAAATTTACTTTTGTCTGGACCATGCTGACAGACTAGGCTTCCTCAGCCTTCTTGGGTCAGGAACTCCAAGGATTCTCTCTCTCCTTCACCACTCTCTCGGTGAAGAAATTTCTTCTTAACTCTGTTCTGAATGGCCACCCTTTTACTCCGAGACCGTGACCCCTGTTTGTACACACCACAGATGGGGAAGCTTGATTCCTGCATTTAACCTGCCAAATCCCATAGGATCTCAATCCATGCCTCCAGGATTACCAGGATAGTTTCTACTGCTCAGTTACGACTACATAACATAGATATCATAGAACACTACAGTACAGGCCAACATTTTATCCTGCTCTATCTAACCCTTCCCTCCCACATAGCCCCCTATTTTTCTATCATTTATGTGCCTATCCGAGAGTCTCTTAAATGTCCCTAATGTATCTGCCCCCACAACCTCTGCAGGCAGTGCGTTCCACACACCCACCACTCTCTGTGTAAAAAACTTACCCCTGACATCCCCCTTATACCTTCCTCCAATCATCTTAAAATTATGTTCCCTCGTGTTAGCCATTGTTGCCCTGGGAAAAGGTCTCTGACTGTCCACTCGATCTATGCCTCTTATCATCTTGTACACCTCTATCAAGTCACCTCTCATCCTCCTTCTCTTCAAAGAGAAAAACCCTAGCTCACTCAACCTATCCTCATAAGACATACTCTCCAATCCAGGCAGCATCCTGGTAAATCTCCTCTGCACCCTCTCTAAAGCTTCCACATCCTTCCTATAATGAGGCGACCAGAACTGAACACAATACTCCAAGTGTAGTCTAACCAGAGTTCTATAGAGCTGCAACATCACCTCGCGACTCTTGAACTCAATACCCCGACTAATGAAGGCCAACACTCCATACGCCTTCTTAACAACCCTATTGACTTGCATGGCAACCTTGAGGGATCTATGGACGTGGACCCCAAGATCCCTCTGTTCCTCCACACTTCTAAGAGTCCTGCCATTAGCATTGTATTCTGCCTTCAAATTCGATCTCCCGAAGCGTATCACTTCACACTTATCCGGGTTGAACTAGGTGTGCAACATTCATTCAATGGCTCAGGTAAGGTAATGTGGATGCATGATATGCCATTGCTAAATCAATGCTTCAGACGTGACCTCATCGTATGCTGCAACCACAAACATAACAGGGATTTTTCTTCTTTTAACATTTATGCAGAAGCGGTCACATCTGCCTTTTCTCAAACTGTGCCAGGTTTTCTGAGGAAGTTTTGAAGCTTGGACTTGCATCCTCTAGGCCTGTGTCAGACCCTGTGTTGTGATATTGCTGGTTAACTAGAAGTTGTTCCACCAACAGTGTCTGCACTGGAAGATAAGTGAACCAACATCAGTGTTCTCCTCCAGGCCGATGTCTTTAACATTGAGACCTTAGTTAATTCAGTTGGCCTCGTTTGCTAGGGTACATCAGTCACACCCGATACCAAGGTCAGGGAGAGACTACCAGGTGGACAGGTGAAACGATTCAAGGATGTCATCAAAACCTCCTTGTCATCAAACCTCCGAGTTTAAGAGCCGCGAAGTGATGATGCAGCTTTACAAAACTATGGTTAGACCACACTTAGAGTACTGTGTCCAGTTCTGGTCACCTCATTATAGGAAGGATGTGGAGGTGTTGGAGAGGGTGCAGTGGAGATTTACCAGGATGCTGCCTGGATTAGGGAGTATGGACTATGAGGAGAGACTAAAGGAGCTAGGGCTTTACTCATTGGAGAGAAGGAGGATGAGGGGAGACATGATAGAGGTGTACAAAATATTAAGAGGAATAGATAGAGTGGACAGCCAGCGCCTCTTTCCCAGGGCACCAATGCTCAATACAAGAGGGCATGGCTTTAAGGTAATGGGGGGGGGGAGTTCAAAGGAGACGTCAGAGGGAGGTTTTTCACCCAGAGAGTGGTTGGGGCATGGAATGCGCTGCCTGGGGTGGTGGTGGAGGCTGATACGTTGGTCAAGTTCAAGAGATTGTTAGATAAGCATATGGAGGAATTTAAGATAGAAGGATATGTGGGAGGAAGGGGTTAGATAGTCTTAGGAGTGGTTTGAAGGTCGGCACAACATGGTGGGCAGAAGGGCCTGTATTGTGCTGTATTGTTCTATGGTTCTATGGAAAAAGTGCAACATCCCCACTGATCCTTGGGAATCCCTAGCCTATGATGACTCAAAATGCAGAAACACACACAAATTGCTGGAGGAGCTCAGCAGGTCAGGCAGCATCTATGGAGGGAAATAAACAGTCGACGTTTCAGGTCGAGACCCTTCATTGGGACTGGAAAGAAAGAGGGCAGAAGCCAGAATAAGTAGGTTGGGGGAGGGGGAATGGAGGGAGTATAAGATTATTGCGATAAGACTATCGAATGGTTCCCTTATACGTTGAGATGGACTCTTGACCTCACAATCTACCTTGTTGTGGCCTTGCACCTTATTGTCTACCTGCACTGCACTTCCCTGTAGCTGTGACACTTTACTCTGTATTCTGTTTTATTTTACTTGTACTACCTCAATGCACTCTGTATTAACTCAATGTATCTGCACTGTGTAATGAATTGATCTGTACGAACGGTATGCAAGACAAGACTTGGTACATGACAATAATAAACCAATACCAAGTGTGAAGGATCTCAACCCGAAATATCAACTGTTTATTTCCCTCCATGGGTGCTGCCTGACCTGCTGAGTTCCTCCAGCACTTTGTGTGTGTTGCTCCAGATTCCAGTGTCTGCAGAATTCCTTGTGTCTTCAAAGTGCAGAAGGAGCATTCAGGATGGTATTGAGAATCTCAGGTCCTTGGCTTTGGAAGTACATAGATGCCCTGCGCAAATGGTGGATGTCTCTAATATCAGAGGTACCAGGAATGCCTCAAATACCAGGAGTGTCTCAATTGTTGCCAGATGATTTCTGCCTCTCAGTAACATCGGTTGTTAAGGGACAGGAGAAGGTTCAATGATTGGCAGCATAGGAAGCCACACTGATTGCGGAAATCTCAACGTTCCCAAAGTTATTCTTGTGACCTCCCTTAGCCGAAGTATGTCAAAGTGAGAAAAGTCGAGCAACACACACACACACAAAATGCTGGAGGAACTCAACAGGTCAGGCAGCATCTATGGAGGGAAATGAACAGTTGATGTTTCGGGTTTCCCTCCATAGCTGCTGCCTGACCTACTGAGTTCTTCCAGCATTTTGTGTGTGTTGCTCCAGATTCCAGCATCTGTAGAATGTCTCTGAGCAAAATTGAGATTAGTGCATTGGATTTACAACCGTAACATTGTGCTTGACACTGTCAGAACCAGGTTGTGTCCTCCTGAAAGTGTTGTTGGAAAGTCGAGTATCTGATCAAGTGTGACCCCTTGTTACCCCATGAGTAAAGTGTTGTCTGCAAATCTGAACATTTTTTTGGGCCTCAGGATTGAACCTGGGTCACTGGAGCTGTGAGACGGTAGCTCTACTAGCTGCACTATCCGTGACCATAAGCAGGTATTTTCTCTCTTATATAATGCTTATAAGCTTTGGAAAGTTATCATAGGACTATTTCTGTTTCAACAAATAGCTCCCATTATACTGTGTAAACGCTACTCACTTTCAAAGGACTCCTGTAAAGAGAGAGGTAATAATTAAGAACTGGGTGTGGTTATTCATCGAGCAGTGATTTATTCCACAGATTGGATGCAAACTTTATAAATTCCACCTGATACAAAAGGGGCAATACCGCAATGTATTTCTCTGAATATTATTGGTTGCATTTTCATAAGGCAGGACTCCTAGCAAAAAAAACTGCTGTCTCACCGAGCGAGAATGAGTTGGAACAAAATTGCATGCGATCACAATTGACAAAAAAAATCTTGCAGAGGGACTGAGAGAGCGCGGAGCGGACGGGGGAGATCGGGGATTTTCGTCCAAAGCGACTCGTGTGAATCTAACGTGTGCATGACTGGAGTTGACCTATTGCGGCGACATGGATTTGAATTGAGCGCCAAGTCGTTGGGCTTTGTAGTGTTCGGACAGCCCCGGGACTTACACTTTAACTGAAAAGCAGGTAACGTGAGCCGCGGGTTTTGGTTTGGGCATTTTGCAAGCGATATGAAACTTTTAAACTCATTTGCAACCCATTTTGCACATTGCAAGGATGGCGCTGGCGTGACACTGGTTTGCACTTGAATTTAACATTCTCGTAATCGGATGTAATTAACCCCTGCTCGGATTCTCCTCTCCCCTCCCCACGTCCAACTTTGTACGTTTGAATAATTTGGTTAACTCTTTTGATTTGGAAACCGCTGATGCTTCATACTTTAGAAGGCTGGATTCTGAAGGGAGCGTGCAGGCAACGAGACGGTTGTTATAAAGTCAGGAAACAAACTGCTGGAGGAACTCAGCGGGTCGGGCAGCGTCTGTGGAGGGAAGGGGATGGTCGACGTTGCGGATCGAGACCTTGCACCTGATGCGGGGTGTCGAGTCCGAACGTCGACCATCGCTTCCCCCCTACGAACACAACTGCCGCCTGAACCTCCACCCCCCGAGTTGTTTTTATCTGCAGATCCCAGCATCCGCCGTCTCTCTCGCATCTCCTCGTAAAAATCGAAGGGTTTTTCGTTTCAGTAGAACCGATGAACCCACAGCCCAGTCCACCGGCGCACCAAGGGAATCGTCCACCCCTGCTCCAATACTCAGCGCCAGGACTGAGGGAGTGCCGCACTGCCGGTGAACCCAGGTCCTGTCACCTCTACCATTTCGGACAACAACCCCTTATTTACCATTTAGAAGTTTTATCGCTCAAGATACGCCACTTAAAAAAAAATCCACGTTATCCGATTGTTGGCTTGTATTTTGCATTACTAATATTTCATTGGTTTAAGGCAGTTCATGACTTCGAAATGTCATGAAAGGCGCTATATAAATGCAGATTGTCGTTATTCGTTACAAGGCCCGTCCGGAACATATTCCAGTTTTCAAATGTCTTAAAGCTGGATGCAATACAGATTTGACCCTGGCAATAATCGATTGCAATTAATCCTTTCTCCCGTCCCGTGTTAATTTCACGTCAGTTTCATGTCTGGTGCAGGAGCCTTGAATAATTTCAAGGATGTGTAGAACCCAAGGGAAGGTGCTCTCCGAGGTAACCTCAGCATCTGACTGGGTTTCAGAGAAATCAGATTTCAACTCCTTCAGCACAAGTCCACCCACCCCACAAAAAAACCCTCTGAGCCCACTGTCAAACCAAGGGGAAAGGGAAGATGGTGGGTCAAGGCACAAAATAAGATCTCTTTATTAGTCACATGTACATTGAAACACACAGTGAAATGCATCTTTTGCGTAGAGTGTTCTGGGGGCAGCCCGCAAGTGTTGCCACGCTTCTGGCACCAACATAGCGTGCCCACAACTTCCTAACTCGTACGTCTTTGGAATGTGGGAGGAAACCAGAGCACCCGGAGGAAACCCACACAGTCACGGGGAGAACGTACAAACTCCTTACAGACAGCAGCCAGAATTGAACCCAGGTCTCTGGCACTGTAATAGCGTTACGCTAACCGCTACACTACCGTGCCTGCCCCAAAAATACACACCACTGCTGCCGAAACCCAGGATTGAACCAGGGACCTTTAGATCTTCAGTCTAACGCTCTCGCAACTGAGCACAGATGATAATCCATTTCATTCCCAACCCACGGCCACCGTGCTCCTGGATCAGATAAAAGCCTCACACCGTGAACACAGGTGTGAGAAGTAGAAGCAGGAACAACACACACAAAATGCTGGAGGAACTTAGCGGGTCAGGCAGCATCTATGGAGGGAAATGGACAGTCGACATTTCGGGTCGAGACCCTTCATCAGGACCGGAAAGGAAGAGGGCAGAAGCCAGAATAAGAGGGGTGGTGGTGGGGGAGGGGGAGGAGCACGGGCTGGCGGGTGATGGGTGTCCAGGTGAGGGGGGGAAGGTGGGTAGGTGGGGGAGGGGGGAAGTGGGAATGATGTGAGAAGCGGGGAGGCAAAGGGTAGAACAAGATGGAACCTGACAGGAGAGGACAGTAGACCATGGAATAAAGGGAAGGAGGTGGGGAACCAGAGGGAGGATGGTGTGGGTGAGGGGCAGGTTGTGAGGGTGGGTGAGGGGCAGGTTGTGAGGGTGGGGGAGGGGAAAGAGAAAGGTAAAGGGGCCTTTGACTGTTCATTTCCCTCCACAGATGCTGCCTGACCTGCTGAGTTCCTCCAGCATTTTGCGTGTTGCTCCAGATTTCCAGCATCTGCAGAATCTCCTGTGTCTCCAGAAGCAGAGCTAGGCTGTGCAGCACATTTACCTGCTGTGTCAGTAAGATCAGAGCTGATCTCTTACCTCAACACCACACTCCTGTATAATCCCTTGGGTCTCTTGACTCTGTCTTGAATATAGTGAGGACATAAAGACCTGTAGTAGGTCAGTCGAACCCTGGTACCTTTTCAGTGCTCTGAGCACAGTGGTCTCCATGACTACCCCAGTCACGGAAACCCACTGTGAAGATGGTTGATAAAAGCTTTGAGTGGTTTAAAGTAAGAAAGAAACATGGAACATACAACTGTACAGCACAATACAGGCCCTTCGGCCCACAATGTTGTGCCGACCTTTAAACCTCGCCTAAGACTATCTAATCCCTTCCTCCCACATATCCCTCTATTTTAAATTCCTCCATATGCTTGTCTAGTAATCTCTTGAATTTGACCAATGTACCTGCCTCCACCACCACCCCAGGCAGCGCATTCCATGCACCAACCACTCTCTGGGTGAAAAACCTTCCCCTGATAGCTCCCTTGAACTTCCCACCCATTATTTTAAAGTCTTGTATTGAGCATTGGTGCCCTGGGAAAGAGGCGCTGGTTGTCCACTCTATCTATTAATATTTTGTACACCTCTATCATGTCTCCTCTCATCCTCCTTCTCTCCAAAGATTAAAGCCCTAGCTCCCTTAGTCTCTCCTCATAATGCATACTCTCTAAACCAGGCAGCATCCTGGTAAATCTCCTCTGCACCCTTTCCAATGCTTCCACATCCTTCCTATAATGAGGCGAACAGAACTGGACACAGTACTCCAAGTGTGGTTTTGCCAGAGTTTTACAGAGCTGCAAAGGCTTGGATTTCTTTACCTTTTACGTCCCTTTTGAAACATCCCACGACACGTTATTGCCAATAAAGTAGTTTTGAATTGTGAGGTACTGTGACAGCACCTTGGGTCGTAGCGTGAGCAACACAACCCGGGTGCAGTGGTTCCTCTGAGGTGTCAGAGCACCTCCACCGATACAGTCCCTTTTATTTGCACTGATGTCCTCAGATTAGGACTTGAACTCACCTCTCTCACCTGTCTTTCACCCCCCTCGCCTGAATGCACCTATCACCTGCCAGCTCTTGCTTCCCACCCCTTCTCCCCACTCTGTCACAGTGTTACCAACTGAGCTACTACAATGAACATTTTTTGTGCTGGGTTTAAGAAGCCAATGAATGGTTGCTAAAGGCATTGGAGTGAGCGTTGTGTGTCTTAGTGGTGTAACTTTGAATTAATCAGTGTGATACAGCAACTATTAGTAGCAGCAAGCCATTTGGCACTGAAGCAATGACCGGCATTTAAAATGTCAAATGGCTTTTGCTTTAAAGGTGTTCCGTTGCGAAAAAGTTGAAAATTATTGATCATTTTGTCTCCATCATGTGAACTGCATGGTAACCATGCATGTAAATGGTAGATATTTGGAAAGTCTTCCCTCAGCTTTGAGAATTCTGAGCCTTGACTCATACAGTGGAAAAGGTGTTAAAAGAGCAGGATTATAAACTGTTTGCAACAGCTTCCCATTCCCAAATCTGTCCTTTGGTCACATACTCCAACATCCTGACAGTGACGGCCAGGATTGTACGCACAGCCACTTGAAAGTGCTGGTGGTGATGGGTGGTTGGCATCATTTACCTGACAAAAATTCCTCCCGGACCTGCCTATCACCCCCCTCACCTATCAATATGGTGAATCCACCTATCACCTGCCAGCTCTTGCTCCCCACCCCTTTCCCCCCTACCTTTTTATATTGGCTATCTCCCCTCTTTCTTTCCAGTCTTGATGCAAGGTTTCAGCCTGAAACGTCGACTGTCCGTAGATGCTGCCTGACCTGCTGAGTTCCTCCAGCATCTTGCGTGTGTTGCTCTAGATTTGCAGCATCTGCAGTCTCTCTTGTGTCTCAAGGTAACTGCTGATGGTTTAAATGTGATGAGGAAGTTTGATTGCGTGTGTTGGTTACTTCAGTGGTGGAAGTCTACCAATATCCTGGGAAATATGTAGACCTACATAGAGGGATATGGGCCAAATGCAGGCAAATGGGACTGTCTTAGATGGGAATCTTGGTCGGCATGGATCAGTTGGGCCGAAGGGCCTGTTTCCATGCTGTATGACTCTGTAACTGGAGATTTCCACTTTATTTGCAGGCTAATCTCTGTGTATTAATTGAAAATCAAATAAAACTGCAGATGCCGGAAATGTAAAACAAAACTACAAAATGCTGGAAACATTCTGCAGGTCAGGCTGCATCTGTGGGGAGAGAAACAGAGTTAACGCTTCAGGTCAGAGACCTTTCGTCAGAACTGAAAAGAACTGAAACATTGACTCTGTTTCTCTCCCCACAGATGCAGCCTGACCTGCTGAGTATTTCCAGCATTTTCTGTTTTGGTTAATATCTGTGCTTATCTAGTTCTGCATTATTAATTTGATCCCTCTCCAACACCGAGCCCCCCTCTCGCATATATTCATGTCTTAAATAGCAGTGCTGTTTTTCTTTATTTGTTCCCAGGATAGAGCATTGGTTAAGTCACCATTCACTGCCCATTCCTAATTGTCCTTGAACCAAGGGCAGTTCAAATGGCACATTGGAGTCATATAGTCATAGGGCATGGAAACAGGCCCTTCAGCCCATCATATCCAGACTAGCTTTCAGCTGTCTATTTACACCAATCTCATTTTCCAGTGCTTGGCCTGAAGCCTTCCGTGCCTTGGCATTTCAAGTACTTATCTAACTATTTCTGGAATGTTCTGAGACTACCTGTGGCCACCAACCCTCAGGCAGTGTGTTCCAGATTCAAAAGCCCTATGGGTGGAAAAAATTCCTTCCTCAAAGCCCCTGTAAATCTCCCACCCCTTTTCTTAAACTTTTGTCCTCCGGTTAGAGATACCTCTGTTTATGGAGAAATTTCTTACAATCTTCCAACTAAGGCAGACACTCACATGTATCTCCACTGGCCTTGCTTATTGTATCCATTGTTCCCGATGTGGCCTCCCCTACTTCGGTGAGACCAGACACAGACTAGACGACTGCTTTGCTGAGCACCTGCGCTCCGTCCGCCATGGACGTCCGTTGCTCCCGGTCGCCAGCCATTTTAATTCCCCTCCCCATTCCCACAGCATTCCCTCTGTCCTCGGCCTCCTCCACTGGCAGGGTGAGGCCAAACCCAAACTAGAGGAACGACACCTCGTATTCCGCCCGGGTAGTCTGCACCCCAACGGCATGAACACTGAATTCCCCAATGTCAGGTGACCTGCTCCCCTCTCCGTCCCTTTTCTTTCTCCTCCTGATCCACCCAGTTCCTCCTACACCCACCACAGCCCCCCCCATCACCCCGTTTCTTTCCCCTCCCCCACCCACTGCCCGTCACCCACACACCCCTCCCACTGGGTCCCCTCCCCCCACCGTTCCCACCTGCCCTCCCCGCCTCCCTTATCTGGCTCCGTGCTCCACCTTCCTGTCCCATCAGATCCCATCATCTGCGGCCCTCTGTCACCTCCCCCTATCACCTCCCAGCCTCTGTCACTGTCTCCACTCCCCCCTCCTCACCTGGATCCACCTATCACCTGCCAGCTCTTGCCTCACCTCTTCCCTCCACCTCTTTATACTGACTATCTCCCCTCATCTTTCAGTCCAGATGAAGGGTCTCGACCCAAAATGTCGACTGTCCATTCCCCTCCACAGATGCTGCCTGACCCTCTGAGTTCCTCCAGCATTTTATTTGTTGCTCCAGACTCCTCCATTTGCAGTCTCTTGTGTCTCCTTTCTTACTACCTACCTTATGCACCCCTTACAATGTTGTATATCTCAATCAGGACCCCCCCCCCCCCTCAGCCTTGTCTACTCAAAGGTCCAATTTACCCAGTCACTCCTCATAGCTCGCCAGTGCAATCACACCCTTCCCATGGTGCAGCAACCAGAATTGTACACAGTACTCCAACAGCTGCCTAATGAACATTTTATAAAGTTCCATCATAACCACCCTGCTCTTGTATTCTACACCCCAGCCTATGAAGGCAAATACCCCTTTTTGCCCTCTGCACCACCTCGTCGACCTGTGCTGCTTCCTTGATCGTGGGCGCCAAGGCCCTCCGTTCCTCTGTATTTCCTACTATCCATAGTCTACATTTAGCCTTAATAGTCCTCCCAAATTGTATCAGCGCACAATTTTCAAGATTAAATTCTATATGCCACTTCTCTGGCTATTTACCCATCACCCCTTTGCTCGCTGACCTACATTCAAGTAATATCTCAACTATATGATTCCTATCCCTGTTTGTAAATTCCGCTCCCAACTCATGCCATCACCCATCCCCGTTTTCATAATACCCTTCAGACTTATAACCCTGCTTTAAATTGCTTGGCACAGTAGACCCCACCCCTCTCATCCCCCACAGTCGTTCCTTCCCCGGTACAGCAGCAATCAATGATATCAGAAAGGACTTTAGTCTGGTGATGTTTTTCCCCTTCCCACTTTGCATGGAGATCCAGAGTGAGCTCGAGGCGACTGGAAAAGGATCTGGCATTACCAACTTTTATCGATGCACCATAGAAAGCATCCTATCTGGATGCATCATGGCTTGGTACGGCAACTGCTCTGCCTAGGACTGTAAGAAACTGCAGAGAGTTGTGGACACAGCCCAGCGCATCATAGAAACCAGCCTCCCCTCCTTGGACTCTGTCTATACCTCTCGCTGTCTTGGTGAAGCAGCCAACATAATCAAAGACCCCACCCACCCGGGTCATTCTCTCTTCTCTCCTCTCCCATCAGGTAGAAGATACAGGAGCCTGAGGGCACGTACCACCAGACTTAAGGACAGCTTCTACCCCACTGTGATAAGACTATTGAACGGTTCCCTTATATGATGAGATGGACTCTGACCTCACGATCTACCTTGTTGTAACCTTGCACCTTATTGCACTGCACTTTCTCTGTAGCTGTGTCACTTTACTCTGTGTTGTTATTGTTTTTACCTGTACTACATCAATGCACTCTACTAACTTGATGTAACTGCACTGTGTAATGAACTGACCTGTACGATCGGTATGCAAGACAAGTTTTTCACTTTACTTCGGTACAAGTGACAATAATAAACCAATACCAGTGCCAAGTGACCGTCAGTCAGCAGAAATTGGGTGATGGAGCAGGCTGATGAGCTGGGCTGAGTTGGAATCAGGTGAGCAAGAGCCCAAGGGTAAAGCTTGGGGCTGGAGGATGGGGGAGGAATGGGTGAAGGCAGATGGGCGAGGAGAAAGATCAGGCTTGATGGGGAACTGAGGTAGGAGGGTAAGTTGAGAGAGAGGAGGTTGGTTGGAATGAGATGGTTGTGGGGAGAGGGGAGTGGGAGTTCACCAACAGCGATGAACCTGGGAAACAGGTGTCTGGGAAAGGAGTGTTGGGGAATCGGGTCTCGGGGAGAAAGTGATTGGGAAATAGGGAGAATAGAGTCATAGAGCACTACAGCACAGAAACAGGCCCTTCGGCCCAACTAGTCCATGCTGACCTGATCTTCTGCCTAGTCCCATCTACCTGCACTCGGACTGGGAGAAAGGGAGGACGTAGCTGGAGGAGAGAAAGCCAAGGACAGGAGAGAGCTGAACTGGTGGACAAGTGACATGGGCAAATGAAAAGAGAGGGATTGGAGATTAAATCTGGATTATGGATTGTGGTTAAAGGTTGGTCACATGAGACTGGAAGGTCATTTGGATTAAAAATGGGAGAGTTACTGGGCTTGGGTCGGAGCTGGGAGATGGTGGAGGCTCCAGAATTAATTGCAGAGCAGTGAACAGCAAGGTGAACCTTCTCATGTCATCACAAAACCCTTCACAAGTATCCACTGACTCTTGTCTACACCTCCCGCTGCCTCGGGAAAGCAGCTAATGTAAACAAGGACCTCTCCCACCCGGGTCATTCTCTCTTCTCCCCTCTCCCATCGGTACAAAATCTTGAGAACACGCACCACCAGGCTCAAGGGCAGCTTCTATTCCACTGTTATCAGACTCTTGAATGGACCTCCCATACCCTAACAGATGAACTCTTAATCTCCCAGTCTACCTTGTAACGACCCTTGCACCTTACTGTCAACCTGCACTGCACTTTCTCTGTAACTGTAACACTATGTTCTGCATTCAGTTTTTTTTCCCTTTTGTACCACCTCAACGTACTTATGTAGGGAATGATCTGTCTGTATGGCACGCACACAAAAGCTTTTCACTGTATTTCAGTACAGGTGACAATAGATAGATATTTATTTGTTAGTTACATGTACATCGAAACACACAGTGAAATGCGTCTTTTTGCGTTACTGAGAATGTGCTGGGGGGCAGCCCGCAAGTGTCACCACTCTTCCAGCGCCAACATAGCATGCCCACAACTTCCTAACCCGTACATCTTTGGAATGTAGGAGGAAACTGGAGCACCCGGAGGAAACCCACGCAGATAAACCAATAAACACTTTAAAGCTTGGTATTGATACCTCTCAACTTTATTCCATTTTGATCAGTTTGACCAGCATGATCTACATCAAGTTTCACATCTTGTGTGAAGTTGGACCAGTCTGACATTCATAAGGCAGTTACTTAATTTGTTTCTGAACCCCTGAAGAAGGATTAAGCCGACTGGACCTAGACTGTTTCGAATGGGGGGTGAAATGCACAAAATTCTTACAGGACTTGAGAGGGTAGATGCTTGACTGAACCAGGTGTCACAGTCTCAGAATACGAGGTAGGCCATTCAGGACTGAGATGAGAAGTCTCTTCACCTGGAGGCTCTGGATTGGTTCTCGAGCTGAGGGTTTGCAGGGTTGTGGACAACATGCGTCATTGGCTATAAAGCACTTGAGGTTGTGGAAAAATGCCACAAAAGTGCAACTCTTTCTTTAATTGACCTGCACTGTGGCCAATGCACAGGCACCATGATGAAGTCTTTGGAAGGGGAGTGAAAGCCATCCCTCCTGAGTGTAATATGAGGCCTCTATCACTGAACTGCAGCCTCCTTGCTATTCTGAGGCTAGACCACCACTCCTGGGGTTATAGCAGGCCACTCCCCTCTCCGCTGGCTGATGAATGTGGCCGGCCACAGTGGCCCAGCTGCTTTTGTGTCGCTTGCTCTAGTCACTGGCCTTAATCTAAAATAAATGTAGAAAGTGCTGGAAACACTCAGCAGGTCAGACAGCATCTGTGGAGAGATAACCTGAGTTAATGTTTCAGATCAAAACAGAACAGAAAAGGAGATGGAAACCTTGATCTGACGGCAGTCTTGTGATTTGCCTTCGACAGAGTTGTGTTTGACAGCTCAGTCCACCTGTTAATTTATTGACTCATTTTTTGTGTTGTGGATGTTGTTGATGAGGCCCACCTTTGTTGCCTGTCCTACAATGGGTGCAGCCAATTATTAGTTGTTAAGAGGGCAGGAGAGTAAAAGTCAGAATTCTTCTTGGCACGGAGAAGGGTAAGGGCTGGCTCCGTAGTGTTCCCCGGATGATGCTAAGTTTTGATAGAGCTGAGAGTGACAAACTTTTCCTCTCGGTAAGTTTTTCAGTAACCAGAGATGATAAATTCAACATTCAATACCAAAGGATTTATTGGTATTGGTTTATTATTGTCACTTTTACTGAGGTACAGTGAAAAATTTGTCTTGTATACCGATCGTACAGGTCAATTCATTACACAGTGCAGTTACATTGAATTAGTACAGAGTGCATTGAGGTGGTACAGGGTTAAAACAATAACAGTACAGAGTAAAGTGTCACAGCTACAGAGAAAGTGCAGTGCAATTAGGTGCAAGGTCACAACAAGGTAGATCGTGAGGTCAGAGTCCATCTCATCGTATAAGGGAACCGTTCAATAGTCTTATCACAGTGGGGTAGAAGCTGTCTTTAAGCCTGGTGGTACGTGCCCTCAGGCTCCTGTATCTTCTACCCGATGGAAGAGGAGAGAAGAGAGAATGACCTGATGAGGATACATTTTAGCTCAGAGAGTCACTGGGATCTGGAACAAGTGCCTGGGAAAGGTGGAAGTTGATTCCCTAAGTAGGGTGTTGGATAGGTTCTTGGGTGAGGAATTTACTGGGTAAAGGACAAGATGCAGGGGCATGAACCTTCAAAGAGCTAGTACAGCAATGATGTGCCAAAAAGCCTCCTCCTATGTTGGAAGTTTCCCTGATTCTTGGGTCCAAGTGCACTCCTGTACTGCAGAACATCTGGAGCAGAATCTATTGGTATTGGTTTATTATTGTCACTTGTACCGAGGTACAGTGAAAAACTTGTCTTGCATACTGATCGTACAGATCAATTCATTACACAGTGCAGTTACATTGAGTTAGTACAGAGTGCATTGAGGTAGTACAGGTAAAAACAACAGTACAGAGTAAAGTATCACGGCTACAGAGAAAGTGCAGTGCAATAAGGTGCAAGGTCACAACAAGGTAGATCGTGAGGTCAGAGTCCATCTCATTGTATAAGGGAACCATTCAATAGTCTTATCACAGTGGTATAGAAGCTGTCCTTAAGCCTGGTGGTACGTGCCCTCAGGCTCCTGTATCTTTGATTTAGACACGTGCTTCACATTGCGGGGTAAGTGCCTGACAGAGTGTTTGGACCAGGAGTTATCCCAGCAGGGATCTTCTGCAGGTGAGGAACTGGGTCCTGTGGGAGTTGCTCCTGGAAACTGGTGTCTGTCCTGCCTACATAGCAAACATTGCTCAGTCGAGT
The DNA here is from genome assembly GCF_009764475.1 of Pristis pectinata. Classification (NCBI taxonomy): domain Eukaryota; kingdom Metazoa; phylum Chordata; class Chondrichthyes; order Rhinopristiformes; family Pristidae; genus Pristis; species Pristis pectinata. The sequence goes on along the minus strand of NC_067410.1, from coordinate 6,918,167 downwards.
GCTGGTGCTGTGGTTCATGGCTACAGTCACACTCGTTTATTTAACACCTTTCTTCTTTTCTGTCAACGCCTTGCAAAAATCAACTTGCCTTGCCTTCTCGGTGCCCTTATCCATGAAAACGAACAAAAAGCCCAAATACTTTGGAAATTTGACAGTGATTTATTGGATCCCACGCCTGTGAGCCCTGCCTCGTAGCTTGCATCCATTTTCTCAGCTTTGGTCTATCCTAGATCTCAACAGTCTCCTTCCCACCAAAACACCCATCTCGAGCTTTCTGCAAGTTGTTGTTGTTGCCAGGATTGGAAGGGCTCAGTCACTCCACTCCTGTAGTGCTCTGACTTGCACCCAACCTTCGAAGATGTTCTCGAAACTTACCCCCTGCCCAAAGAACAGAAGAACTCAATGGGTCAAGCAGCATCTGTGGAGGCAGAAGGTGTAAGTGGATGCTTGAGGTTGAGACCCTGCATCAGAGCATCATCCACCATTTGTCATCATTGAATCCTGAAGCAGGGTCTTGACTCTAAATGTCGACCTACACCTTTTGCATCCACAGATGCTGCTTGCCCCACTGAGTACCAACGGCACTCTGTTTTTCTTTCTAGATTCTAGCATCTGCATGTCTCTGTTGGAATGCTACACTGTCAGAGGTCCTGTACCTCAGGTGAGACTTAACCTGAAGCCTCACCTGCCCTTTCATAGGAATTCATGGGAATCTTCAGATCATTGCCTAAATGAACTCATGGGGTTAGGGTTAACATTAACACAGAGAGGATTAGTTAGAGAGCTCTGCTGGGGTTGCTGTGAGAATCCTGAAATTCCAGGCCCTGACCTTCCTGTTGTGGAGTGGAAGGTTCCTGTGTTTGAAGTCTTTTAATGTAGGGTGGTCTTTGCACACCAATCACAGCACTGAATTTTGAACTTATAACTCTCTGGAGGAATATGGGTCAAATGAAGGTAAATGGGACTAACTTAGATGGGCATCTTGGTCGGCACGGACGAGTTGGGCCGAAGGGCCTATTTCTGTGCTCTATGACTCTATGACCCTATAACTCTAATGTGGGCATGACAGAGTGAGATCTTGGTGCAGAGGCAAGTGTTCTCTCCCTCAACCAGGTTTGTGTAATTCACTTTCCCTCTTGGCCTTCCCCACCCGAATCCCTCCTCGCCCAGCATCCCCCCCCCCCCCCATTCCCTAATCTCCATCTCTTCCCCTCTTTTGCACCCATTCATTTCTCCAAACTGCCCTTTCCCTCTCACCTAGCTTTCCTCTCTGTTCTCTCCTCGCTCCCGCTGCCCTCCCTCCACCTGCACACATCTTCCCTCCGCCTGGCTCTCTCCTAGTTGTCCTGCCACCCCCGCCCTCAGTCGCAGTGGCCACGCTGTTGAAGGCCTGTGTCCTGGCGTAGGCCCCATGGACCTCACTGTAAGCTTTGGTAAGGGTGCTTCTGCCTGCGTGGTGCTTCCTGATGTTCCTGATGCACCTCCTGCTGCACTGTGACCCGTTGGTGGGACCTGGTGCATTTTTTATTGGGAGTGGATTCATCCTTTCTCTTGGGGGGGGTGGGGGGCGGTGATTCACGGCTCCACCCTGTTTGGACAGTCATCCACCATTTTTTTTTAATATACAAAATAAACTTTATTCATAATAAAAGACAAACTATATATGATTACAAAACAGTGCAAACCTTTACATTCTTGTACAGACCATTCATTAGTGTTACCTTTTTATATAGAAAACAGCACCAATGCCACACGTGTGGCTCCCTGGAAACTACCCGGTCCCGTATTTACAATATCTAGGGGCTTTCTCGCCTGTCCCCGCCCCTCCCTCTCCAGTGGCAGAAGAACCCTAAACTGTAGTCCATTTGTCATCAGCCACCTCCTTCCAAGGTATTTTAAAACAGTGGAAAATTAAGCAGGCACGGTAGTGTAGTGGTTAGCGTAATGCTTTACAGCACCAGTGACCTGGGTTTGTTTCCCGCCGCTGTCTGTCAGGAGTTTGTACATTCTCCTCATGTCTGCGTGGGTTTCCTCCGGGTGCTCCGGTTTCCTCCCACATTCCAAAGATGTATAGGTTAGGAAATGTAGGCATGCTATGTTGGAACCAGAAGCATGGCAACACTTGCGGGCTGCCCCCAGAACACTCTACACAAAAAGTGCATTTCACTGTGTGTTTCGATGTACATGTGACTAATAAAGATGTCTTATCTCTTATTGTGATATAAAAATCAGGGGGGAAAATGGTAAAGTGCATGGGAAAATTTGTTGGTAAGAAAAAGGAAAACATGCGTTTGTTATGTCATGTTTAACTAACCTGATTGGATTGTTTTGATGAGATAACAGATAAGGATTCCGAGGACTGACAGGGTAGATCCTGAGAGGTTGTTTCTTCCAACTGGAGAGTTTGGAACGAGGAGGTATTGTCTTAAGAACAAGGGCTGAAGTGAAGAGGAATTTTGTTTACCTGCTTGATGCAGTAAGTCATTATAATTGGGAGGCCTTCCTGTCACAGATTCGTGCAACAAACTACGAATTGTGGATGGTTTGTGCTGCAGACTGACATGCGATTACTGATTGGGGATGGGAAGCAACCTATGGTATGAATGATCACTTAATAACTAACAGCTGCTCTCGGCATCCCTCTGCGTCATTGCGGCTCTAAAACTTGTCTAAAGTGGATTTATTTTTTAAAAAATCATAAATTATGACCCTATCATTGACGTATTATTTCTCTTGTGCTGTTGTGGTTGTTTCATTATATTCCTCTCTGCTCTCTCCATCTTTGAGTGCACTAGATTCTGTTAGGCTGCAGGTCCTAGGTCTTCCTGCCCCTTTCCCATCTGGAGGATGGGAGTGAGTGTGTTATTCAGCCATTAACCAGTCTAAGGTCCTGTTCTTGAATGTAAAGACCAAGGTGCCTGGTTAACATTTTTCTCCTCTCCCCTGGTGTCGCTCATTGGCTGTAGAAACCTCTCCCTTAATAACGTTGTTATCTCTGGACTTATTCTGCCCTGAACTCGAGACCATCTAAGTTTCTGTGGCACATTTCCTCACTCATTCCAAATCCTCTTCACCCATAGCCCTGTGCTTGCTGGCCTACATCAGTTAAGCAGCGCCTCAAATTTGAAACTATCGTCCTTTTCAATGGAGACACAAGACTGCAGATGCAAATCAAGTCTATTGTCATGTGCACAAGTACGGTGAGGTACAGGTACAATGAAAGACTTGCTTGCAGCAGCATCACAGGCACGTAGGTACAGACAACAATGCACAACATAAAACATACATAAATTTCTTTCTTCACAAGACAGTGAAGAAAGACTGTCCAAAACAAGACATTAGTGCAAAAAAAGAACAATCGGAGACAAGTGCAGGGACGTGCTGTAATTGGGAGCAGAAAAACATACTGCTGGAGGAACTCAGTGGGTCAGGCTGCATCGCCGGCGACCCGGGTTCAATGCCCACTGCCATCTGTAAGGAGTTTGTACGTTCTCCCCGTATCTGTGTGGGTTTCCTCCGGGTGTTCCGGTTTCCTCCCACATTCCAAAGACATACAGGTTAGGGGTTGTGGGCATGCTATGTTGGCACCGGAAGCATGGCGACACTTGCGGGCTGCTCCCAGCACATTCTCAGTAATGCAAAAAGATAAGATAAGATATCTTTATTAGTCACATGTACATCGAAACACGCAGTGAAATACATTTTTTTGCGTAGAGTGTTCTGGGGGCAGTCCGTAAGTGTTGCCACGCTTCCAGCGCCAACGTAGCATGCCCACAACTTCCTAACCCGTACGTCTTTGGAATGTGGGAGGAAACCGGAGCACCCGGAGGAGACCCACGCAGTCACGGGGAGAACGTACAGACTCCTTACAGACAGTGGCTGGAATTGAACCTGGGTTGGTGGCACTGTAATAGCGTTACGCTAACTGCTACACTTGCATTTCACTGTGTGTTTTGATGTACATGTCACTAATAAATATCTTATCTGTGGAGGCAAAGGCCTGGTCAGTGTTTCAGGTCAAGATCCTGCATCAGTCCTGATTTGTTTTTTTGATCCTCCTTTTCAGATCCCTCCATGACCTCCCCTTTTCTCTATCTCTTCAGTATCATAATTCCGCACCCTCCAGTCCTACTCTCTTGATCACCTCCCAATTAAATGGCAATGTCACTGGCAGCCTTGCCTTCAGCTGCTTGGGCCATAAGCTCTGGAATTCCCATCCTAAACACTTCCTCTATCACCTTGTCCTATTTTAAGACATTCCTTACATTTTACCTCTCTGAGCAAGAGATTTTAAAGAATAATTCCTAAAATTTTCTTCTGCAGTTGAAGGTCAGTTTTTAATTCAGAAAGTTGATCACTTTACACTAAAATGGACATTGTGGGTTCAAAATAATTATTTTATCAATAATAATTGGAAAAACTTGCCCAGGTCCTCACTTAAAACATTTATTTTTGTTTTGTATCAATGGTTCAAATGTGTAAATTAAGCGTAGAGAACTGACCAACCTCATTCATTTGTAATAAGGTATCAGATTTCTTTATTAGTCACATGTACATCAAAACACACAGTGAAATGCATCTTTTGCATAGAGTGTTCTGGGGGCAGCCCGCAAGTGTCTCCACGCTTCCGGCGCCAACATAGCATGCCCACAACTTCCTAACCCGTACGTCTTTGGAATGTGGGAGGAAACCGGAGCACCCGGAGGAAACCCACACAGATACGGGGAGAAGGTACAAACTCCCTACAGAGAGCGGCCGGAATTGAAACGGGTCACTAGCGCTGTAATGGCATTACACTAACTGCTACACTGAGATGTGCAGTATTATTGGTTTATTATTGTCACGTGTACTGAGATACAGTGAAAAGCTTTTGTTTACATGCCATCCAGACAGACCATTCCATACGTAAGTACATCGAGGCAGTAAAAGGGGAATAAAAACCAGAATGCAGAATATAGTGTTACAGTTACAGAGAAAGCGCAGTGCAGGTAGATAATAAGGTGCAAGGGGCATCGACAGAATCTGCTTTGTGACCACTTTGATCACTTTACACTAAGATGGTCAGTGTGTGTTTTTGTTCTAATTGTGTTCTTTCTTGTAAAATTTGTCTAATTTATGTTTTTTTTTGAGAATGCTGCTTACCTGATGCTATGTGCCTGTGATGCTGCCGCAAGTAAGGTTTTCATCGCAGCTGTGCATGCAGGTACTTGTACATATGACAATAAGCTGGACTTTGACTTTGAGTAGATAGTGAGGAACTTTTCTCATTAGCAGCAATGTTTGGGATGAGGGATAGGAAATGTAGAGGAGAATATTTTCAACCAGAGGAATCTGGAAAACAGCCTGAATGGGCAGTGGAAGGACGGACTCTCACAACACCTCAGAAATAAATATTCGGGCAGTGGAACAGAAAGGCGTAGAACTGCTGGAAAATGGGATTAGAATAGAAAGATATTTGATAGAGTGCCACAAGGCCTGTTTCTGTGCCGTATGCCTCTATGACTTTACGATTGAGAATCTGCATGGTGGCGATGTAACTGAGTAACCTGGGTGTGGGGATTTGGGGGAGAAGGTGCTGGTGGGGAAGAGGTGGGCTACTATGAGTGATTCTGAGTGTAGAGGCGTTGTTTATTGTCATTGCCAGTTTAGTTGCAATTTTCTCTATAAATCAAAAGGCACTGGCCTGACGCTTTCTTTTATAGACCAAAATGGCCAATTGTACCAAATATCCCAGAAAAATAGCCTGAACTGAACCAAAAGTTAAAAATGAAATGAAAACCAGTCCTAAAATGAGGGAGGAGCTGATCCATCAACTGGTCCATCAAATAACACCATCAGCAACAAATAAAACAAGTTACATTTATCATTCATGCTTTGACCAACATCACTAAGAAGAAATTATCTGGTTGAAATCATGCAGGTGTTTATGGGACCTTGCTGTGCCCAAATTCCATTACCTCAATGAGTCATTAGGTACAAAACACTTTGGGTTGTCTTGGGGTTGGAAACGACTATATCTTTGCACATTTTTAATTGGTTATATAGCTAGTGACATTGCTTGTGAATGTTCTTTACATGGCCTTGCAGAAGACATTTAATAAAGTCCCTTAGAGAAGGTTGTAGTAATAAGTTAAAACATGGAATTGAAGGCAGATTATTAACTCCACTAAGAAACTGGCCAAGCAGAGAGTTGGGAAGAGTGGACAAATACTCAAATTAGCCAAGTATGGTCCATAAGGATCTATGTTGGGGCTGTGACTGTTGACTATGTTTAGAAATGAATGACTTTGATGGAATATGGCATTATATAGACACAGACATAGAACATTACAGCACAGTACAGGCCCTTCGGCCCACAATGCTGTGCTGACACTTTATCCTGCTCTAAGATCTATCTAACCCTTCCCTCCCACATGGCCCTCCATTTCTCTATCATTCATGTGGCTGTCTAAGAGTCTGTTAAATGTCCCTAATGTATCTGCCCCCACAACCTCTGCTGGCAGTGCGTTCCACACACCCACCACTCTGTGTGTAAAAAAAAAACTTACCCCTGACATCCCCCTTATACCTTCCTCCAATCACCTTAAAATTATGTCCCCTCGTGTTAGCCATTGTCGTCCTGGGGAAAAAGTCTCTGACTGTCCACTCGATCTATGTCTCTTATCATCTTGTACACCTCTATCAAATCACCTCTCATCCTCCTCCTTTCCAAAGAGAAAAGCCCTAGCTCACTCAACCGATCCTCATAAGACATGCTCTCCAATCCATTAGAACCATAGAACACTACAGCACAGAAAACAGGCCATTCAGCCCTTCTAGTCTGTGCCGAAACGGTATTCCGCTAGTCCAATTTACCTACACCCAGTCCATAACCCTCCAGACCTCTCCCGTCCATGTATCTATCCAATTTATTCTTAAAACTCAAGAGTGAGCCCGTATTTACTACATCAGATGGCAGCCCTTTCCATACTCCCACCACTCTTTGAGTGAAGAAGTTCCCCCTAATGTTCCCCCTAAACTTTTCCCCTTTCACCCTAAAGCCATGTCTTCTCGTACTTATCTCACCTAATTTAGATGGAAAGAGCCTACTCGCATTTACTCTGTCTATACCCCTCATAATTTTGTAAACCTCTCTCAAATCTCCCCTCATTCTTCTGCGCTCCAAGGAATAAAGTCCTAACCTGTTCAATCTTTCCCTGTAACTCAACTCTTGAAGACCTGGCAACATTCTAGTAAATCTCACTCTTTCAATCTTACTGATATCCTTCCTATAGTTAGGTGACCAGAACTGCACACACTACTCCAAATTTAGCCTCACCAATGTATTGTACAACCTCACCATAACATCCCAACTCCTATACTCAATACTTTGATTTATGAATGCCAGGATGCCAAAAGCCTTCTTTACAACCCTGTCTACCTGCGACGCCACTTTCAGGGAATTATGTATCTGAACTCTCAGATCCCTTTGTTCCTCTGCACTCCTCAGTGCCCTACCATTTACTGTGTATGTCCTACCTTGATTTGTCCTTCCAAAATGCAACACCTCACACTTGTCTGCATTAAATTCCATCTGCCATTTTCTGGCCCATTCTTCTATTTGGTTCAGATCCCTCTGCAAGCTTTGAAAGCCTTTCTCGCTGTCCACAACGCCTCAATCTTAGTGTCATCAGCAAACTTGCTGATCCAATTTACCACATTATCATCTAGATCATTGATATAGACAACAAACGACAATGGCCCCAGCACAGATCCCTGAGGCACACCACTAGTCACAGGCCTCCAGTCTGAGAAACAATCATCCACTACCACTCTGTCTTCTCCCACACAGCCAATTTCGAATCCAGTTTACAACCTTTCCATGGATACCTAGTGTCTGAACCTTCTGAACTAACCTCCCAAGTGGGACCTTGTCAAAGGCCTTACTAAAGTCCATGTAGACAACATCCACAGCCTTTCCTTCATCTACTTTCTTGGTAACCTCCTTGGAAAAACTCTACAAGATTCGTTAAACACTATCTACCACGCACAAAGCTATGCTGACTATCCCTAATCAGCCCTTGGCTATCCAAATACTTGTATATCCGATCTCTCAGAACACCTTCCAATAATTTACCCACTACTGATGTCAGGCCTATAATTACCTGGTTTACTTTTAGATCCTTTTTTAAACAACGGAACTACATGAGCTACCCTCCAGTCCTCTGGCACTGCACCTGTGGCTAAGGACATTTTAAATATATCTGCCAGGGTCCCTGCAATTTCTACACTAGTCTCCCCGGGGATTTATCTACCTTTATTCGCTGTAAAGCAGCAAGCACCTTCTCCTCTTTAATTTCTATATGTTCCATGACACTATTGCCTGTTTCCCTTCCTTCCATGTCCACTATGCCAGTTTCCTGGGTAAATACTGATGCAAAAAAAACTGTTTTAAGATCTCCCGCATCTCCTGAGGCACCAGACATAGACGACTACTCTGATCTTCTAGGGGACCAATTTTGTCCCTTACTATCCTTTTACTCTTCATATACCTGTAGAAACCCTTCGGGTTTACCTTCACATTATCTGCCAAAGCAACCTCATGTCTTTTTGCCTTCCTGATTTCCTTTTTTAGTATTTTCTTACTTTTTCTATACTCTTCAAGTACCTCATTTGTTCCTAGTTGCTGTACACCTCTCTCTTTTTCTTAACCAGATCGCCAATATCCCTTGAAAACCAAGGTTCCCTATGCTTGTTAACTTTGCCTTTACTCCCGACAGGAACATGCAAACTCTGCACTCTCAATATTTCGCCTTTGAAGGCCTTCCACTTAGCACATCCTTGCCAGAAAACAACTCATCCCAGTCCACTCTTCCTAGATCCTTTCTCACTTCCACAAAATTGGCCTTTCTCCAATTTAGAACCTCAACCCGAGGACCAGACCTATCCTTATCCATAATTAATTTGAAACTAATGACATTATGGTCATTGGACCCAAAATGCTCACCTACGCATACTTCCGTCACCTGACCTGCCTGGTTCCCTAGTAGGAGATCAAGTATTGCATTCTCTCTCGTTGGTACCTCTATATATTGATTTAGAAAACTCTCCTGAACACATTTGACAAATTCCAAGCCATCCAGCCCTTTCACAGTGTGGGAGTCCCAGTCAGTATGTGGAAAGTTAAAATCCCCTACTTTTTTTTAAATACAAAATAAACTTTATTCATAATAAAAGACAAACTATACAAAACAGTGCAAACCTTTACATTCTTGTATGGATCATTCATTAGTGTTACCTTTTTATATGGAAAACAGCACCAATGCCACACATGTGGCTCCCTGGAAACTACCCGGTCCTGTATCTACAATATTTAGGGGCTTTCTCGCCTATCCCCGCCCCTCCCTCTCCAGTGGCAGAAGAACCCTAAACTGGAGTCCTTCCCCACCGAGCCTTTGCGTTAGCTGCGGCCAACTTCAGTGTGTCCCTCAGCACGTACTCCTGCAGCCTGGAATGTGCCAGCTGGCAGCATTCCCCTACGGACATCTTTCTGTTTAGGCAATCCAGGCAGCATCCTGGTAAATCTCCTCTGCACCCTCTCTAAAGCTTCCCTATCCTTTCTATAACAAGGCGACCACAACCGAACACAATAATATATTACACAATAATAAATTGTATATTCAGTTTTGACAATGACATAAAGATTGAACTCATTGTTGGCGCTGTTGATGGAAACATTAAAGAAGAGAAATATTAGCTGATTAAACAAATGGGCATGTGGGTTTCAGTGTTTTAGATGTGGCCACAGCACTGGACTACATGCATGCAAACAGCAGAAGCAATATCTTCTTGACTGAGTGGACCAATTCTACAATGGACACGTCAGATCAAATCTCTGCAGTCACTCCTTGGCATGGCTGATGATAGAAAAGGGAGGAGAAAGGTCAGTGTACATTCCCATTCTCAACGATGGTGGAGTTCAGCACGTGTGTGCCAAAGACAACCCTGAAGCATTTGCGACTATCTGCAGACAGAAGAGCTGTGTGGGTGAATTGTCTTCTCTTCTTCCTGTGGTTACCACCATCACCAAATCCAGTCTTCAGCCAATGTGATTCATTTCACATGGTGTCAAGATATGATGTAGAGCACTGGATATAGCAAAGGATATGGGACCAGAAAACCCCTGGCTGCAGGACTGAGGACTTGTGCTCCAGAACTAGCTGCGTGGCTTGTCAAGCTGTTCCAGTTACAACATTAACATCTACCCGGCAATGTGGAAAGTCGAAATAAAAAGAGAAATGCTGGAAGAACCCAGCCATGAAGCAGCATCTGTGGAAAGAGAAACCAGTCAGTGACCCTCCCTCAGAATTGGAAGAGAACTTCTTCCAGGTAGGGGTACCTAGGAGAGAAGTCGCAGTGAATTCAACAGTAGTGGAAAACAAGTAACACTGCAGATGCTGGAACTTGAAACAAAAACAGAAATACTGGAAGATCTCAGCCAGTCGGTACAGGAAAGATGTGATGGCACTGGAGAGGGTGCAGAGGAGATTCACCTGGGATGGACTGTTTCAGTTATGCGGAGAGACTGGAGAGGCTGGGACTGATTTCCCTGGAGAGGTGGAAGTTTGGAGGAGACATGAATGAGGTACATAAAATTATGAATGATATAGATAGGGTAGACTGCAGGAAACTTCTCCGCGTATCAGAGGTGAATTAAAAACAAGAGGATGTAGATTTAGGGTAAAGGCTAAGAGGTTTATATGGGATCTGAGGCGGACCTTTTTCACCCGGAGAGTGGTGAGTACCTGGAACGCACTGCCTGAGAAGTGGAAGCAGAGTCACTGACAGCATCTAAGAAGTGCGTAGACATGCACTTAAATTACCTTGGCACAGAAAGCTATGGGCCAAGTGCTGGATGATGGTATTGATATGGATGGATGCCCACTGGTTAGTATGGACCTGGTGGGCCAAATAGCCTGTTTCCTTGCTATGTGACTGTATATGAGTCGAGCAACATCTGTCTGGAATGTAGAACATTGCCCAGGTATGTTCCGACACAAAAAGGCAGAACAAATCCATTCTGACCAGTTAACCCCATGGGCTGGTAAATGGCAAGTGACATCACTCCATTTAGGCGCAACACATTGACCATCTACCCTTGACGTTCAATGGACTTATTGTCATCGACATCCTAGAGGCCACCATTGACTGTGACTGCAAAGAAGATATAAGGGGGTTACAATGAGGTACGGATCAGTTAAATGAGGGGCTAAAGATCTGACAAATGGAGTATAAGGTGGAAAGATGCGAAATTGTCCATTTTATCAGGAAAAATATAAAAAAGTATAATATCTAAATGGTGACTGATTGCAGACTCTGAGAAGCAGAGGGATTTGCAAAATGCTCATATGCAGGTACGGCAAATAATTAGGAAAGCTGACAGAACTGTATTATCTATTGCTAGGGAAATTGATGACCAAAATAGGGAGGTTATGCTCCATAGGGCCTTGAGCACTGTATGCAGTATTGGCCACCCTATTTAAGAAAGGATAATGCATTGAAAGCGGTTCAGAGAAAGTTCACTGCATTAATAACTGGAACGGCTGAGCTGTCGTATGACGAAAGGTCAGACCGGAGAGAGGAATTGATTGAAGATCCTGAGGAGTCGTGACAGGGTGGATGCGGAAAGAATGTTTCCTCTTGTGGGAGAATCTAGAACGAGGGGTCACTGTTTAACAACAAGGAGTACCATTTGAGATGGAGACAAAGCAGAATTTTATCTCTGAGGGTGTGGGTCTTCAGAATCCTTTTCCTTAAAAGGACAGTGAAGGAAGATCCACAGGCGTTTGATTTCCAGGTCGTTCCTGACCTCCGGGTGACAATGTCCAGGCACAGAAGACAGGAGCAGCCTGACCTGGACACTGTATTAGTGTCTGTGCTTCACTATGGAATTTCTCACTGGACATCAGTGCAATCCAGTGCATAGAAGACCCCAGGACCTGCTCAGGAATGAAAGGGTTAACCTATGAGGAGTGTTTGATGGCTCTGGGCCTGTACTCGATGGAGTTCAGAAGGATGAGGGAAGATCTCATTAAAACCTACTGGATACTGAAGGGTCTGTATAGAGTGGACGTGGAGAGGATGTTTCCATCAGTAGGAGAGTCCAGGATCCAAGGGCACAGCCTCAGAATGAAGGGATGTTCCTTTCAAACTGAGATCAGGAGGAATTTTTTCAGCCAGAGGGTGGTGAATCTGTGGAATTCGTTGCCACAGAGGACAGCGGAGGCCAAGACATTGGGTGTATTGAAGGCAAAGATTGATAGGTCTTTGATTGGAAAGGGCGGGGGGGGGCATTAAGGGTTATGGGGAGAAGGCGGGAGAACGGGGTTGAAAAAGAAATCAGCCATGATTGAATGGCGGAGCAGACGATGGGCTGAATGGCCTAATTCTGCTCCTGTATCTTATGGTCTAAGTGCTGGGACTTTCCAGCAAGTAGGTGTTTGGTATGGAGCCAATCATCAACTGCTTCTGAAACCTCTTCTGGCTTAATCCATGTGTGGAGGAACAAAGAGGTTTTGTGCTGAATGCTTCCCATCTGAAGAAGATCTGCTTTTAGTTTGCAAACAACATCACTTTGTACAAGTAAGAAAGTCCTGCTTGTTTAGCTGGACACAACAACTTGACTGTGTATTTTGAACTGATTATCAACCTCAGCAGTCAGCAGTATTTAAAGTGACATCTCCTTCCTCTATCTTGGCATGAACTATCGCCTGGTAGCACGCACATCTACAGTGATGAAGTGCTTTGAGAGGTTGGACATGGCTAGAATTAACTCCTGCCTGAGCAAGGACCTGGACCCACTGCAATTTGTCTCCTGCCGTACCAGAAGCAATGGTGTGGCCTTCAGAATAGCGGTGTTACTTACCTGGCAGAGTGTCTGAGAGTGAGAAGATTCGGAGAGTGTTTGACAGCTTTGAGATAAAGTGGTTGAAAACTTGTTTTCATTCCTGATCTCCCCATCAAAAAGAAAATCAAACCATACTGTCAAACATTTCCTCAAACTCCCCTCTCAACAAAAGCAGATCCAGCTTTACTTCAGTTGGTGGTTTATTCATTAAAGGCGGAATAAAACTGACTGCTACTTAAGAATTTGCCACCTTTGTTTAGTGCCTCAACCAACAGCTCCGAGCAGCTGATCTAACTTAACATGAAACAGGTCCAAACTAATCTTGCCAAGCTCCTAGAGGGTTGCTGGTGGGAAGATTTTTAAAAATCTTCTCTGCAACACTATTTACAGACACCTACGTTAGACTGTTGTTTATTGACTACAGCTCTGCCTTCGACACTATAATTCCAAGCAAACATCATCATACTCCGAGACCTGGGACTCAATACCTCCCTCTGCAACTAGATCCCTGACTTCCTGACCAACAAACCGCAATCAGAGAGGACAGGCAGCAACACCTCCAGCACGATTATTCTCAACACTGGTGCCCCACAAGGCTGCATCCTCAGTCCCCTACTCTACTCCCTATACACTCACGACTGTGTGGCCAGATTCTGCTCTAACTCCATCTACAAGTTTGCAGATGATACCACCGTAGTGGGCCAGTTCTCAAATGACGATGAGTTGGAGTACAGGAAGGAGATAGAGAGCTAAGTGACATGGTGTCATGACAACAACCTTTCCCTCAATGTCAGCAAACGAAAGAGCTGGTCATTGACTTTAGGAAGGGGGGCGGTGCACATGCTTCTGTCTACATCAACGGTGCTGAGGTCAAGGGGATTCAGAGCTTCAAGCTCCTAGGAGTGAACATCACCAATAACCTGTCCAGGTCCAACCACGTAGACACCATGGCCAAGAAAGCTCACCAGCGCCCCTTCTTCCTCAGGAGGCTAAAGAAATTTGGTATGTGCCCTTTGACACTCACCAACTATTATTGATGCACCACAGAAAGCATTCTATCTGGATGCATCACGGCTTAGTACGGCAACTGCTCTGCCCGGGACCACAAGAAACTGCAGAGAGTTGTGGACACAGCTCAGCACGTCACGGAAACCAGCCTCCCCTCCATGGACTCTTGTCTATACCTCTCCCTGTCTCGGTAAAGCACCCAGAATAATCAAAGACCCCTCCCACTGCAGACATTCTCTCTTCTCCCTTCTCCCATCGAACAGAAGATACAATAGCCTGAAAGCATGTACCACGAAGCTCAAGGACAGCTTCTATCCCGCTGTTATAAGACTATTGGACAGTTCCCTAGTACGATAAGATGGACCCTCGACCTCAGAATCTACCTTGTTATGACCTTGCATTGCACTTTCTCTGTAGCTGTGACACTTTACTCTGCATTTTGTATTGCTTTACTAACTCGATGCACTGTTGTAATGTATTGATCTGTCTGGACAGTATACAGGACAAGTTTTTGACTGTACCTTGGTACAAGTGACAATAATAAACTAATTCTAGAAGTATGGTGGTACAGCAGGTAGTGCCTGCTGCTTCATTCCAAGTAAAGTCAAAGCTATTGTCATGTGCACAAGTACGGTGAGGTACAGGTACAATGAAAAACTTGCTTGCAGCAGCATCACAGGCACAGATTCAGACAACACACAGATTATAAATTATACATAAATTATACAAGACAGTGAAGAAAAAAGACTGTGCAAAAGAAGACATTTGTGCAAAAAACCACAATCAGAGACAAGTCCGTGGTAGTGCAAGAGGTGGTTTGTAGTGTTCTGTTGCTGAGGCGGGATGAGGGGTGTGCAGGTCAGTTCAAGAACCTGGTGGGTGAAGGGAAGTAGAAGTTACTGAACCTGGTGGTGTGGGACTTCAGGCTTCTGTACCTCCTGTCCAAAGGTAATAGTGAAAAGAGAGCATGACCAGGATGGTGGGGATCCTTGATGATAGACATCGCCTTCCTGAGGCAGCGTCTCATGTAGATGCGTTCAGTAATGTTCACACTAGCAACCCAGGTTCGAGCCTGACCTCCGGGGCTGACTGTGTGGAGTTTGCACGTTCTTCGTGACTGTCTGAGTTTCCCCCGATGCTCCAGTTTCCTCCCACATCCCGAAGACGTGCCAGATCGTAGATTAATTGGCTTCTGTAAATTATCCCTAGTGTAAACGAGCAGTGAGGGAATCAGGAGTTGATGGGCATACGAGAGGGAATAAGTTACCAGGAAATAAGTCAGCTAATGGGTTGATGAGATTGCTCTGAGAGCTGGCATAGGCTTGATGGGCCAAGTGGCCTCCTTCTATGTCATAAGAAAATGTGAAAAATACAGTAAAATTCTGATTCAAGTTCATTTATTGTCATACGCTTTGCACATGGGGTTTAAGTGCCACGAAAATTAGCTTTTTGCAGCAGCAGCACAGTACATTACAAACATGAGGCACAGTAGTGTAGCGGTTAGCGTAATGCTCTACAGCGCCAGTGACCCGGGTTCAATTCCCGCTGCTGTCTGTAAGGAGTTTGTACGTTCTCCCCGTGTCTGCGTGGGTTTCCTCCGGGTGCTCCGGTTTCCTCCCACATTCCAAAGACGTACTGGTTAGGAAGTTGTGGGCATGCTATGTTGGCGTCAGAAGCGTGGCGACACTTGCAGGCTGCCTCCCCAGAACACACTACGCAAAAGATGCATTTCACTGTGTGTTCCGATGTACATGTGACTAATAAAGAAATCTTATCTTAAATGACAAATGTAAGTTTACATAAACTTAAATTAACATAAATTATATATAATTTACACAACAAAATAAACATAATGACACGAGTGAAGGCTGAGAGAAAAAGCAATACGTTCCGAGGTAGTGTTGGAATTTTCAAGTCAGGTCAAGAACCCGATGGCAGTGGGGAAGAAGCTGATAATCCGGCAACCTTAGAATTTTGGTGGTGCCAAACTGGCAGATTTTCCGGACTATTGGAAGTTAGTTCATTAATATCCAAACACAATTTTATTTCACTTAATTTACACGTTACACAGTAGTAAAACAAATTTTCCAGTGAATCTGATGAGTTTAAGGAAGCAAGGAATATATGAGCAGCTCTGGCTGGAAGCCCAGCCATGTCCCTGACCTCTGGTCCAATCCCAGCTCTGGCTGTGCATCCCACTTGCACTCTGGACCTCCCACCTCACATTCCGGACGAATGAGTGAACCAGATGCTGAATCATCAGGATTTACAAACAATTGGATACCTATTATCGGAATTTTACCACAAGCACCAAGAGCTGTGTAAGGTCCAGGAGAGATGTCAGGATGCTGCCTGGATTGGAGAGCATGATGGTAGGTTGAGCGAGCTTTGGCTTTTCTCTTTGAAGAGAAGGAGGATGAGAGGTGATTTGGTAGAGGTGAACAAGATGATAAGAGGCATAGATCGAGTGGACAGTCAGAGACTTTTTCCCAGGGCGACAATGGCTAACACGAGGGGCCATATTTTAAGGTGATTGGAGGAAGGTATAAGGGGTAAGTCAGGGGTTAAGTTTTTTACACAGAGAGTGGTGGGTGCGTGGAACACACTGCCTGCAGAGGTTGTGGGGGCAGATACATTAGGGACATTTAAGAGACTCTTAGATAGACACATGAATGATAGAGAAATGGGGAGCTATGTGGGAGGGAAGGGTTAGATAGATCTTAGAGCAGGATAAAATATTGGCATAACATTGTGGGCTGAAGGGCTTGTACTGTGCTGTAGTGTTCTATGTTCTATGTTCAATTATATCAGCCCACAGTCAACCACAGCGACCTTTGAGTGTACAAATATCCAGTTCTCTGGATAGGCAGTAGCTCTCTGGAGACCAGACCCAGGCTGATCCTGGGACCAGAAGGAGAGCCCCATCGTCCTATTACCCAGGAGCAAAGAACTAGCAGTTGCCACAGATTATGCAAACCAATCTTTCTCGGAGACACAAGAGACTGCAGATGCTGGAGATCTGGAGCAATACACACAAGATGCTGGAGGAACTCAGCGGGTCAGGCAGCATCTATGGGGGGGAAATGGACGGTCGATGTTTCGGGCTGAGACCCTTCAGGACTGGAAAGAAAGAGGGGAGATAGCCGGTATAAAAATGTGGGGGGAAGGGGTGGAGCAAGAGCTGGCAGGTGATGGGTGGATCCAGGTGCGGGGGGGGGGGGGCGATAGGCAGGTGAGGGAGGGGCAGAGTGGGAATGATGTAAGAAGCTGGGAGGTGATAGGTGGAAGGGCTGAAGAAGATGGAATCCGATAGCAGAGGACATGGAGGGAGGTGGGGAGGGGACCCGGACGGAGGAGTGTGTGGGTGATGGGCAGATCGAGAGGACGGTGGAGGGGAAAGAGATGGGGTGATGGGGTCAGTGGAAGAAGGGAAAAAAAGGGGACAGAGGGGAGGGGTTACCAGAAGTTAAACAAATCGATGTTCATGCCGTCAGGTTGGGGACTACCCAGGCAGAATATGAGGTGCTGTTCCTCTGATCTGCGTCTAAACTTGGCAGTGGAGGAGGCCGTGGACAGACAAGTTGGTGTGGGAATGGAAAGTGGAATTAAAATGGATGGCCACTGGGTGATCCCGGCTGGTACGGCGGATGTAGCGAAGGTGCTTGACAAAGTGATCCCCTAATCTGCGTCGGGTCCCACAAAGTTTCTTCAAAGTCAGGTAGTACGTGCACACAGCAGCAGCAGTCCAGGGGCTATTGTCTGTAGTTGGCATCAGAGAATTTACAAACCTCCTTTCCCCTCCCATCCACTGGATCTTGGCAACAGACTGCATTGAACGATCTGCCAAAGGCAACTACTGACAGCCAGTATGGCTCAGACCAGTAATGGTGACAGGGTACTGGCCGGATTGGGCAATGCGGATTTCTAAAAGGGAAATCAGATATGACAAATTTGTTAGAAGTTTTCTGAAGTTGTAACTAGCACTATAAGGGTGAACCAGTGGATGTTGTGTATTTGAACTTCAAGGAGGCCTTTGATAAGATGCCAGATAAGAGACTATTAAACAGAATTAGTATACATGGTATTTGGGGTAATATTCTGACGTGAATTGGAGATTGGTTAGTAGACACAAAACAGAGAATAGGAATAAATGTGGCATTTGTGGATTGGTAGGCTGTAATTATAGAGCCCAGGAATTAATGCTGGGGCCCTACCTGTTCACAATCGACATTAATCATTTGGATGAGGAAACTAATTGCAATATATCCAAGATGAAACCACGCTGGTGTGGGCCATGAGAAGGAAGCAGAAAGGCTTCAGGGATTAAGTAAAAGGGCGAGGATGTGATGGATGAAATATAAATGCCAGGCACTTTGTTAGAAAGGTGGACTAATTTTTTAAATGTGAGAAATTAAAAGGTGTTTGTATTCGGAGGGACTTGAGTAACCTTGTACATGAAACATTGAAAGTTAGCATGCAGGTAGAGCAATATGTTCAGGTGGCTAATGGTATGTCAGCCTTTATTACAAGAGGAATTGAGTGCAAGAGTAGAGATGTCTTAATCCAATTATATATGAATTTGACATGGTCTCCTTTGTCCTCCTACCTAAGGAATGATTGAAGAAGTGCAGTGAAGAATCACCAGTGTGGGTTTGTCGCATGAGGAATAGTTAAGCAGACTCGGCCTTGAGTTTAGAAGAACAGGAGGTGATCTCAAAATTCTTTCAGAGCTTGAGATGTAAACTGGGGGGTATCCAGAACCAAAGGTTGCAGACTCAAAATAAGAGGTTGACCATTTAGCACAGAGATGAGAAGAAATGTCTTCATCTGTTGGGTGGTGAATCTTGAGTTTGTCACCCAAGTGAGCTGTGGAGTCTCAGTCGCTGACTAGATTCAAGGCGAGCTTGGTAGATTTTTAAATATTAAAGAATCAAGGGTTGTGCAGTTAGTGCAGAAAAATGGTGCTGAGGTAAAAAGCCAACCAAAACTTTGAGTGGGAGAACTGAAGAAGGACCCAATAGCTTCCTCCTGCTCCTATTTCTCATATAGGAGGCTGAGGGGTGATCTTATAGATGTTTATAAAATCATGAGGGGTGTAGATAAGGTGAATGGTCAGTCTTTTTCCCAGGGTAGGGGAGTCTAAAACAGAAGGGTATAGATTTAAGATGAGAGGGGAAAGATTTAAAGGAGACCTAAGGGGCAACTTTTTCACACAGAGGGTGGTGGGTTTATGGAATGAGCTGCCAGAGGGAGTGGTAGAGGTGGGACAATTACAATGTTTAAAAGACATTTATAAAGTTAGATAGAAGGTAAAAGGGCTGAGAAATGGCAGATGGAATTTAATGCAAACAAGTGTGAGCTATTGCACTTTGGGAAGACTAACACACTGAATGGTCGAGCTCAGGTGTGCAGTAGAACAAAGGGACCTAGGAATACAGATCCGTAGTTCCTTGAAAGTGGCGTCACAGGTAGATAGGGTCGTAAAGAGAGCTTTTGGCATTTTGGCCTTCATAAATCAAGGCATTGAGTACAGGAGTTGGGATGTTATGTTGAAGTTGTGCAAGATGTTGGTGAGGCCGAATTTAGAGTATTTGTGCAGTTCTGGTCACCTACCTACAGGAAGGATATCAATAAGCTTGCAAGAGTGCAGAGAAAATTTACACGGATGTTGCCGGGACTTGAGGACCTGAGTTATAGGGGATAGGTTGAATAGGTTAGGACTTTATTCTCTGGAGCGCAGGAGAATGAAGGGAGATCTTACAGAAGTATACAAAAACCTTAAAGGCTTTTTCCTCTAAGGTTGGGTGAGACTAGAACTAGAGGACATAGGTTTAGGGTGAAAGGTGAAATATACAAGGGGAATCTGAGGGGGATCTTCTTCACTCAGAGGGCGGTGTGAGTGTGGAACGAGCTGCCAGTGGAAGTGGTAGATGTGGGTTCAATTGTAACATCTAAGAGAGGTTTGGATGGGTACATGGATGGGAGGGGTTTGGAGGGATATGGTCTGAGTGCAGGTAGATGGGACTAGGCAGAAGATCAGGAGGCATGGACTAAATGGGCCGAAGGGCCTGTTTCTGTGCTGTAGTACTCTGAGAGATTTAGTGGGATATGGAGTAAACACAGACAAATGGGACTAACTTGGAAAGATAAGATATTTATTTATTAGTCACATGTACATTGAAACACACAGTGAAATATGTCTTTTTGCATTGCTAAGAATGTGCCGGGGGCAGCCCACAAGTGTCACCACTCTTCCGGCACCAACATAGCATGCCCACCCACAGCTCCTAACCCGTACATCTTTGGAATGTGGGAGGAAACCGGAGCACCTGGAGGAAACCCACGCAGACACGGGGACAACGTACAAACTCCTTACAGACAGCAGCGGGAGTTGAACCCAGGTCGCTGGCGCTGTAATAGCATTACGCTAACCGCTATGCTACTGTACCGTACATCTTGGTCGGCACGGAAGGGTTGGGCCGAAGGGCCTGTTTCCGTGCTGTATAACTCTATGACTCATGTTTTTACCAATGGTTCCCATCCTTCAGGATTAGGGGTAGTTATAATCAGAGAAACTGATCAGCTAATTTACATGCTACACAGTCTAAAACATACCCTGGAGCTAATGAGCAAATCATTTAACCATCAGCTCCAAATCTCTCCACTGCACTTCTTTTTTTCTTTTAAAATGCTCCTTAAAGTCTATCTCTTCGCCCAAGCTGTGAGTCACCCTTTTTAATTTCTCCTTTCTTGTCTCAGTTCTGGTCTTAGAAACCCAGTGCGCTGTTCTGTCAATTAACTGTTATTGTTGGAAGGCCGAGTGGGAGAAATAATCCTTATGCAATTTTGGGAGGACATCTGCCTCAGTCCAACTCTTCCTGATATCCCTAGTCCCTAAAGCTTGGTGTATGAATGTAGTGTGGTGATACTGCACAGGCCAACATTCAATGTGTCCATCATTTTAAAATACACCTACCTTAATTGTCTTCACCCAGTCATCCAAGTATCTCAGACTTAATTGGGGCCAGATGTGAAGATAATTTGAACTTCACAGATGTGACCCTGGAGCTGTAGTTTTTCCCTCTAATCGATCATAAATATTACGCTGAAGGTAGCCTGGAGTGTGTTTGGCCACAGACTAGGTGACCGTTTCGCAGAACACCTGCGCTCCGTCCGTACCGCGATCTGCATCTCCCCATTGCCAGTCACTTCAACTCTCCCCTCCCACACGATCACTGGTATGTCAGTCCTCGGCCTCCTCCACTGCCAGGAGAATTCCAAGCGCAAACGGAGGAACAGCACCTCATTTTCCGTCTTGGAACCTTGCAGCCTAACGGCGTGAACATTGAATTCTCCCACTTTAAGTAATCACCCCAACCTCCCCCCCCAACCATGCTACTTCTTTTCTTCCCTTTCCTAGCCTATCTCTCTTTTTTCCACCCCCCCCCCCCCCCCCTTACCTTTGACCCATCCCCGGTGGATCTGCTCTCCCCTCCTCCCCCGTATCTGCCTATCACTATCTTTTACCTGCATCTACCTATCACCAGCTTGTGCCCACCCCGCCTCCCTCTTCTGTCCACCTATCACTGCTCTGCTTTTCCCTCCTCCATATCGGGCTTCCCCTTTCCTATCTTCAGTCCTGAAGAAGGGTCCTGACCCGAAACATTGACCGCCTGCTTTTCTCCACGGATGCTGCTTGGCCTGCTGAGTTCCTCCAGCATCATCGTGTTTTTCATCTAGATTCCAGCATCTGCGGTCCTTTATTTCTCTAATATCTTTCAGTTCAGTTCATCAAAGAATTAAAATTGATCAGCTTGAGGACAAAAATCCCTGCTGTTCTTCAGAATTATGCCATGGGTTACTTTATGTTTAATGTTGTGTCTAGTAAGAGTGCTTTCATATGGGTGGGGCTTCCAGTTTATCACCCCAGTTTTAATCCCATTCCTCCCTTGCCCAATATTGCTGATGTGGTGACGGATTGTTGAGGAAGTTTTGTGTTTAGCGCAAAGTGAAGTGCTTTGCGTTAAGTGTTTTGCAAGCTGTAATTTCTGAGGGACTGAATCAGCGTTGACGATTATTATCTTAACAACACTTCTCTGGCATTTATTACTTCACCCAACCAACCTTGAGGAGCTGGTGGTGAGCTGTTGACTTGAGCCTCTGAAAGAAGGTGCTCCCACGGCATTGTTGGGGAGGGAGTTACAAGGGTTTTGACCCAGCATCAATATTCCCAAACATAGCTTTAAGGTGAGAGGGGGGAAAGTTTGAAGGAGGTGTGCTGGGCAAGTATTTTACACAGAGAGTGGTGGGTGCCTGGAACGGGCTGCCAGGGGTGGTGGTGGAGGCAGATATGATACGACAGGGGTGTTTAAGAGGCTGTTAGATGGGCACATGAATAAGCAGGGAGTGGAGGGATACGGATCACGTTCAGGCAGATGGGATTAGTTTAATTTGGAATCATGTTCAGCAAAGACACTGTGGGCCGAAGGGCCTGTTCCTGTGCTGTACTGTTCTATGTTCTAAGTTAGAGTGGTCTGCAATTTAGAGGGAAATCTGCAGGTGGTGGTGTTCTCATGCACCTGCTCCCCTAAAGACCTCCTTGCTGGTCGAGGTCACAGAATTGGGAAAGTATATTTTACTCAGTAACCTCTGCCTCTCCAATTTGAGATCACGTGGTCCTAGGTTTGAGCTGAGCTGCAAGCAAACATGTCGATATCAAGGCCCCAATAAGTTACCTGAACAGTGTGCTTTAACCCGAGCTTCTTAAAACCTTCTTCAAAAAGCAAAGCAAAAAAATGCAGAATGTTGGAAATACTCAGCAGGTCAAGCAGCATCTGTGGAGAGAGAGAGAGAAAATGGAGTGAACATTACAGATGGATGATCTTTCATCAGAAGTTACCTGTTCTGATACAAAATGGGAAAGCTGGTTCTGCAAAAATTGCTGAATTCAGTGGTGAGCACTGAGAGCTGTAGTATCCGTCAGTGGAAGGTGAATTGCTATCCCTTGAGCTTATGGTGGTGGTACAGTGTAAGAGGTCAGGATGGGAGGGAGAATTAAATCACAGGCAACTGGAAGCTCAGATTCATTCTTGTGTGCAGAACGGAGGGGGTACCACAGTCGGTATTTAGTTTCTCCAATGTAGAGGAGACCACAAGTAGGTCACTAAATTGGAAGGACAACAAGTGAATTGCTGCCTCACCCGGGAGGCAGGTTTGGGGTACTGGATTGTTGGAAAGGAGAGGTTAACAGATGTTTCATCTGCTGCAGTTGCTTGGGAAACCACTGTGAGGAGGGGTGTGGCTGTTGAGGGAGATGGAAAAGAGAAGAAAGTTGCAGGCGGAAACCTTCCAGAAAGCTGAAGGGGCAGGAGATCTACCTGGCGGTGACATCAAGTTGAGGGTGGGGGAAATTACAGAGGATGAGCCATTAAATGCGTAGGCAGGTGGGGTGCAAACTGAGGGCAAGAGGGTCCCTATCCCATTCTCACCTCATCAGACACTGGTAGCACTTTGTGTTAGAAACAGAAAACCTGCAGCACATACAGGCCCTTCGGCCCACAAAGTTGTCCGAACATGTCCCTACCTTAGAAATTACTAGGCTTACCCATTTTTCTCAGCTCCATGTACCTATCCAACAGTCTCTTAAAAGACCCCATTGTATCCGCCTCCACCACCGTTGCCGGCAGCCCGTTCCACGCACTCACCACTCTCTGAGTAAAAAAACTTACCCCTGATATCTCCTCTGTACCTGCTCCCCAGCACCTTAAACCTGTGTCCTCTTGTGGCCACCATTTCAGCCCTAGGGAAAAGCCTCTGACTATCCACCCGATCAATGCCTCTCATCATCTTATACACCTCCATCAGGTCCCCTCTCATCCTCCGTTGCTCCATGGAGAAAAGGCCGAGTTCCCTCAACTTGTTTTCATAAGGCATGCTGCCCGATCCAGTGTTCTTGCCTATCTCCCTCCATCTGCTGTCTGCTGCCTTCACACTCCTCCTATTTTGCTCCATCTGTTCCTTTTTTCCTCTCCCTCTGTCTGCCTCCATCTATCATTCACGACTCCACCCCTGCTCCTCTCCCCTACCTGACACTACCTGCCTGTCATCGCACACCCCATCCCAGTCCACCAGTCACCTCGGACTCCTGTCTCACCTCCTCTATATTGCTGGCCATCTCCCCTCTCCACTCTCAGTCCCGATGCAGGGTTTCGTCCCGAAACGCCGACAATTCCTTCCCCCCCCCCCACAGATGCTGCTCGACCCGCTGAGTTCCTCCGGCAGATTGTTGTTGCTCCAGAATCCAGCACCTGCGGTCCCCTGTGTCCTCCAGGGTCCCTGTTCCTTGTTCTGGATGGGAGGGGAAATGGAACAGATGTAGTTTGGAACCTGTCAATGTGATTAAAGATAGCACGGTGGCACAGTGGTTCACGGTGCTGCCTTGCAACTCCAGTGACGGGGGTCCAATCCCGAATTCTGTTGCTCTTGTGAGGAGTTTGCATGTTCTTTCTGTGACTGTGTGGGTTCCCCCTGGGTGAACATAGAACATAGAACAGTACAGCACAGAACAGGCCCTTTGGCCCACAATGTTGTGCTGACATAGCTATTCCTTCCTACCTACAGAATGCCCATATCCCTCTATTTTCCTCTCATTTATATGCCCATCCAAGCCTCTCTTAAAAGCCCCCAGTGAATTTGCCTCCACCGCCCTATCAGGCAACGCATTCCAGGCATCCACCACTCTCTCAGTAAAAAAAACGTACCCCTAACGTCTGTTCTGAACCTACCCCCTCTCACCTTAAATGCATGCCTTAAATGGGTGCTCCGATTTCTTCCCACATTCCAAAGATGTGCTGGTCGGCAGATTAATTGGCCACTGTAAATCGCCCCTAGTGTATGTGGGTAGCAGTATCACCAGGAGGGGACTTCATGGGTGTATGAGAGATCACAGGTTACTGGGGAATGTGATCGATGGGATCACTCTGGTCTGGATAAGTCCTGTGTGGTGAGAAATGTGAACTGGAAGACATAAGAGTGGGTTCCAACATCAGAACAGAACAGAGCCAGAAAAAGAGAGAATGGAACGGTGTCTTTACAGGAAGTGAGTTGGGTGGAGGTGTGGCCGAGATAGCTGTTGGCCTCTAAAGGACATTTGTCATTAACCTCTCTCTGAGATGTGAGACTGAGAGAGAGAAAAGGAAGAGTCAGGGAAAGTAAAAGCAGGAGGAAACTTGGCAGCAAAGGTGCTGAAACGTCCCCTTAGTTCACATTCATTTGCGTTTAGTTACTGTCCTCTGGGGAGATCAGCTATGATTAACCGGTCTTCACCACTCTCCACCACCACTCGTCCCATTCAGTCTCTTCTATCACAGACATCCCCGTTGTCCTCCTCTCGACCCCTCAGCAATTTAAAAACATGTTTGATTTCTGACGTCCTAGATTTGGTGGAAGGTCGTCAACCAGAACCACTAAATGTTGCAACACACAAAGGGACTGGAGGAACTCAGCGGGTCAGGCAGCATCTATGGAGGGAAATGGCCAGTCGACATTGCGGGTCGAGACCCTTCATCTGGACCAGAAAGAAAGAGGGGAGGTAGCGAGTATAAAGAGGTGGGCGGAAGGGGTGGAACTAAGAGCTGGTGGGTGATGGGTGGATCCAGGTGAGGGGGGGTGATAGGCAAGTGGGGGTGGGAGGAGAGTAGGAATGATGTAAGAAAAGCTGGGAGGTTATAGATGGAAGTGGACTATGATAGGAGAGGACGGGGGAGCATGGAATAAAGGGAAGGAGGTGGGGAGGAGGGAAACTGGTGGGAGGAGTCTGTGGGTGATGGGCAGATGGAGAGAGGGGAAAGAGATGGGCTGATGGGTGCCAGTGGGATAAGGGGAAAAAAGGGAAGGGATAGAAACTCTGTTCCTCTCTCCACAGATGCTGCCTGACCTGTTGAGCTTTTGCAGCATTTTAGTTTTCATTTCTGCAAGGTTTGCTGTACTGCATCTGCGTACCGATTGGTTTACACACCGAGGCAATCCTTCAGACCCAGCCGAGGGGGATCTCCCAACTTCCATGCCCATCAGTACCACATTATGGGCACTTTTCTGCCTCAGCTGTGGACCTGCTGGGAACTGGATGGACACTGCCCAGTGTAACCTGGAATCATAGTGTATACTGAGATTGGAGGAGGACATTTGGCCCGTCATGCCTGTTCTGTCTTGTTGGTAATGCCACCCACTTATAGAAACGAAGGATCATAGTGACACAGAAGAAGGCCATTCAGTCCGTCAGACTCTTACCATACTTTCCCTGAAGCTTTGTAATTTTTTTCTCATTTAAGAACATCAAGATCCTATTGAATGTTAGAACAAGTGAAGCAAACTTGAAGGCAATATAGACTTCCTCCTGTCCTGTCTCATTCTTGCAGATACCCAAGTCCATCTCTTCTCACTATCGAGTCTCTGCCACTGGAAATTATTTCTTGCAATCAACTGGTGGAATCCTCACAACAAGACGCTCCTTGCATTAGTCTGATCTGAATTCAAAGGAGAGGGTAACTTAGAGGCTTGATTATAACGATAAATGTAGATTGAAGTTCAAGTGAGGACTTATCTGTGACTGTAAAGGGTTAAAGGCGTGAGGCAGAAAGAATTAAAGCTTGCATTCCTTCCACTCAAGGTATTGCCAAACCAACCCTTTCCTATGGGTCAGGGTTTCCAAATTATACAAAAGGCATGTTATGTCAGAGGGGTGTGTTATCTGGTGGTTTTATGTTTCATTTTATTGAAGGAGGTGCAACAGTACTTGTTATGTGCAGGATCCGGAGTGAGAGTTGCCACTGGGAGGTTTTGGCCTGCTTTCAAACCAACCAGTAAACCTGCAAGATATCTGGGCTCTTCCAATTCTGGCCACTTGTGCATCCCTGATTTTAATGCTGTCCAGAGCCAAGGGGATTCTTGCCCAAACCTCTCTATCTCCTTCCTTTAAATTTGCTTTTAGCTGTATTGATGTGGTAGATTTTACAGCAAGCTCTGTTATCGCTGACTTGGTTACAAATAACGTCCACATTTCATGGGGATCCATTTAGTGGTGAAGCCTGTAAGAATTCTCTGTCACGGTGTCCTCCATGTTGTACGGAGCTAAACTAGTTTTCATGCACAAAATGAGGGAAAAAAAAATTCAGACAACCGGGTTAGTTGTGCCCCAGGCTTAGCTAGAACAGTCAGTCTTAAAGCTTTTAAAACTGCTGTGAGTATTCCTGAGACATTCAAAACCTATAAGTTTAAAAACAAATGAATATTAATAGTCAAGATCACTTCAGAGCTTCTTAACCAGGAATGTTTCCCTCCTCCCACAACCCTGTTAAATCTGAGTTTGGTGGCATCTTGTTTCCCACTTAAGATGATATCTTTGTCTATTCTCCTGTCTGAGGGCTTTCCCATTCCCTGGGCTGTTTGTGAGAGGAGGGGAGTGATCCCAGGGAGCACAAAGAACTCTTCCATTCTCCAGCTGTGCAAAAATTAAACTGCTACAATTCAAAGGTTATTCAGATGCTGTGGGGAGCCACTAGGAATAGTGAATACTTTTCAAAAACGTTCCTTTGGCCGTGAAGTGCTCAAGACCTTTCTGAGGACGTCTTAAGATATTCTTAATAGTTTTTTCCCCTGTCTCTTTGACTAAATGTTCAGTTGATTCAACCCTAGGGAGGACTTCCCCGCTTCTGGGCAACTAATGTCAGCAGGATTGTCAGTCCTCTAGGCTTGTCCTGGAACCTCCAGGAATTACTGAGCACAGTTGCCAGGTTCCCGGAGAAAGAGGACAATAAAACAATTTGTGTGTGTTTTTTCAGCTGTTTTGAACACTTTCAGTTATTAGTTATTTTTTTTCAGTCAGAGGAAAAACTGCTGGAGGTCAGGGGTTGAAGGTTGGGCTACGAAACTTTCAGGAATATGTCTGACTAAAATTGGCAACACTAAGTCAGACAGTCAGTCGCTCAGGACAGGATAGCAGCAGAGGTAAGCTCTGCTTATTTGTCCTGGGTAATTATTATTCTGGTAACCTCTGTGAGAAATATTGTAATTTGTAATATTGTAATGTACTGCTGCCACAAACAACAAATTTCACATCAGATAAGACAGTGATAATAAACCTGATTCTGAATCTGAAATGCTGCTAAATACTCTGGTCAGACCACACTTGGAGTATTGTGTTCAGTTCTGGTCACCTCATCATAGGAAGGATGTGGAAGCTTTAGAGAGGGTGCAGAGGAGATTTACCAGGATGCTGCCTGGATTGGAGGAGCATGTCTTATGAGGATAGGTTGAGTGAGCTCGGAGCTTTTCTCTTTGGAGAGAAGGAGGATGAGAGGGGACTTGATAGAGGTGTACAAGATGATAAGAGGCATAGATCAAGTGGACAGTCAGAGACTTTTCCCAGGGCGACAATGGCTAACAGGAGGGGACATAATTTTAAGGTGATTGGAGAAAGGTATAAGGGGCATGTCAGGAGTAAGTTTTTACACAGAGAGTGGTGGGGTGCGTGGAACGCACTGCCGGCAGAGGTTGTGGGAGCAGATACATTAGGGACATTTAAGAGACTCTTAGATAGACACATGAATGATAGAGAAATGGGGAGCTATGTGGGAGGGAAGGGTTCGATAGATCTTAGAGCAGGATAAAATGTCGGCACAACATTGTGGGCCGAAGGGCCTGTACTGTGCTGTAGTGTTCTATGTCCTACACATTGTGTTTTGTGCACTTGAGCCCCAAGATGCTCCTCCGTCCCAATGATCCTATATAGCAAACAGTTTGTCCCATCTAGAAGCTCCTTAAAACACTTCTTGAACGTAGAAATCTTGATGTCTCCTTTCATGTCTGAGTGTAAAAAAATTATCTGTTGATGCTCCTGTGAAGTCCTTTGGAACTTCTTACTGGGTTAATGGAGCTGATAAATATTCTGTGTTCTGGAAACTGGTTTGAGGCTGACAAGGTCACCAATTTCACATAGAACCCTTCAGCTCGGCGGAAGTTCTCTTGTTAGTTACTGCCCTATGTTGCAAATAGATTTTGAATAACTAACAACGGTAAAGAGTGCTTCCTCTTATTTGATGCATTTGAGATGTCTCGTCCAATGAAAGCCCAGTCAGTGGAAACACCAACCTCAGCTAGATCCCACAGATGAACGACCAGTTTCAGTGATGGAGGTTGGGGGGGTTGACCAGAGCCCAGGGGAAAACTCTTCTCCATTTTGGACATTATCAAGAGTTCTTCTCTTGTCCTCCCTACTGAGTGAGGCGCCGTGCCCTTGATGGAGATTTGAGATTTGTACAGGTCATCCCCAGGTTACGAACGCCTGACTTGTGGCCATCCATACATAAGTATGAACTCCCATAATATTGTCAAATTCAAAAGTGCCATGTCCATACATGGCATTCCCACAAACAGCAGAACCAGATTCCTCTCTCTCCACTTTTAGTAATTGTTCCTTTTTAATCAGCCTTACATTGAACATAGAACAGTACAGCACAGGAACAGGCCCTTCGGCCCACGATGTTGTGCCGAACTAACTAAATTAGTAATCAAATGCCCAACTAAACTAATCCCCTCTGCCTACTCAATGTCCATATCCCTCCATTTCCTGCACATTCATATGCCTATCTAAGACCCTCTTGAATGCCTCTATCGTATTTGCCTCCACCACCAGCCCTGGCAACACATTCCAGGCACCCACCACTCTCTGTGTAAAAAAACTTGCCCTGCTCATCTCCTCTGAATTTACCTTAAATCCATGCCCTCTGGTATTAGACATTTCAACCCTGGGGAAAAGATACCGGCTGTCTACTCTATCTATTCCTTTCATAATCTTATAAACTTGTCTCAGATCTCCCCTCAGCCTCCGCCGCTCCAGAGAAAACAACCCAAGTTTGCCCAACCTCTCCTCATAGCACATGCCCTCTAATCTAGGCAGCATCCTGGTAAACGTCTTCTGCACCCTCTCCAAAACCTCCACATCTTTCCTATAAAGGGGTGACCAGAATTGAATGCAGATGCGGCCTAACCAGAGTTTTATAAAGCTGCAACATGACTTCTGACTCTTGAACTCAATTCCCTCAACTAATAAAAGGCAGAGCAAACCATACGCCTTTTTTACTGCCCGATTAACCTGCGTAGCCTCTTGTGTTTTGATGCCATTCATTACCATACAGTGGAGGTGTGATTACCACGTAGCGGATTTTTCTGTATTTTCCGAATTAAGGAGAAAATAAAAAAAATGTCTGTAAAAATGGAACCCGTTCATTACCAGGGGATAGCCTGTATGCTCCCATTATTTCCAACCTGTGTTATTTAAAAAGTAATGGCCACCTCTCTTTGAGAAGTAGGTGAAGGTTCTGGAGACAGAGTAGAAAAGATTTACTAGATTTCAGGTTGGACTGGAAAGCTTGAGAAAGTTGAGAGGATGCTTGACTGAGGTA
Source organism: Pristis pectinata (assembly GCF_009764475.1). Taxonomy (NCBI): domain Eukaryota; kingdom Metazoa; phylum Chordata; class Chondrichthyes; order Rhinopristiformes; family Pristidae; genus Pristis; species Pristis pectinata. Next base: position 6,887,813 of record NC_067410.1, on the reverse strand, counting down.
GACAAGACCTTGTCTGAATTAAACAGGGTGGATAGATTGAAGTGGTTCCCATACATGACCAGAGGAGGCCATTTAGTCCATCAAGTCTATGCCAGCTCACAGTGCAAAACTGTTCCTACCCTAATTTTCCCTGTAATGTATTTTCCTCCCGTTCGCATCGACTTTCCCCACTCACCCATTTTTATTACACTGTCCAATTAACCTACCAACTGTGCTCCTTTTGGGATGTGGGAGGAAACTGGAGCACCAGAGGAAAACCCACATGGCTGCAGGGAGTACATGCCAACTCCATACACATAGCAGCAGCAGAGGTTGGGATTGAACCTGGGTCACCAGAGCTAGAGTGCAGCAGCCCTACTGGCTGTGGTGCTGTGTCAAGGCTCGGAGCAAAAGAATTGAACTGAAGGGCAAAGGATACGGGGAAATGTGATGGAATGGGATTGCCCTTAATGGAGGGAAGAGTGTTAGAATCTGAGGAGAGTTGAGACAAGATGAGATAATATAAGAGATCTTTATTAGTCACATGTACATCGAAACACACAGTGAGATGCATCTTTTGCGTAGAGTGTTCTGGGGGCAGCCCCGCAAGTGTCGCCAAGCTTCCGGCGCCAATTTAGCAATGCCCACAACTTCCTAACCCGTACGTCTTTGAATATGGGAGGAAACCGAGGCACCCGGAGGAACCCACGCAGACACGGGGAGAACATACAAACTCCTTACAGCCAGCAGCGGGAATTGAACCCGGGTCGCTGGCGCTGCAATAGCGTTACGCTAACTGCTGCACTAACCGTGCCCGATAAGAATGTGGAGAGAATGAAAATGGGATTAAGGTGGGATTAGTGTAAATGGGTGGAAGGTAAGTCAGCACAGATCAAGGCTTTTGAAAGGGAATTCAATGGTCACTGGAGAGAGAATGACTTACAAGCAGGGGAATAGGACTGAGTACATTGCTGTACCAGGCCACAGGCTTGCTTGAGGACCAGATGTCTTCTTGTGCCATAATACTTCCATAAGCAGGAATGTTTCTTCCTTGAGTCTGATGAATCACTGCAGGGATGGGGCAGAGGGGCGATCATTCTGTATTTCTCTATACTTATACGCACTCCAGCTGCTTTGGACGTGTACCTTGCTGACAGTGTACCAAGCTTTGAAAGTATGCTATTCTTCAACACTACAGATCAGTCATGACTGGATTAAATGGCAGGAGAGAGGCTGTTTCCAATGTTCCCAATATCCATACTGCAATGAGCACACAGTTTGTGCTGAGGAAGTGTATTCACTATGATTCCTGTGGTTGGGAAACCTTCATTAATACACACTCTATTCTCTCCCTTTCCAGACAGAGACAATGAAAATGTGGCTCTTGTTCCTTGTGACCATCCAGGCTCTGTTCCTCACCGGCTCTGAGGGTCAAGCACAGAAAGGTAATGCAGACTGCTACATCACTGGCAAAAGATTCATTATGGAGATAAACCCACACTAAGTGGAGCAGTTTTACTGTTAACGATGGCTGGCAGCTGGTGGATTGCATGGTCAGTGGGCACGTATTGAAGCTGTAAACTCAGCTGAGAGTAATGGGACAATCTCCTGCGAAACCGTGCACACGTGGATCCTTGCCTGTGGGATTGTTGTAGGTTCTATCTGTCACATAGGATCATAGCGATGTACAGCGTGGAAACAGGCCATTTAGCCCAACACATCCACAGCGACCAGCGGGCACCCATCCACACTAATCTCACCTCCCAGCACTTCTTGGTCCATCGAGTCACAGAGTTATACAGCACAGAAACTGGCCCTGGGCCCAGCTGGTCCATGCTGACCAAGATATCTATCCCAGCTGGTTCCGTTTGCCTGCATTTGCCCATATAGGGACATAAGAGTTATACAATTTCTATGTGTAAGCAGTTCAAGTGCTCATCTAAAGACTTCTTAAATGCCGTCAGTGACCCAGCTTCAACACTCTCTCTTGAGCAGTGCATTCCAGGTACTCACCACTCTCTGGGTGAAAAAGGTCCCCCTCAAATCCCCTCTGAATCTCTTCCCCCTTATCCTAAATCTGTGTCCTCTAGTTTTATCTACCTCTGATAAGGGGAAAAGTTTCCTGCAGTTTATCCTATCTAAACCCTTCATAATTTGATATACTCCAATCATGTCCCCTTTTAAGCCCCTCCGCTCCAGGGAGAACAGACTCAGCCTCTCCAGTCTCCCCTCGTAACTGAAACTCTCCACCCCAGGCAACATCCTGCAATGCAGCGCTGCCTCCTCTTTTACTTCCCCCTCTGCTTGCCTGAATATTTTACCCCCTGGAGTATTGAGTGCCAGTCCTCTCCCTCCTTCAACTAAGTCTCAGTGATGGTAATAACATCATACTTCCCTGCACAAATTACGGCTTTCAGTTCATCTACCTCACTAGTTAGACTTTTTGCATTAAAACAGATGCAACTTAGGTTTGAATTCCCCTGATGTGCACCTACCCTCTTGTTCAGCCCACAGGGCTAACTATTTCTCCTGCAGATGATTGCACCTCTGCATCTGAACATATACTCTGAGCTTCCTTCCTCTACCAACTCAGTTAAAACTTACCCCAAAAGCACTAGCAAATGTCCCTGCAAGGATGTTGGTCCATTTTGGTTGTGTACCCATCCCACTTGTACAGATCCCACCTCCCCCAAAAAATGGCTCCAATGATCCAGGAACCTAAAGCCCATCCCTTCAGCCGCACGTTTTAAAACTTTAAAACTTATACAGCACGGTAACAGGGTCTTCCGGCCTAACGAGCCCGCGCCGCCCAATTACAACCCTTGTTAACCTACTAACCCGTACGTCTTTGGAACGTGGGAGGAAACCGGAGCACCCGGAGGAAACCCACACAGATACGGGGAGAACGTACAAACTCCTTACAGACAGCGGCTGGAATTGAACCCGGGTCGCTGGCGCTGTAATAGCATAACGTTAACCCCTACACTACAGTGCTGCCCTGACCTATCCTTCTGTTCCTACGCTCACTAGCCCGTGGCACCGGAAGCAATCCAGAGATTACAACCTTTGAGTTCCTGCTCTTTAAACAACTACCTACCTCCCTAAATTCTTGTTGCAGGACCTCGTCCCTCCTCCTTTCCATGTGCTTGATGCCACCGTGTACCACGACCGCTAGTTCTTCACCCTCCCCCTTCAGAATGTCCTGTAGCCACTCCGAGATGTCCTTGACCCTAGCACCAGGGAGGCAACGTACCAACCTGGAGTCTCTTTTGCTGCCATAGAATCGCCCACCTGCCCCCCCTTACGTTAGAATTCCCCACCACTATTGTACGCCTGGTCTTGTTCCCCCCTTTCTATTATGCAGAAAACACCCTCCTTGGTGCCATGAACTGGGCTTGCTGCAGTTTTCCCCTGGGAGGCCAGCACCCCCCCCCACCAACGGAATGCGACATGGTGAGGGGGGATGACACAGGGGACTTCTGCACTACCTGACTGCCTTTCCTGGTGGTCACCCATCTCCCGTACCTGTGGAGTGACCAACTCACTGAATGTACTGTCCACCACATTTTCTGTGTCCGGATACTCCCATAGGGTGTCCATCCGTAGTTCCACCTGCGGTCAGCCAGGAGCTACAGCCGGATCTACTTCCTCCAGCCATCATCACCAAGGACATTGGAAGTATCCCTGATCGCCCACATCCTGTAGGAGGAGCATACCACTGCCCTAGCCTCCATCTCTTTAATCCAGTCCCTTCTACTCGGAACAGAAAGACCGAAATAGAAAATTCTTAGCTGGTTAACGTAGTGACCAAAGCCATCACTTGACCTCATAGCCCTTCAAAAATGTTTGTTCCCAAGCTGGCTGCTCCCACTCCTTTAATATCTTGCTGCTACCGACCTCGTAGATTCTGCTGGTCCCACAATGACTCTAGGCCTTGCCTCTCTCGCAGGCGATGATCCCGACACTCCGAGTTTGATGAGGTGTTAAACTGTAGCTTTGTTTCCCCTTACACTTGAGTACAAGCAACCACAGGACAGGGGAGTTATCCTTGTCGGGCTGGCCAATATTTATCCCTCAGTCGACATCATGACAGATTTGATGAAATGATAAAAAGCACTATGATGCTGGAGGAACTCAGCAGGCCAGGCAGCATAGAACATAGAACATTTCAGCACAGTACAGGCCCTTCAGCCCACGATGTTGTGCTGACATTTTATCCTGCTCTAAGATCTACCTAACCCTTCCCTCCCACATAGCCCTCCATTTCTCTATCATTCATGTGTCTAAGAGTCTCTTAAATGTCCCTAATGTATCTGCTCCCACAACCTCTGCCGGCAGTGCGTTCCACGCACCCACCACTCTCTGTGTAAACAAAAAACTTATCTTTGCCATCCCCCTTATACCTTTCTCCAATCACCTTAAAATTATGTCCCCTCGTGTTAGCCATTTTCACCCTGGGAAAAAGTCTCTGACTGTCCACTCGATCTATGCCTCTTAGCATCTTGTACACCTCTATCAAGTCACCTCTCATCCTCCTTCTCTCCAAAGAGAAAAGCCCTAACTCACCCAAACTGTCCTCATAAGACATGCTCTCCAATCCAGGCAGCATCCTGGCAAATCTCCTCTGCACCCTCTCTAAAGCTTCCACATCCTTCCTACAATGAGGCGACCAGAACTGAACACAATACTCTAAGTGATATCCCATGGTGATAAGACTATTGAACGGTTCCCTTATATGATGAGATGGACTCTGACCTCATGATCTACCTTGTGACCTTGCACCTTATTGTCTACCTGCACTGCACTTCCTCTGTAGCTGTGACACTCTACTTTGTACTGTTATTGTTTTTACCTGTATTACCTCAATGCACTCTGTACTACCTCAACGTAACTGCACTGCGTAATGAATTGACCTGCACGATCGGTTTGCAAGACAAGTTTTTCACTGTACCTCGGTACAAGTGACAATAATAAACCAATACCAATACCAAGTGTGGTCTAACCAGAATTCTATAGAGCTGCAACATTACCTCACGGCTCTTGAACTCAATACTCGACTAATAAAAGCCATCCGTGGAGAAAAGCAGGTGGTCAACCTTGATCTTTGTGGGAGCTTGCTGCGGACATTTAGGCTATTGTGTTTCCTGTATTGCATGTTGTCTATTCTTATGAAGTATTTTATTTGCCTGGAAAGAACTTTGGGATGATCTGAGGTTTTAAAAGTTGCTGTACCCTTTTGTAGTTTTGTGTAGTCTGCTGATCTTTCCGTGTTCTGTCAACTGCCAGGGCCCTAGGCTCTGGAATTCCCTCTCCTTAATCTCCACACTTCTTACTTATCCTTTAGAACACCGCCTAAAGCCTTCCTCTTTGATCAAAGTTTTGTTCACCCACTCTATTATGTGGTTTGGTGTCAGGTTTTGGCTGACAGCACTACAGCACCTTGGGCTGTTTTATTACCTGAAAGTAACTCTGCAAGGTTACCCATGTTCAATTTTAACCTCCCACCCCATCCCAACCATTCTCCCTCCTGTCAGTTATAAATCCAAACCACAGTTGAGTTTAATCTCAGTATTCTAAAACAACTAAGTTTTAGAACAGTTAGTTCCTTTACAAAGCAAGGTTATAGAGTCATAGGGTCATACAGTACAGAAACAGGCCCTCTAGCCTAATTGGTTCCCATCTAAGCAACCAAATTTCCCATCTAAACTGGCTCCATTTGTCCGTGTTTGGCCCATATCCCTCTAAACTTTTCCTATCCATGTGCCCGTTCAAGTGTCTTTTAAATGTTGTTAATGTACCTGGCTCAACCACTTCCTCTGGCAGCTCATTCCATATACGGACCACCCTCTGGGTGAAAAAGTTGACCCTCAGGCTCCAGTTAAGTCTCTCCCCTCTCACCCTAAACCTATGTTCCCTAGCTCTTGATTCCCCAACCCTGGGTAAAAGACTGAGTATTCACCTTGTCTATGCCCCTCATGATTTTTAATACCTCTGTAAGGTCACCCCTCATTCTCCTACGCTCCAGTGAATAAAAGGTTCCCCTTGTTCTTCCCCATTCCTAATGTAATATTACCCACTAGTAGCCGCCCCTACTATATATACTTGGTGTCGATATGACATTGAAGAAAAGACAGACTTGCCTTTCCCCCATCTGCGAGGCATAAGGCAGGAGAGTGATGGAATACTCCCCACTTGCCTGGGTAAGTGCGGTGCCAACTGCATGGTGTCAAGGAGCTCAACACCATCCAGGACAAAGCAACCTGCTTGAATGATAGTCCAACAACCACCCTAAACCTTCATTCCCTCCCCACAGTGACTGCAATGTGTGTGATCAACACAATACACTGCAGTTACTTGCCCGGCTACTGTGGCACCAGCTCCCAAATCTGTGACCTCTGCCATCAAGTTTTGGGCAGTGGGTGCTTGGAAATCAAAGTCGAATTTATTGTCACATGTGCAAGTACACGTCTGCACAGGTGCAATGAAAAACTTCCTTGTAATAGCATCACCGGCACATAGCATTAGAGACACAACATTTGCAAGGAGATCATAAATTACACAATTAGAACAAAAGAAGCAAAGTCCATTGTAGTGCAAAATGGCCATAGTGTTGCTATGCCGAGGTAATGATTAGAGTTGTGCAGGTTGGTTCAAGAACTGAATGGTTGTAGGGAAGTAGCTGTTCCTGAACCTGGTGGTGTGGGACTTCAGGCTTCTGTACCTCCTGCCCGATGGTAGCTGTGAGACGGCATGGCCCGGATGGTGGGGATCTTTGATGATAGATGTTCACCAGATATAGCATCACCTGCAGGTTCCACTCCAAGTTGCATACCATTCTAATTTGGAAATATTTGACCATTTCTTGTTGCTGGGTCCAAATCCTGGAACTCCCTCCCCAACACCACTGTGGGAGCACCTTCACCGGAAGGACTGCAGTGGTTCAAGAACATAACTCACCACCAGCTTCTCAAGGGCAGTTAGGAACCAGGACTAGATGTTGGCCTTGCCAGCGATGCCCAGATCCTGAAAGTGACTTTAAACAAAAATCTGTCTTCACTTGGGAAAGGTAACACCAATCCAGTCACTTGTGACCTTGTGTTTCAGCAACTTGCAAAAACGTCTATGCAGCTGATATCGTCTACCTCGTGGATGGCTCCTCGAGCATTGGAAGGGTCAAGTTTGAACAAGTCAAAAGCTTTATTGAAGCAACAATTCAACCGTTTGTAAATGTGATTGGTCAAAGTGCAGTCAGAATCGGCCTTGTTCAGTATAGTGATGACCCCAGGTAAGATGCTGCTCAATGTTTTGAATGTCAGTGTGGAAGGTCTGAGCCTGAGTTGTCAGCCACAAGCTGTGCTTGAAGGGAACATGGCTTGAAAAAATGTTGCCCCTGGGGTGTAATTTTCGATCTCAAGATTCCTTCTGGAGTAGAAATAAAAAGGGAAAGAAATAACTTGCATTTCTGCATTTCAATATCTCAAGAGTCCAAAAGCTTTTTAAAAAAAACCTTTGATGTCCTCGCCAAATGGAGACATGAAATCCAGTTTGAGCAGAGTAAGATCCCACAAACGGCAGACCAGATAATCTGAAATGAAGGGTCTCGACCCGAAATATCAACTCCCCATTTCCCTCCACAGATGTTGCCTGATCTGCTGAGTTCCTCCAGCAGTTTGTTTTTTGCTCCAGATTCCAGCATCTACAGACTCCTGTGTATCCATAACAATAGAAAATGTTGGGAACACTCAGCAGATCAGGCAGCATCTGTGGGAAGAGAAGCAGTAAACATTTTGCCGGGAGAGAGAGGACGGTGTGTGACTTGCCTGCAGTGGTGGTGTTGTCCTGCATTGGTGGTGTTGTCCTGCATTGGTGGTGTTGTCCTGCATTGGTGGTGTTGTCCTGCACCTGCTGCCCTTGTCCTGGAAGGAAGCAGTAAAATGAGTCAATAAACCTGTATTACTGTTGTTGACATCCCTCATCCACCCAGGGCCTGATCTTAATCATCAACTCAGTCCCCATTACAACAGCAACTTACATTTATGTAGCATGTTTCATGAAGTATGGTGTAGCACAGTGGTACAGCGGTTAAAACAGTTGCCTTACGGCTCCAGGGACCTGGGTTTGAACCAGACCTTGGGTCTGTGTGGAGTTTGCACGTTATCTCTGTGACTGGGTGGGTTTCCTCCAGGCGCTCTGGTTTCCTCCCACATTTCAACGACGTGCTGGTAGGTTAATTAGCTTACCTTAGTTGTCCTTAGAGTTGGTGGCAACAGAATTCTGGGGAGGTGGGGTGGAGTTGATGGGCATGTAAGGGAGAGTGAAAGTATCACTACTGCCAGGGATCATGGGAAGTGTGTCAAAGCCATAACTTCATTTCCATGATGGTTGCAGCAACTGCACAAAAGGCTGCCATGGAGTGAAGGGAAAACATGGGGGAAGGGTGGAATAAATGCCTGATTACACCCTACTCACCCACACCACCCCCCTTGATTATGTATCTGTGTCCATTCTTGTGCCATAAGTGGTCTCAAGCCTCTAATGCAGACAAAGAGAGGGGTATGAGAGAGGAAATGGGACTGAAGAGATTGCTCTGCTGCGGGCTGGCATGGACTCGATGGGCTAAAAGGCCTCCTTTGCCATAGCAAGTAAATTAAGTGCCCCATGACACTTTACATTGGGTTCTGAAACCACATAAGAAGCTATTGGAGACACAAGACACTGCACCTGAGGGGTGATCTTATAGAGGTGTATAAACAACAACAAACCATCTACTGGAGGAAATCAGTGGGTCAAGCAGCATCTTGGAGGGAAGAGGAGTTGTTGATGTTTTGGGTTGAAGCCCTGACCCCCTGGAGTCCTTGACCCCCTGAGTTCCTCCAGCAGGTTGTAAGACACTATTGACTTGGATGGCCAAAAGTTTGCTGAAAGTGTTAGGTGTAAAGGACATCTTAAAGGTGGGGAAGAGAAGTTTGAGGAGGGGTTGCCAGTGGTGGCTACCAATGATGGAACGATTAAGATTGGAGATGCTCACCAGGTTAGACTGGAAGGACACAGAGATGTGAGAAGATTGTAGAGCTGGAGGTTGGGAGGGAAGAGGACATCCAGAGAATCGAAAGGAAAATTGAGATTTTACTTCATTGGAAGTCAGTATTGGACAGTAAGCAGAGCCACGGTGGGTGAATGGGACTTTGGACAAAGGTAGCAGAATGCATCAAGAATTAGGAATGTTTTACTGTTTCTCATTCTCAACATTTCAGATTCTCTATCCATACTATTTCTTGAAAGGAAGGCATTTTATTTCCATTGCCCCTGTCTCATCACCAGAACATTCCAAAGTCCTTCAAAGCCAGTTCATCACCTTTGAAGCGTGGCTTGTGTTCGATGGCCAGCTACCATCAGCCAACGTGCACAGCTCGCTCCCAGAAGTGGCAGATGAATAAATGGTGGTTAGTCTGGTGGTGTTGGTAAAGGATATTGGTTAGAACACTACTCTGTCTTTAAAGTTTGCCGCAAACAAATGAAACATGGTTTAATAATTACATGATATTGCAGATGTTTTTGCAATCCAGACACTTGAAAATCTCTCACCCACTTATTGCTACATCAATACATTCCATGTATCTTGTCCAACACTGGCCAAACTTGCCTTTAATGAACTTTACAGCTGTCCAGACTTCACTCTAGCTGCCATTTTCAAGGCCATTCTAGTGATTCATAAATGAGTGTCCAGTTCAGAATGCAAGTCAGTTTAACTAAATGAAATGGCAGTTGATACAACTGTGCTAGACCAGTTCCACTGAGATCTGAAGAAGCTGAGTCAGCAGACAGGAAGAACAGGTTGCTCATGGCTTTGGGGATTGCATGGTTACTCAATGACAATGAATGATTTCCTTTTTAAACTGATGGTATTGTTCAGGCCAGTAAGAGTCTGAGTGAGCCAGGTTAACCCCCAAGGACGGTTTGGTTGGGAAATTAAAAATTTAACTGTCAAGAAATTGGATTTTGCTCATAAGTAGTGAATTTAGTGCTATTGCTCAATCAGGGGACCCCAAAATAGTTGCTAAATAAGTGATTTAAAAAAAATTGTTCATGTGTTTCTCCCCCATGTTGATGCATTGAAGTGCAGCCTGCATGATTCCCCTTGGCAGCTGCCTACCAACATTGCAGCCGCTGTGTCACTACTGCTTGGGATCATGGGAAGTGTGTCAAGGTATAGTCACCATGACAGCTGCAGCAACTGCTCAAAAGGCTTCCATGGAGAGAAGGGAAGATGTGGGGGGAGGGGGAAATAAGTCCTAGGTTACTCTCTACTCAACCACACCTCCCGTGATTATCTCCATGCTTCCACTGTTGTGCTATGGTGCGGTTGTATAGGACGCTGGTGAGGCCGCACTTGGAGTATTGTGTTGAGTTTTGGTCGCCCTGCTGTAAGAAAGATGTTATTAAACTGGAAAGAGTGCAAATAAGGTTTCCAAGGATGTTGCCAGGGCTCGAGGGACTGAGTTATAGGGAGAGGTTGGACAGGCTAGGACTTTATTCCTTAGAGCATAGGATACTGAGAGGTGATCTTATTGAGGAGTATAAAATCATGACGTGCATAGATAGAATGAATGCACTCAGCCTTTTTCCCAGAGTTGGGGAATCAAGAGCTAGAGGGCATGGGTTTAGATTTAAGGTTGAGAGGGGAAAGATTTAACAGGAACTTGAGGGGCAACTTTTTTACACAAAGGGTGGTTTCTATGTGGAATCAGCTGCCAGAAGAGGTGGTTGAGGCAGATACAATAACAACTTTTAAAGACAGTTAAACAGGTACATGGATAGGAAAGGTTTAGAAGGTTATGGGCCAAACATTGGCAAATGGGACCAGCCTGGATGTGGCATCTTGGTCGGCATGGACTAGTTGGGCCGAACGGTCTGTTTCCGTGCTGTGTACTCTATCTACGACTTTGTGGTCTCAAGCCTCCGCAAGTGATCTCTGCAGTGTAGAGCTGCTGTAGGCACGCAGACACACAGAACTGATCAGCGACACAAGCAGGTCAAAGGATCAGTCAGTAGCTGCAACGAGGAAGCCAAACATTACTGACCCAGCAGGAACAATTGGTGATTTCCTGTTGCTTGACAGTGAGTAAAAAACACAGGTCGTAGGTTGCACATTTTAATATCCTTTGTATCATTGATGAAGAAACCAGCATCATCTAGATCTTGGTGAAATAATTTCCGTCAACTTGAATCATCCATGTTTTATTGGATGCAGGATTGTTGTGATGCAGTGTGGGCACTGACAGAAAGTGGCCTTGCTCCACTTGCTACAGCCTTTTTACTTTTAAGGGGTCTCCTGGGCATCAAGAACTAGGAGGTGGTGAGAAGGGCTGGGACCAGGAGATAAATGAATATTGAATTGCTAGACTGTCTGCAGTGTTTCCCCTCACACTACCACCCACCATCCTCTCCCCCAACCACTGATCTTCCCTTCTTTCCCCATCCACCTACATCCATGAAAGTGATCTGATCTTATTGAAATGTATAAAATTCTGAGGCAGTAGATGCTGAGATGATGCTTCCCCTTGCAGGAAATCTGGACCCATTGGGCATAGTCTCAGGATGAAGTGACTCCCATTTAAGATGGAAACAAAGAGCAAATTTTCTCTGAAAGGGTTGCGAATTTTTGGAATGATCCACCCCAGAGAGATTTAGAAGCTGAAGCTTGAGTCCAAGGCTAAGATGGATTTTTGGGAGGAACATGTCAGAATATGGTGTTCTGGCCAAGAACGTTGAGTGGTGGAGCAGGATAGATGGGCTGCAAGGACAAACTTTGACTCGTAAAATGCTGGAGAAACTCAGTGGGTCAGGCGGCATCGATGGAGGGAAATGGACAGCCGATGTTTCGGGTCGACACCCTTCACCTGGACTGGCAGTTGAGATGACGGGTCTCAACCCGCAACGTCGTCTGACCATTGCCCTTCGTAGCTGCTGCTTGACCTGCTGGGATTCTTCAGCGTGTTGTGTGTTGCTCCAGATTCCATATTGCAGGCCCTTGTGTCTCTAACTTTGGCTCGTGTTTCTTCTGTTATGAAATTATCAGCTCCGTTGCGTTGTGTAACATATTCAAGTTTAGAGGTAATTACATCAACGTTATTCAGTGAGATTCTCTTTGCTGAGGTCAGTGGAGCACTAAAGTTGGCTTCGCCCACCAACATCTCTCAGGTAGTAACTCAAAGCCTGGTTCAGTGTTCTGTTTCTCTTCAAAGGGTTGAGTTCTCATTTCAAGATCACAGCACAGGATTCCAAATACTGCATGCAGTCCACAACCTGCGTTACAAAGGTGGGAACACAAGGACGGGAGCTGGACTGAAATACGTAGCAGACAACTTCTTTGGATCTCCCAAACTGAGGCGTTCTGTTCCCAAGGTATGTGAGAGGAAAACTCTTCTTCGCAGATATGTTTCCCACTAAATATGTCGTGTGTTTTAATGTGGCATTATCACACTCTGGGAAGAGTATTAGCTCCTGTGAATGAAAGGTTAATCTTCTCCTTTTCTGGAGTAAAGCACTCCTAGATACAAAAGCCTGAAAGCACGTACCACCAGGCTCAAGGACAGCTTCTATCCTGCTGTTACAAGACTATTGAACGGTTCTCTAGTACGATAAGATGGATCCTCGACCTCACAATCTACCACATGAATTATGACCTTGCACTTTATTGTCTACCTGCACTGCACTTTCTCTGTGACTGTAACACTTTATTCTGCATTTTGTTTACCTTGTACTACCTCAATGCACTGTGTAATGAATTGATCTGTATTAATAGTATGCAAGACAAGTTTTTCACTGTACCTTGGTACATGTGACAATAATAAACCAATTCCATTTCCAATTCCAAGTTCACCACTCTGTCCCAATGAATATGATGGAACCTTTTGATGAATATTAACAGAATGAAATGGATTTGGCAAAAGGAGTAATAATGGTCCCATTTTTCTGGTATCATTCGAGTAAGCCTTTTGCATCTTCTTCAGTGCCTTTTCATCTGCTACCTGATGGGCCTAATTGAGCTGGGTCCATGTGGAACAACAACTGTCATCCTCTCCACGCAACTCCTTCCCCGCAAGCCTGCACTTACCGAGGCCGGGTGCAGAGGCCCAAGTGACCTGACCCTTCAGCTGGAGTGAGGCCTCAACGACAACTAGACCTCAGCAGGCTCTTCCCCGAACACCCTGACAGCCTTCAGCAGGAGGCAGGGTTGGGGTTGGGGGTGCAGAGTGGAGCCTCATCATTCACTGTCAAAGTTCGAGGCTTTGGAACAGTACTTAAATGGGTGATATTCAGAGACATTGAGAAACTTTTATAGGTACATACAATAATTTTAAAGAATGGACGCCAGTTTCTAAAAAAAATACAATTAAATAATTAAAATCACGAAAATAACATGTGAAAAGTAACTGAACTTTGCTTTGTTAATCTCTGGTGGTGAGGTCCAGTCTCGGAGTGGAGTGAAGGAAGTCGTGCACTCACATTGGGGCCACCTGATTCTGGTCGTTACCCTGAATGCAGCCGGTCACGGACCTCTATGGTAGTCAGCACTGTGCCCAGCTCGCTGAGCTTTGCCGAACCAAGACTGAGCGCTAAGTCAATGTAACTTCACCTCCTCAGCAGGTGAACTGGTCCAGGCCTGCACGCATCAAGGCCTGGACAACAACTAGGCCTGGGGTGATAAGGGGCAAGTAAGGTTTGGGCCACAGAAGTGCCAGGCAATGTCCACGTCCAACAAGAGAGTCTAACCATCTACCCTTGATATTCAATGGTATTACCATCACCCTCAACATTATGGGATCACCATTGATCAGAAGCTCAACTGGACCAGCCACATAAGTGGTGAGTGACACACTTCCTGACATCTAAAAGCCACAAGGCTGCTCTGTGATGGAATACTCTGGATGAGTGTAGCTCCAAAAACTCTCAACAAACTCTATACCATCCAGGACAAAGTAGCCCATTTGATTGGCACCCATCCACCATCCTAAATATTCATTCCCTCCATCACTGGTGTGCTGTGGCTGCAGTGTGCACCATTTACAAAATGAACTCAGTTACTCGCCCAGGCTATCCTGATACCGTTTCCCAAACCCACGTCGGATCCGGTTATTTTCGAATCCGCAGGTTCTTTCAGGAGTCCAGGAATGAGCTGAAAACAACTTTGGTGCTTCACAAAGTTTTATTGGAAAAGTTTAAAACAAAGAAACAGCCGCAGGGCACATGGCACCAGCTTTACTACTGGGAGATGAGCCGAGACAAAAGGAACTGAGAATGAAGCTAAGGCCAGGGGCAAGAGAGCAAGAGAGAGATTAACGGAAAACGACACCTTTTGTACCTGAGATAAGAGGTACTCCTTAGCTAACAATAGTCCAATCAGAAAACCTATTGGATACCTGTGGCAAAACCAACCAATGAGAAAACACGTATTCTCCTGATGGATGATTCCTTGTGCAGCCACGTGAGGTGTAGTAAACACTATATTTGTTAAAAAACCTACTTAAAACAGTCGAATCCAACTCCCGCCACCAAAAACAAGGGCTGCAATAGCAAGGAAATACCATCACTTGCAGTTATCCCTCCAAGTCGCACACCATTTTAATTTGGAAATGTGCCAATGTTCCATCATCATCACTGAGTCTAAGTCCTGGAACTCCCTCCCCAGAAGCATTGTGGGTGCACCTTGATCAGAAAGACTGCAGCAGTTCAAAGAGGCGTCCCACCACCACCTTCTCGAGGGCAAATCAGGGTAAGCGATAAATGCTGGCCTTGCCAGTGATCCCCAGATCCCATGGGAGTTTGGCCCTCTGCACGAGGAAAGGTAAGTGTGGGAACACAGAGGCTGAGAGATGGGGGTTTGGACAGCGGGCAGTGTTCAGAGTGATCTGGCCCACCCTTATGATCAAAGTCAATCTGTTCAGGAGTGAGTATGGGAGGCACTTGTCACTTATCGGGTAGATGTGTGGAACACTTTCCCCCAAAAAGCATCGGTCTTAGCTCAATCAATAGTATTAAATCTGAAATCAATAAACACATTGCCTAAAGATATTAAAGGAAATGGAACAAAAATGGGACACAGACCATTAAAGGGTGGAACAGTCTCCCCTCCATGGACTCTGTCTACACTTCTTACTGCCTCAGTAAAGCAGCCAACATAATCAGACCCGTCCCACTGCAGACATTCTCTCATCTCCCCCGTCCCATCGGGCAGAAGATACAAAAGCCTGAAAGTGTAGCACCACCAGGCTCAAGGACAGCTTCATTCCCACTGTTTTATATGATTGTTGAACAGTCCCCCTAGTACAATAAGATGGGCTCCTGACCTCACAATCTATCTCGTTATGGCCTTGCGCCTTATTGTCTGCCTGCACTGCACTTTCTCTGTAACTGTAACACTATATTCTTCATTCTGTTATTGTTTTCCCTTGTACTACCTCAATGCACTGATGTAATGAAATGATCTGTATGGATGGCATGCAAAACTAAGTTTATCACTGTACCTCGGTACATGTGACAATAATAAACCAATTTACCAATTTTACCAAATTTGAATGGCTGAAAGGCATATAGGTTCCTCTGTTTTGGAAGTCAGATCCTTCTTGTCCCATACTTAGGCTCCCCGACAAAGGAAGGGAATTTGCTGCTTGCTTTGGGCATACGTCTTTTGTCAGGGAACACACTAACAGAATGGCAAACCTCACTGGAATCCAGTGGAGAAGGCTCCATTGTCTCTCAGTCTGTTAGATGGTTATGGATTCAGATGAAGTGCTCTCCTCTCTCTGTGCCAAATTTGCTTAGGGGTGAAGACAAATCTTAAGAGTAACAAGTACAAATACAGCAAAAGTCGAATGGTTCTTTAAGCTCTTGTGGTTTGATGTTCTTGTGTTTAGATCGCTATCTTGATAACCGATGGAAAATCGCAGGATAACGTGAATCAGCCAGCCTTAAAGCTACGGAGCCAAGATGTTAAGTTGTTTGCAATTGGTACGCCCTCTATCTGTTTGCTTGGATGGTATTTGCGCACTGGAAATGAAGAGTAATTTCTGGTATCAGTGCTGTTTGGTGATGAGGCTGATGATTCAATGTTCACTTCTCTCCGCTCCAGGGATAAAGAATGCTGATAAACAGGAACTCGATGAGATTACCTCAACACCTACCGAGGATTATTCGTACTTTGTGAATGACTTTAAAATCCTACGAACTCTCTCGCCGCTGATTTCCAAGAGGGTTTGTTCCACTACTGGGGGCACCCTGGAAGAAGCAGGGGGTAAGAAGGAAAACACATTATGGGTCCTGTTTGATGTGTTTAGTCGCTTGCAATATAGGTCTCTTACCAGGGTATTGGGAACATGCACACGTGTTAGGATTCTTATCACTTACTGATGGTTTAAATAGACAAGGGCTTTCCATTGTAACTCTAATGAGCTGATTGAGCCATAAAAAGCACCCAATCATCACAGCTTGCTATGGTAACTGCTCTGCCCAAGGCCGCAAGAAACTGCTGCGAGTTGTGGATGCAGCCCAGTCCGTCATGCAAACCAGCCTCCCCTCCGTTGACTCTGTCTACACTTCCTGCTGCCTTGGGAAAGCAGCCAACCTAATCAAGGATCTCTCCCAGCCTGGTCATTCTCTCTTCTCCCCCACTCCCATCCGGCAGAATGTACAAAAGCTTGAGAACACGTACCACCAGGCTCAAGGACAGCTTCTATCCCACTGTTATAAGACCCTTGAATGGACCTCTTATACACTAAAGATGAACTCTTGATCTCTCAATCTACCTCATCATGGCCCTTGCACCTTATTTGTCCACCTGCGCTGCACTTTCTCTGTAACTATAACTCTTTATTCTGCATTCTGTTATTGTTTTCCTATTGTACTACCTCGATGTATATAATGATCTGTCTGGATAGCTTGTGAACAAAGGCTTTTCACTGTATATTGTTACATGTGACAATAATAAGCCAATTACCAATTACTCCGCACCCTGGCCATGCAGGTTATGACAATTAATTTATGCTCCAAAAGTTGGAAATGCTGCTCTTTTATAAAGATGAGCCAATGCCTTCGGGTACAACAGAGTGAGAGATTTTCTGGCTCTAACCAGCATAGTCACAGAAAACTCTTTAGTCCTGATATGTCCAGGTATTGATATGGCCCAATTTGTTTAGCAGCCAATCCCAACCAAGGGAAAGGTCAGTGACCTTATTCACTTACCCACAATGCTCTTCATTAAAGAAGGAAGGGAGCTGCTTATGTTGTATGGTGGATGGGAGGGAAGGTGTTCTGGTTTCTGACTCCACATTCTCTGCAGTGAGGACTGACTGAGGTTCTGGCTCAGTCCTGCTCAGTGACTCTGAGCACGTCTTCTGCCCTGAAGCTTTCCCATGATTGGTAGCTCACCAATACAACAATAAGGAATATGGTGGGATGGTGGTTTAGTTCCTGGACAAGGATCCAGAGGCCTGGACTGTTGATCTAGTGAAAGGAGTTTGAATCCAACCATGGAAAATTGAGAACTTGAATTAAATAAATCTGGATTTACAGAAGTATTAACAACTGTGATGACAAAACTCTCAGTTTGATGTAAAAATCCACTTAGTTCACTAATGCCCTTCAGGGAGGGAAATCTGTCTTCCTTCCTTGTATTGGTATTAGTATTGGTTTATTATTGTCACTTGTACTGAGGTGTAATACTGTTCGTACGGATCAATTCATTACACAGTGCACTGAGGTAGTGCAGAGTGCATTGAGGTAGTACAGTGTAAAAACAATAACAGAATGCAGAGTAAAGTGTCCCAGCTACAGGGAGGTGCATTGCAGGTAGTCAATAAGGTGCAAGGTCAAACAAGGTAGATTGTGAGGTCAAGAGTCCATCTTGTTGTATGAGGGAACCATTCAACAGTCTTATCACAGTGGTATAGAAGTTGTCCTTGAGCCTGGTGGTACGTGCCCTCAGGCTCCTGTATTTCTGCCTGATGGGAGAAGGGAGAAGAGAGAATGTCTGGGGTGGGTGGGGTGTTTGATTATGCTGGCTGCTTCACCAAGGCAGTGAGAGGTATAGACAGAGTCCATGGAGGGGAGGCTGGTTTCCGTGATGTGCTGGGCTGTGTCCACAACTCTCTGCAGTTTCTTGCGGTCCCGGGCAGAGCAGTTGCTGTACCAAGCCGTGATCCATCTGGATAGGATGCTTTCTATGGTGCATCGATAAAAGTTGGCGAGTGTCAAAGGGGACATGCCAAATTTCTTTAGCCTCCTGAGGAAGTAAAGGTGTGGTGAGTTTACTTGGCTGTGGCATCTACGTGGTTGGACCAGGATAGGCTATTGGTGATGTTAACTCCTAGGAACTGGAAGCTCTCAACCCTCTTGACCTCAGCACCATTGATGTAGACAGGTGCATGTACACCAGCCCCTTTCCTGAAGTCATTTTGTTGACATTGAGGGAAAAGTTGTTGTCATGGCACCAGGTCACTAGGCTCTCTATCTCCTATCTCTATCTCCGACTCATCATTACTTGAGATATGGTCCACTACAGTGGTATCATCTGCAAACTTGTAGATGGAGTTAGAGCAGAATCTGGCCACACAGTCGTGAGTGTATAGGGAGTACAGTAGAGGGCTGAGGACGCAGCCTTGTGGGGCACCAGTGTTGAGAGTAATCGTGCCGGAGGTGTTGCTGCCTATCCTCACTGATTGCGGTCTGTTGGTTAGAAAGTCAAGGATCCAGTTACAGGGGGAGGTGTTGAGTCCCATGTCTTGGAGTTCTGTGATGACTTTGCTTCTGGCAGACATTTGACTCCAGACCCAATGAAATGACCAGCAAAGCATTAAGGATGGGCAATAAACGCTGGTCCTGCCCGTGATGCCCTCCACTTGTGAATGAATCAACAAGAAGCAACGTACATTTGTTGTGGCTGTTTCTGCGTGCAAACAGCCTGCTGCACTAGAACATAGAAGATACTACAGCACAGGAACTGGCCCTTCGGCCCAACATGTCTGCTGATCATGATGCCAAAATAACCGTTCCCACATGTCTGCATGTGGTTGATATCCCTCCATTCCCTTCCTGTTCATAAGTCTGTCCAAATGCCTCTTCAACGTAGCTATTGTATCTGCTTCTGCCATGTCCCTGGCAACACGTTCCAGGCACCTACACGCTCTGTGTAAAAAAAAACAAACTGCACTGCACGTCTCTTCTAAACTTCCCCCTTTCACCTTAAACCCATGTCTTCTAATATTTGACACTTCCCACCCTGGAAAAAAAAGACTCTTGACAATCTACCCTATCTCTGCCCGTCATAGAACATAGAACACTACAGCACAGTTACAGGCCCTTCAGCCCACAATGTTGTGCCGACATTTTATCCTGCTTTAAGATCTATCTAACCCTTCCCTCCCACATAGCCCCATTCCTTTATTTATATTTCTATCTATAAATCTATATACTTCTGTCAGGTCTCCCCTCAGCCTCTGAAGCTCCAGAGAAAACAATCCAAGTTTGTCCAACCTCTCCTTATAGCCAACACACTCCAATCCAGGCGACATCCTGGTCAACTTCTTTTGTATCCCCTCCAAAACCTCCACATCCTTCCTGCTCCAAATGTGGCCTAACTAAAGTTTGATACAGCTGCACCCTGATTCCCAACACTTATACTCAAGGCCCCAGGTCGTATTAGTTAAATACTTTTGTTTTCTGACATCAATCCTCCTCCTCCTTAAGGTGCTGCAGGAGCCTTTTAAATTTAGTTACTTTGGCCAATACCTCACCTCCAAATCCGCTCATTGACCTAATTGCAGTAAGGATGGAAGTCAATCAGATCCTCTGCTAGATTGTCAGGGTACTTGTGCCGTTGGCCCACAACACACCCACGATTCAGACTTCATATGGAAATAGCCCTTGTATCCTGTAAATAGATGTATTATTTGCATATGCGAATGACTCAGATACAGAAACTCTAGGCTGGTTCTCCCGTTCACTTTTCCAATGTGGTGGGAGTGCAGTTCTGGCTGGTAATGTATAGCCTATATCTCGTTAATTATAACTTTAAAAGGCTGGGAGTTTGTGTCCAAGTTTGAAATTGTTTCTTTGCTCTGGCTCCTAGCTGTCCAAGTACCTGGAGGCCCCTCAAATCTAATCTTCAGCGACAACGGTTTCGAATCATTGCGGATTCGTTGGACTGCGGCAGTGGGACCTGTGGCAGGGTACAAAGTTCAATACTCTCCCCTCAACGCCCTGGGCTTTCCGATCTCCGCTGAACTCCGCGAGGTGAGTGTTGCACACTGACAGGACGTAACTCCAGACCTAAGGTAGAGTGAAATAAAACCAGAAAATGCTGGAGGTACTCAGCAGGTCAGGCAGCATCTATAGAGAGAGAACTGGAGTTAATGTCTCAGAAATGGAGAAGGGAGAAAACACGCAGACTTTAAATTGCAAAGATGGGGACGGAAAGAAAGAACAAAAGGAATGTCCCTCATATGGTGGAGACCAAAGTTGTCCAAGTGACACAAATCTTTTGGAGCCCTCCAGTTAATAAGTAAATGAGGGAAGTTAGAGAGGGAATTGTAAGAGGAGGAACACAACATGTTGCTATAATCCTAAACAAAAGATAGTGCTAGAAACAGCCAGTGGATCAGGCAACATGTGCAGAGAGAAAAACCCAGAGTTAAGGTGGATGACCTTACATAAGAACTGGCTTGAAAAGCTGCTTATCTGAACCTGTTGACTTCACTACTGAGTTCCAGAGGTTGCAATGTTCCCCGTCACATCCACTTGATTCACACTCCAAATGGAAGTGGCCTTAATGTTCTGTAAAATGTGCTTAACCCCACCCACTTTCTCTCTTCTCCCCTCTCCCATCGGGTAGAAGATACAGGACCCTGAGGGCACGTACCACCAGGCTTAAGAACAGCTTCTACCCCACTGTGATAAGACTATTGAACGGTTCCCTTATACGATGAGATGGACTCTGACCTCACGATCTACCTTGTTATGACCTTGCACCGTATTGTCTACCTGCACTGCACTTTCTCTGTAACTGTGACACTTTACTCTGTACTGTTATTGTTTTTACCTGTACTACATCAATGCACTCCGTACTAACTCAATGTAACTGCACTGTGTAATGAATTGACCTGTACGACTGGTGTGTAAGACAAGTTTTTCACTGTACCTCGGTGCAAGTGACAATAATAAACCAATACCAATCTGTAAATGATCGTATTGCCTGTTTCGGATATGAATTTTGCAGTCCATTTAATCCCAACCCTATTTCAATTTGGTGTCCATGGATTTCCAGCTGGTAGAGACACTCAGGCAGTCTCTGTGGAGAGAAATAGAGTGACTATTTGTAAAAATCTCCAGCATTTTCGGTTTTTATTTCAGATTTCCAGCATCTGCAGTTTTTAGCTTTTTAATTACTATTGTGTTCACTGCTACTTGTCTTTCAGGAATGCCAATCCTAAAGAAGTTCTGCACCCCTATCCATCGGGAATAGGATCTGTCTCTTTTATCTCACTTTTAATGCTTTCTGTTTCCCTTCTCGAGAAGGTGTTGACCAAAACTCACTTCCACAGCCACATCTCTTCCCTTAACAACTTGCTTCATTTCCAACTTATCCACATGATTTCTGCCTGAAATTTCACTCTCCACAGTTCGATTCCACCCATGGTCACAAGAGTATTGAAACTATCCAGTGTTTTCCTAATCGCTGCGGGAGGAATTCGGCAGGTCAGGCAGCATCTGTAGAGGGAAATGGACAGTCGTCGTTTCGGGTTGAGGCCCTTCATCTGGACTTCCAAAATGTCGACTGTCCATTTTCCTCTACAGATACTGCCTCCTCCACTGAATCCCTCCAGTAATTTGTTTCTTGCTCCAGATTTCTGCATCTGCAGTCTCTTGTGTCTCCATTTTTCCAGTTGCTACTGTTGTCACATCCCAGGATCTATGTTTAATACTGTCCACCAGTGTGCGCGTCGTCTTGACCCCTCTCTGAAACAACACTGAGTCACTCTATCTCTAAGCCCTCATTGTCCAAAGTTCCATTTTCTTCATTGCATTTTTTGCTTCAACAGAAGACTTTTCTGCCTTCATTTCAGACATCAATGATTGCAAACTCCTTGGACCTTTTCTCCCATCCCATCTCTCTCCCAGTCTCACCCCTTGCCATGTTTTTGCCATTCTCTTTGACCTTCCCCGATGTATTTCCAAGTCAGGATGGTGCATGAATGGGAGGGGAATCTCCAGGTGGTGGTGCTCTTATGTGCCAAAACCTATTGTCCTAGGTGGTGGAAACTACATGTCTGAAAAGATGAGTTAATGAAGTCTTCAGTTTGAAGATCTGACGAACGTGTTGATTGAAGTGGTACATAGCAAAACATATGCTCCAATGTTTAATGTATTGTGTGGAACCCTGACAAATAAGGCAGGAGTTTTGTACTGAGATTGGCTTTTACTAACCATGGGGAGTTGATGTCCTTGAACAGATTACTGTTGGAGCAAATGAAAACTCAGCTTTTCTGCAAAGGTTGAAACCTGCAACGGAGTATCTGGTGACGGTGATTGCCCAGTATGCCAACAGCATTGGAGAGTCTACTTCAGGAAAGGGGAGGACAGGTGAGTATTGTGAACTGATTTAATTTGAAATCTTTCTCTCTGTGCTTGCTCAGCTTTGTCCTCAGTCCACCCCTTAGTACCTGAGATGATTGGATCAAATCCAATATCCATCAATTGTACCCCACCATCCTCTGGGGTAGTTTGAGGCTGGGTACCCTGTAGTGAGTGACTCACCTCCTGAGAAGCAAAAGCTTTTCCACCATCTACAAGGCACAATTCAGGAGTGCGATGGAGTGACCTCTGCTTGTCTGGGTGAGTTCAGCTCTGACAGCTGTCAAGGAGGTCGACACCATCCTGGACGAACCAGCCCATTTGACTGATATCCAATCAACCACCCTTT